>NC_141098.1:34501023-34933523 GCF_041138505.1 Cibotium barometz
CTGGAGTGGAAACTAGTCCCATGTGAGCCCACTCCAAGATGAGTCAGCCAGGGTTCCACTCTAAGTGTTCAAAGTCAAGATGTGCCTTTTCTTGCACGTGAAGCAGTGCCAATCCGTACTATGAGTCTGTTAGAAGTCATCTCCTGTCTATACATATACACCAGGGCCTTTGTTGTGGCTGTGCCTACCCTTATTAGATGTTCAGGAGGGCCCATGAGCTGGCCGACTGATAGTACTAGTCCACGACTCCACATCTGTGTGCTGGCCGACTGGCTGTGTTGGCTGGTCGTGGAGGATCAAGGCCTGTCGGCTACCCTACAGCAGGCCGACTGCACTGTGGAGGCCATATAAAATGGCCCCACAGCCCCTTGCCAATTTTGTATCATTCCCGGGATCTTCTTGTGTATATAGAGCAGAGTTACACGCCTCTACCACTCTCTCTCTTGTGCTGTTATTTTTTCTACATTGCGTTTTGCTCTTGTGTTCCCAGATCTGGTCATCATCTCCATTGTGTATTCTGACATGGTATCAGAGCTTAGGCTCTAGGTAGTTCTTGGGATTTGTTTGAGCAAGAGGGGGACTGTTGTGTTGCTGATTGGTGGACTTTTCTGGACTGTTTGGGAAGAGGAGAAGCAAGAGGACGGTGGGCTGATTTGTTGGACAGCCACTTGCAAGTGTTAGTTCTTCTTTGTTCCCACCCACCTACCCACGCTTTTCAGAGTACATCCCCGCAATGGCAGATCTGTTTGAGCTGGCCGAGAGGCATGTGAAGATCCCGACACTCCCCACGTTCTCGATGGACCGTCAGTTGGATGAAAACAACTACGGCATATGATAGGTTATGATGGAATCTGTTCTGGAGTCTTACAACCTCGCTGATTTCGTCGTTCTTGGGGTTCCACAGCCAGAAGTAGAGGAAGGGGAGTAACCGTTGATCTGAAAGGACCGGGAGGCATAGGCACAGACGTGGGATCATGTCAACGCTAGGGTCCATTCGTTTATCTTTCTCAACTGCACACCGTAAGTAATCAATCATGTAAAGCATATGACGTTGGCCAAAGGTATATGGTAGCATTTGACCTCTCTTTACAACAAGGTATCGCCCATGAAGAGGATTTCCTTGGAAGTACAGATGCGGGCTATGAGCCCTACAAAGTCGTTGACGATGTGGGAGCATATGATGCTAGCCAAAGGTATATGGCAGCATTTGGCCACTCTTTACAACAGGGTATCACCCATGAAGAGGATTTCCTTGGAAGTACAGATGTGGGTTATGAGCCCTGCGACGATGTGGGAGCATATTAACAAGCTGCATGCTCTTCAGTAGAGCAAGAAGTTCGTCAGGCTGGGAAGAAGGAGATATCGTCAGAGGACATGGCCATAACGTTACTGTCACACTTGCCCTCTCAGTACTCAGCATTTTACTCGTCTTTGATTACCAACGGCGGCAAGCTCAGCACCATCACGTGTGGGAGGAGCTTGTGCCCATGGTCTTGGACCAGGAGGAACGATTCACGAACCCTCCTCAGGGTGGAGGTTCGGAGGCCTTAACTGGCCAACGGTCGAAAGGTCATAACACAGGCAAAGGGAAGGCTTCATTGCAGAAGTCTTCTAAGAAGAAGTCCGTTAACTGACCGTGAGAAACTAAAGGCAGAGAGGACCTGTAATGATTGTGGCGAGAAAGGCCACTATTGGAGGCAGTGTCCCAAGCGGAAGACCGAGAAGAGTGAAGATTTCTCAGCAGAGCAATCATGAAGACTCCGGCTTTTGTGCACCTGGAGGTGATGGACACCAATGTTTCATTTCCTTCAGGCAGGGAGGAGGTTGGAGGATTCTCCGTAAACGGATACTCGGGAGTGGATTCTAGACAGTGGTGCTTCCAGGCACATGACTCCTTCTCGTTCTAATTTACAGGATCTCTGCAAGTATTCTAGTCACATTCTTATTGGGGATCTCTGCAAGTATTCTGGTCACATTCTTACTGGGGATACATCCACTATCCCAGTTCACAGTGAGGGCAGGATAGAGATAGTTCCTGAAGGGCAGAGGGGGGAAGCTTTCCTCCCAGGTGTTGTATGTTCCGTCACTTGTTGGTTTGCATCTGTTGTCAGTGCATCAGGTTCGCAAGACTAGCGTACGGGTGGAGTTTGATGAGCATTTTGTTGCTCTCTGGGACAAAGCAATAGGCCAGGTGGTTTGGGAAGGTGGAGTGCAGAATGGAGTTTACAAGCTTTTAGCACTCTCTCTCCCAAGTCCTCAGGTTTGTGTGATGAGTGGCTGTCCAGTAATGGCCACTTAAGTGGTGTGGATACACAGCAGGTGCAAGCTTTCCGGGACCAGATATGGATAGCTTGCCAGTAGATGGCAGCAGTTGACAGGAACTTTCCAGTACTGATGTTGGTGGTTCTTGTGTTCGTCAGTCAGAGGAAATTGAACAGGTAACTTATGCTCTGATGTCTCGTAGTATTCGCATCAGGACAAAGAAACTCCTGTAGATGAGGATGTTCTTTCCACGGGGACCTTTTGGAAAGCCAAGCTGGTGGCAGTTGATTACTTGCAGAAGGAGGTGGTTTCTCCAAGCTTTGTGGTTTCGGATTCAGAGGGGGTGGTTGACAGGTTTCAAAAGGCCTTGCGTGGTCAGCAGGTTTCCAGGACTTGGTTTTGCACCGTAACAGGTGTTGATGCTTGTGAGCAGTGTGATGCCTCTTTGACTCTGAATGGTTCATTGATCTGGTTGATGGACACCAGATTGGACAGGAGCTTCTTGATGAGGCAACTGAGCTCATGGTTGCGGATGACTCTTTGGGAGGCAGGATTGTGTTTCTGTGGTTTCTGCGGCGTGCGAAGGATCTTGGACTCTTGTACACAGGAAGGGGACACCCCAGCACCCTGTGGTTGGTTTCATAGCCAAGAGCTGAGAGGGGGTGTTAGAAGTCATCTCCTGTCTATACATATACACCAGGGCCTTTGTTGTGGGTGTGCCCGCTCTTATTAGGTGTTTTCTCATTTTTCCCCACTCTCCGTATTTTTCCCCCATTTTTCCCATTTATCTTTGGCTTGGGTGGATGCCCATGGTTGGCAGGAGGGCCCATGAGTTGGCCGACTAATGGTACTAGTCCACGACTCCACATCTATGTTGGCCGACTGCTGAGACAGCTGGCCGACTGGCTGTGTTGGCTGGTCGTGGAGGATCAGGGCCTGTCAGCTGCCCTACAGCAAGCCGCCGATTGCACTGTGGGGGCCATATAAAATGGCCCCATAGCCCTTTGCTAGTTTTGTATCATTCCCGGGATCTTCTTGTGTATATAGAGCAGAGTTACACGCCTCTACTACTCTCTCTCTTGTGCTATTATTTTTTCTGCATTGCATTTTTCTCTTGTGTTCCCAAATCTGGTCATCATCTCCACTGTGTATTCTGACAGAGTCTCCCTGATGTCAGGTGACCTGAGTGGTTGGCTTGCAACCAGTTGTTGCCAAGCATCTATAGAAATATGTAGGATTGCATGTTGAAGGGTTTCAGCCCTTAGGGCTACCCTAGAAGAGTGTCAAACTCTAGATTGGGCATTGGGTAGGCTGAACCACCCAAGAAGGGCCAGGAAGGCCCTTGAAGGGTTTCAGCCCTTAGGGCTACCCTAGAAGAGTGTCAAACTCTAGATTGGGCATTGGGTAGGCTTAGCCACCCAAGAAGGGCCAGGAAGGTCCTAGGTCTTGCCCACTAGCTAGGTGACCATGCCTAGGTGCTGCCCAATAGCCAGTCAGCTAGGGCCAAGACCAAAGTGCTACCCCAGCAGCCAAGCGCAGACATTGGACAGCAGCCAGGGGCATCTGCAGATGGGCAGCCAACCAACAGTGTGAAACATTGAATAAAAAGCATTTATTAGCATGGGAACCTGGTCATGGGAATTTTAGAAACAGGTTGACTCCTGACCAGCATATAGAAGAGGGTATAAAAAGCCCAGCCAGAATTCAGTCATAGTATCTCATAATTCACAAAGGGCTTTTGTATTCCAAGGGCCAGGACAACCAAGGGGAGTGCTGCCAATGTGAAGAGTGTAGGTCAAGAACCAGTCTTTATTTGCAGATTTACAGCATTCTAATAAAGCAAATACACCATTCGTGTGGTGGGGGCCCTACAGAGAGTATTCGGGACCCGATACTGTGTCCTTTTCTCTCTCTCTCTCTCTCTCTCTCTCTCTCTCTCTCTCTTTATATATATATATATATATATATATATATATATATATATATATATATGCACCTCTCTCTATGCTGTGCGTTATCTTCACGAACGATTGCTGAATTCTGAGCATTGAAGTTACGGATTCTTCCATTGAGCTTCTGCATGTTACGTTTGCTTCCTAATCTACAAGGGGAACCTATTTTACAGAAAGTTGAGTACTCTGGCCTCCCAGAACAATGCTTCATCTGCACGCAGATGGGACACCTCGCTAGAGCTTGTCCTATTCGGCACATGCCCCCATGTACCAGAGCACGAGGATGCATCCTCAGTTGAGATTGGTGCAGGAGAGTGGCGGACCATTGGCCTGGGTGGAACCGCTAGCCGGCCGACTTCCAAAGTAGAGCTGCGACATGCCTGCCAAGTTGGTAGGATCCAGGAGGATATGGTTGTGTGAGAGATCTTTTTTGAGCATTTGCAACCCCTCGATGGTGATAACCCCCCTCCCCTCCCCAAAAAAAAAGTACCCTCAGGGAATTGTCCCCCAACCCCCGCTTCTAGAGAGCGTTACCTCATCGATATCCCCCTACAGGCTTTCAAGTTCTTGAGGGGTAGTTAACCCTCCAGAGCTTGTGGTGGTTGCGTCGGACTCTCAGCCCCGCCTCTCTGCCCCTGCAAGTGAACCCTTCTCCCCCTATCCCCCCTTCGCAACACTTGCCCATCCCTCACCCCCCTCCCCTTCCCTCCCCCTCGGCCTCTGCCTCCGCCTCTTCGACCTCCCCCTACAGCTCCTTTGGCTCTACCTACACTGGAACCAACATCCCCCCCTCCCCCGCGCGCGGCTGTGCCAGACGTGGAGCAGAGACAATCGGCCAAGTCGGTCTGTCATTTGATCCATCATTTTTCAGAGCCAGTAGAGATGACCATCGCTGCCTCTTTGCTGTTGGCTCTCCCTCTCGAGTCATCAGGCGGCCCCCTACAGGCGGCCCTAGGGTGCTCAAGTAGCTAGTTGATTATAGTTTCTTCCAATGTCTCCCCATCGAAGACACTGGCATGTTCAAGGAGACGGTGGCTCCCATTCGCATGTGTGGTGCTTTATCACTCCAGACCATCCACCCTAGAGAGAGTGGCGTGATGATCTTCTCCTTCCCATTGAGTGTAGCACAAGGAGCATGGAGTCAGTGTCCACTGCTATTCACGGTAAGCCATAGAGCTCTCACATCATCAACACGACCTAAGTATCATTGATGTGCTTACCCACCTTTGGCCTTTGGCTCAAATGGAATTGGGTTGCCCGGGCCTTCAAGATCAGGCAAGGGAGATGGTGTCTTGACTCCTGCAACTTGGAGGTGCTTCTTTTTGTATTTCTTCATGTTTTAGTCATAGAAGCCATGTACAGGATGAAACTTATATTACAATGAAGTATTATATGCGTATTGGATGTCTTTTACGCTAGATTGAAATATAATATGTCATTTTTTTAAATATATTTTTAAGGGCCTAGGGGTATGGTCTTGTCAAGTAGATCATAGATGATAAATATTAAAAATCGTAGATGAGTCTATCTTGACTTCTAAGGCCAAAACAATACTAAAGATTTAGGAACTTCAATCTTCAAAGAGAAGTCATGTAACATTGACAATTGTATTTATGCACATTGCATGCAGCATAGACTATAGTGCAACAACATTCAAATTGTGATGGACATTTGAAAAATTGAATGACAAAGTGAAAAGGCTTCGAATTACACTAAACACGTAACACCATTGATTTCAAGCAATCATGATCCATGGTTCATAAATCATGAATTATCATTAGGATTCCGGAATCACGATTCAACATTCAAGAATTAAAATACCAAGCCTCTAATTCAAATGACATAAATAATAGAGCTATAAAGGTAGCTCTCGAGAAATTACAAAATATGATAAATATCTAGATTTCAAATCCAAAAACAAAATGAGTCAAAACTAGAAAACCTAGAAAGATGCTTGAGCCTCAGAGTCTTGGGCTTCACTCCTCAAAGTCTGAGCTATCATCATGTCCTCCATGGTTATGCTCATCCTCCTCATTAACACTCCAATCACTAGCTTTGAATTACAGTAAACACGTAACACCATTGATTTCAAGCAATCATGATCCATGGTTCATAAATCATTAATTATCATTAGGATTTGGGAATCACGATTTAACATTCAAGAATTAAAATACCAAGCCTCTAATTCAAATGACATAAATAACAGAGCTATAAAGGTAGCTCTCGAGAAATTACAGAATATAATAAATATCTAGATTTCAAATCCAAAAACAAAATGAGTCAAAACTAGAAAAGTTGGAAAGATGCTCGAGCCTCAGAGTATTGGGCTTCACTCCTTAGAGTCTGAGTTATCATCATGTCCTCCATGGTTATGCTTATCCTCCTCACTAACACTCCAATCGCTAGCTGCCTCTAGCTCTGGCTCTGGCTTTGGTGCCGATCCTCTACTTGTGCCTCTGCCTTTGCCTCTACCTTTTACTATAATGCTAGTCCTCAACCTAGTTTGGTGTTGAAGTTTTTCTCTCTATGCTACAAGAAAAGCCTACACTTCATCATCGTCTTCATTTGTAGAGTGCACCAATTCTTCCATACGAATCTCAACCTTGAAGGAATCAGGGTTGATCTCATCTATGGATTTTGTGCGTTTCCTCTTTCGAAGGAGCCATAGATTGGAATTCAAAAACACTAGGCGTTTTAGCTGTGGAGGACATAACGGTTTCTTTTTCTGGTGTGTATGGCTGTAAACAAACTCCAATTTCTCTCACAAGCTCCAGATGAACAATCTTGTGAGAGAACCCTTAAGGCAATGTGCTGTAGGCTTAGCACAATCTCCAATGTACTTTTTCCACCAACAACTGACGGGCTTCACGTGTGCATCTTGAAGACTCGCTCGTGCTGAGCCAAAGTCTACATCATGTCTATCGCGAAACCGTAAAAGCTGAATCTCAAGAAGATCTTGCTTCACCGGATCTGGCCCCACTCTACTAGTGTATTCTCTCCATCCTACATTGAGCTCACGGTCATGTCTTTGACTGGATGCAAGATGTGGGCGACAGCATGAATAGAGCGATGAAACCAATCCCATCTTGTTTGCTATATCTCCTTGATTTCATCCATCCTAACAAAATTCAAAGCTTAGAGTAAAAATAGAGCTTTGTGTAGCTGCTAGTAGCCCATGGGCCTTAATTTTAAATTTCTCATGAATGGCAATATAAAATAGATACTACATACTCCATAGCTATGAGCATAAAACATACCTATTATCATCGAAGAGGTTGCATGCGTCAAAGGTGGCACCCCACCTTGTCCATGAACTTGTAGATGATACCCATGGTGCACCTCTTTGAGTCATTTAGCCACAGTGCAGCAATCAAATGCTCCATAAATCTGGCAATGCGCTCAACATCATGCCAAAACACAGCCTCATAAATGATGTCCTCAAACTTCTTTCCCTTTGGAGTTCGACTACCATCCCATGCAATCCACCTATCATCTGTAATTATGCGACGTAAACCACAGCTACATTTCACCAACTTTTGCGAAATTGCAACACTATGAAGAGGTAGGCAAAGCGAGTGCTTGAAGGCTTGGCTAGCTCTATCTCACAATTTGCCCTAAAAATGCCAAGAGCTCGTTGCTTTCTGCATACAAAATTGACCATAAACTTGACTACATCGGCCACCCATCCAATCTTTCTCACATCCTCTATGAGTAGGTCAAAAGAGTGTGATGCACAAGGCACCCAACAAATGTGTGGGTAATCCCTCTCCACAAGAGTACCTGCAGCCTTGCAACTGCTTGCATTGCATGTGATGACTGTGATCACATTTGTGCTTCCCACCTCCTCAATTGCCGCCTTCAGTTGCTCATAAATGTATTGAGTTGTATGAGCCTCTGCGGAACCATCAATGCTAGTCAAGAAAGTAGTGCATATGCAGCAAGGCACGAGGATGTTGATAAGAGGTCGTCGTTTGGTGTTTGACCATCCATCACATAGTATAGTGCATCTATACCTCACCTATGCAGCCCTTATTGGGGCCAGCTTCATCTCAATCTCTTCTACCTCTGCCTTCAACTCCTTAGTGCGAAGAGTCTCATAGGATGTTTTGGTACCCCCTTCTTTGCTTACACTGCATGACTGGGCAACATAATTCAGATGTCAGAGGTGGAGGGCACTCCAGCAACAGCAGCACATTGGTAGTCCTATAGCCTCCCGCCGCACATAGCAGATGTGGATAGTTTTCGGCTACAGAAAGTCACTCTTTTCATGTGGTAGCTAGCTTAGCAGTTGGCATTTGGTTGGCCATTGGGGGTAGACCAGCATTATGTCAGAGGTGTGGCCATCCCTAGGAGTCTCAGCGTCACTATCTTTGGGATTGCCTGAAGGCTTAGCCGGTTTGGTAGAGGATCCTGAGCATTTTCTCTATGGATCGGGCTCCCGCCTGGATTGTTACTGGGGCACAGTTGCTTGTGCCGCTGGGGCTTTATCGTCATGAGGAGGAAGGTGGGGACTAGCCCTTCAGGTCTCTCACCTTTGTATTTCTACAGTGCCAGTTTTAGCTCCGCCTACACGTCGTTGGACTCCAGGTTCTAGCCAGATATGCGATATTTGTAGTAGTATAGCCGCGTGGCATATATGAAGAGCTTGATGCAGCGAAGCCATCAAAGACACCCTCACCTTGCCAAGAGAGTCTATTAGGAGCATGTGGCTCGATATCATTTATACCCTCCGAGGTCAGTGGGGGCAGCGTCAGGGTGGCTTAGATTGTATGGGGAAGCGTGGGGAGGCCTTCCTCAAGATCTCATGGCATGGTCCCCTTCTTACAGATAGTGGTGGCGAACCTAATTTGTATTACAGACCACCTGTGTGGTTATTCCCCCCTCCCCTCATTGTATGAGATAGCCTTCTTCTCCTAGAGCGGCCAGCTGGAGGAGAAGTGTATCCTCCCCTTTTATTCATCTTGACTCTCATTTCCCATTTGGGGACAGATTTGTACTAAGCCATTTTGGCTATTTTCTTGGTAACTAATAGAAGGATCTTTTTCCGAGAAGAGAAAAAGGAAAAAAGAAGAAGAAATGGTAGGCTCGTGAGCTGAGAAGAGCAAGAGGGGCTGATTTGGTGATGATTATGTGGACATGTAGGTTGCTAGTGCTAAGGATCCCAGGCACGAGGACTTTTTTTTTAAAAAGCGTGAAGTCTCTGGTTGATTTGACAAAAATGTCCTTTTTCAAGTGGATAGGGCTTGGGCAGGTATGTCCTTTTATAGTTTTCCACCTGGAAAGATCACCCTCTTTCTCTGGCTGATGACACACAGGAGCTTGGCAGTGGGCACATGGTTGGCCATTGGAGGTCAACCAACAGCTTGCATGCGGTGCGGCCACCCTCAGGAGTCTCATCGACATCGTCTTTGGGATTGCCCAAAGGCTCAACAAGTTTGGCAGCGGATTCTCTGCATCTTCACGATTGATAGAGCCTCGACCTAGATCATTACTTGGGGCATCGTCGCTTGGGCCATAGAGGTTGAGGTTGTTAGGGATTATGAGGAGGATGGTGGGGGGCTTGCCATTTAGGTTTCTCACTTTCGTATTTCAGCAGTACCAGTCAGAGTCCCATCTATAGACCACTTGGAGACGAGGCTCATGTCAAAGATATGTGATTTGCAGTAGCATTGTAGCTTGATACATATGGCGAGCTAGATGCAACGAAGCCATTGAGGGTACCCACACTCCGCCTGCGGAGTCCATCAAGAGCATTTGCTGAACATCATTCATACTTTCTACGTTTAGTAGGGGAAGTTGCAAGGTGGCTCTGATCGCATGCGAAAGCGATGGGAAGCTTTCTTGAGGCTCTAGCAGCTTGGCCCTTTTCTCACGGATAGAGGTGGCATAATAGAACACCCGTGTCGTTATCCCCCCCCCTCGCCCTGTATGAGATAGATAGCCTTCTCCTCATTTGAGCAGCGAGCCAAAGGGGAAGTACATCTTTCTCCACCCCTTTTGATTATTTGATCCCCACCCTGTACATGAGGAGAGGTTGTATCTAGCCCTTCATGGTTGTATTTAGCCCATCGTGGCTGTTTTTCAGTAACTAATAGAAGGATCTATTTCTCAGGAAAAAAATAAGTAAAAAGATGATGGGTCTGGATGATAATCAAGTTCTTTTTTTTTTGAAAAACAGGAAGAGAGAGCAAAACAGTGACCTAATCTGCTTTTAACGAAGGCTCCACCCAAATT
Organism: Cibotium barometz; assembly: GCF_041138505.1. Lineage (NCBI taxonomy): Eukaryota > Viridiplantae > Streptophyta > Polypodiopsida > Cyatheales > Cibotiaceae > Cibotium > Cibotium barometz. The sequence goes on from NC_141098.1 coordinate 34,511,472, forward strand.
GGCTGCCTACAGCGCATGTGCGGCACCCAGTTCGGCATCTCCCAACCCATGCGTGTCTTGGTGCTCTCTAAGCGCTGCACCCATGCTGGCCTCGCTTGAGGATCACCACCTATTGCTAGCCAAAGACATCTACTCAAAGATGCCATCCTGCCGCTTGCGTGCATCTCGCTAGACTAGTGCTTGCTCGAAGACTCCCATCCTGGTGCTTTCTCCATACTGCACAAAGGCAGCCGCCAATCCTGGTCAGTGGTGCTTGCGTGCATCTCCCCAATCTTGTGCTGCTCAAAGACGTCCTTCCTGGTGCTTGCTGAGCATGTCCACCTTGCACACAGACGACCCCCCACACACACACACCTACACACACATATAGAGAGAGAGAGAAACACACACCTGCATGGTGAGAGAAAGGTTGATTGCGAGAGAGATGCTTGGAAAGAGAAAAATATTATTGTTTGCTCTTGGGAGCAAGAGGACGCTAATCCATCCCAATATTCATAAAAAAAACCACAACCATTCTTTGTAACGAGGATTTTAAGCACAATTTCTTGCACACTTAATATGGTGCTCCTTAGCTTTTTGTTCCAATGCCAATGGCTCAATCACATGCTGGTTTCAAGACTCTAAAGCATTCATTCCTAAAGGCTACCTCAAATCTTCAATTTAAGAGAGTGAAAATTTACAAAAGTTGCATCAAAAACATCATACTGCCATGTACTACTTTCATTTTTAGTAAATGAGATCAATCCTCCTAGATATATATCAATATTATCATCATACAGGTATAGGTTTCAATCCCTTCTGGTCAGTGGATGCCAAGTCCTAAATGGGTTCAATGCCAAGAATTATCATAAATTATCTGATTATCAAATTTTTAATGATTAGAATCGTCTTAATGAGTCTTGATGCTACGAACTTAATGCAGGCACAATTACAGACATGATTGTGAGCAAGAGCGAGGACATGGGCATAGATGCAAGCTTTGCTTGAAGATTTGAGGAGCCTTTTGGCATGGGTCCTTTATTGGCTTGAAACAACCATGTCATTGAGCCATTGGCATTGGAACAAAGCCTCTTGATGCCCACAGTCCTCTTGATGCTCAAGGGAAATGGTCCTTGGAGTCATTTTCCCATACCAAGTGAATGGGAAGACCACCATTCTTGCCACTGCAACGTTATACATACGGGTACTGTTGTTATGAGTGAGTGTTTGCAAGCCTTCTGCTACTATTTTTGAGTTTTCACAAGGAGTTACTCAATTCTCATGAGTTGAAGGATCCCGTGTATGTTGAGACCTTTCATGGGAACTTAGGATTGTTACTCCTTGTTTTGCCCCTCTTTTTTCCATCTGTGTCAATCTAATTAGTAATTTTTTATTGAAATATACAAGTGAATAGGTTGTGTGCGAGAACAAGCCCTTGGCTAGAGGCTGTAAAAGAGAATCTATAAATATGAGAGAACCTGTGAAAAGGTGAGAAGAATCTACTGGGAGATAATAAAGGGTAGCATGAGAAGATTTAGGATATGTGGAGATATTCTGGGAAGAGGTGTAGAGAATCAAGCAAAAGAGGTGTAGAGAATCAAGCAAAAGAGGTGGAGTGAATCAAGGAGAAATCAGTGGGATTAGATGCTTGGATGTAAACTCTATGAATTGAGGCATTGGTCTAATGAGAATTTGCTGGTTTTTCATTATCCATGTCTACATTAAGCTCTCATTACGCTATCAGTTAATTACTCACTAATCAAGGAGAAATCAGTGGGATTAGATACTTGGATGTAAACTCTATAAATTGAGGCATTAGCCTAATGAGAATTTGCTAGTTCTTCATTATCCATACCTACATTAAGCTATCAGTTAATTGCTCACTAATCACGTCTTAATTATCGTCTAATCTCTTTGTTAATGATATTGATTCTAGCATTTGATCCACCATAGCTCATCACATTGTTGTAATTTTAACATGGTATCAGAGCCTAGCCTAGAATCCATCAAGTTTATGAGCCCATTATCTAACTAATTAGGATTAGTAGATAATTAAGAAATAATTATTTTTTTAGATATTTTCAACTAGCCCTTTGTATCCCCAGCGGTGTCAACCAGGGTAGGCCATGCAGCTAGGTGGTCTTTTGGGAAAACTCTAAGTTAAGGTAAGCAGGTTCTACTATTGGTTTTGTCTTGAATGTGTCGAGCACAAACATGGATGTGATTTTGGCACCATGCAAACCTCGGTTTTGCAAGAACATGAATCCAATCCTCAGAGTCGATAGGCTCCAAGAGGGGCTCATATTCTTGGTCCTCATCTTCACCATCCAATATCTTGTTAGAAGCTATATAGATGTTAATCGACATGGTGTGACCTTTTATGTTGCATGCAAAATGTCGAGTGAAGAAGTAGTTTGAGCGGCCAAAGAGGTGATAGTCCAAGTGGTAAAGTGTTTGCCTAGGACCGAAAGGTCTTGGGTTCAAACCCTGCTTGGACCCCTCGGCGGCACCTCTCATCCGCGCTCTCCATAAGCTTCCCTTTCGGCGTCGATCGTGTTCTGGCCGCCTTTCCCAGGAGGACTCCAGTGTAGCCCCTCCGCTCTCTGTGGTCGAGTGTGCTCGTCGCCCTCTTCAGAGGGCCGCGTAGATGATCTTGTAGCTCACGACACCAGCGTGTCTGGGACGTTGAGCGAGTTGTAATGTTAACTATTAGTAGGATCTCTCTCCCGGAAAAAAAAAAAGAAGAAGTAGTTTGAGCGGTTATGTCCGGCTCGTTGATGAGAATGCCTTCTCTCATGGGATGACTCTTCCCTATTTTCAAGTTTATTTTTAAGGATTGGTTACCTTTATGTATGTAATTGTGATTGGTTACCTTTATGTATGTAATTGTGATTGGTTTCCCCGATCGCGGACCATCCTTGCATCTCTCATGTAGGACCTTTCGAGGATCATGGTGTATGACCCTCTTCCCAAAAAAATCCATCCCCACAAATGTGTGGTGGAAGCTTTGCCCAAAGGTCTTTTGCATCATCCTGAAGGATGCCTAAAGGTTTAGCTGTGCTCCCATTAGCAAGCTTCACCAAAGGCGCGTGACTACGAGTGATGGGATTCTCCAGGACTTCCAACAATCCTTGGTAATTATGCTAGCACTAGTACCACCATCCAAGATTGTGAAGTCCTTTGATCCTTTATAAATGATAGGTAATATGGTGTTCATCTCATCTCTTTTAAAAGAAGTGTCCTAGCTTGTTTATAGGGACTTTTTGACGGGTATGGAAGGAGTGCACATTGTGGCACTATTCATCCTCCTCATCTTCAGGTTCAGGTTCAGCTGTGTGGGTTCTTGAATTCCCATTTATCCAGTTGGATAAGTATCTCCAAAGTTCGGAATTTTCTTGTAAAAGAGAACTTATCGGGACTCATAATTTCGAGGATAAGAAGGTTATGAGGCCTGCTATGTCCCTCGTGCAATATTCATACTCACTTAGCTCATACTCAGTCGGAGGTAGACCTGGACCTACTAATGTGTAGGGTGTTGAAATATGGTGCCCGTATCATGTCATGTATGGGGCACATGTATGTGAGAGCAAGGTAGATCAAGCCTTAGGATGTAAGGAAATAGGAATGGATGAAGGCTAAGGTTATTTGGGCATGTAAATGGATGAATGTAAAAGGGAGTCAATGGTCAAAAAGTAGGTAGATGGAAAGTGCAATGGGACTCAAGGCATGAGGGCATTTATGAACACATGGATGGCACAAGGATGCATGCATGGAGCATGTGGATGAGAGCTCTATGAGAGCTATATCAAGCATGTACTTGGATCAAGCTAATGTGATGAGATTATTGAGTTTGTGTCTTAATCATTGTATCATTGATTAATTTATTTTTTAATCTTGTATTAGCATTTCCTTAATCTTCTATTATGGCCTTGATCACTTCCTATAATCCACCCTAGCCATGCTGAAATTTAACATGGTATTAGAGCCTCAATGGTCCTCAGTTGCCTGCATTTCATCCCACCTCTACATCTAGCCTATTTCCACTAAGTTTAGAGCATTTCCTACAATCTTATCCAAGAGCCTCTCTCCTCTTCACTACCACACCAGCCAATATAATAGCTTGTTCTTTTTGCTCCTTTGTGAGACCCTCAAGCATCCCAGGGCGCCCCTCTAGGCGTGTGGAATTAAGTATTGAAGCTCTGGTCTGCGCATCATTGATGATTTGTCCTAAATCATCTCTGTAGAAAGGGGGAAGTCCAAGAACTCGACTTGGGCTGGAAAGAACCCTAATTCCTCTTAGGGTAGGATTCCTCTAATCCTAAGCAAAGGGCCGACCAAAGGAATCACCCTGGGATAAGCTCAGTCATGCGTGGGAGGCTTACCATCATAACAACACAAAAATTGAGCTATTGTCTTGCTGTACCAGTGCGCCACGTGGACAGATCTTCTGAGAGGACTATTGGCACCCAAAGGAAGCTCAAGGGGTTCCCTACAAACCCCCAAGAAGGCCTAACAAACAACTCTCCAAGGTACTCACACTTAGCCCTACAAGCAACCACAGAATTTCAGGTATTATTTAGCTAGTTTAAAGAGCTTCAATAAAATATTTGAAAAGGAAAATGTGTTTTCTGGCTTTGTACGGTGCCATGGGCGCTCAATACCATGAATTCTCTAATGATACGCCTCTACTCCATGCCTATGAGGTAATGCCATGCTATTCTTGCCATGCTATGGCACCAACTAATGACAATGTTATGCTATGCAAAGGAATTTCGTATTTTAATGTGAAGGTTATGATGGTAACAAAGATGAATTTCTACTGCTCAAAGCTAATGTAAGAAATCATGTAAGTCAATGCTTTGATGCTCTCTTTCTATTCCAATGAAGGATGCTGCTCCAATGAAGACAATGATGCCATAAAGATGTATGTGCTACTCCAATGCTATGTATGCCTATGTTATGCAAGCTATGTTTATGCCAGGCAATGTCATGTCTATGCCTATGTAAGATAATGTTATGATGGAGGTATCACAAAAGGATGTTGATGCCATGATGATAGTATGATAGATGACAAAACAATGCTTATGTCAATGTACGTCAACCTTGAACCCTTGGTGAAGATGTGCCCATATGTATGTGGATGTGATGATGTATGTCATGCCAACCTCTTAGCTCAGTGTGAGTGAGACAAGTTGGAAATGGGCAGTCATGCCAATGTACATTCATGAGATGATATAATCACCTCTAGCCACAGATAATGTAGGCTAAGTGATGTGTGTGTGTGTCTCCATTAAGGGGGGAAAATGTGATGTCTATGTATGTCACATTACCTTCTTGGTATGAGACCCATTTGGGCACCAAGGAGGGGTGTTGAAATATGGTGCTCGTCATGTCATGTATGGGGCACATGTATGTGAGAGCAAGGTAGATGAAGCGTTAGGATGTTATAAAATAGGGATGGATGAAGGCTAAGGTTATTTGGGCATGTGAATGGATGAATGTAAAAGGGAGTCAATAGTCAAAAAGTAGGCACATGGAAAGTGCAAGGGGCCTCAAGGCATGTGGGCATTTATGAACACATGGATGGCACAAGGATGCATGGAGCATGTGGATGAGAGCTCTATGAGAGCTATATAAGCATGTACTTGGATCAAGCTAATGTGATGAGATTATTGAGTTTGTTTCTTAATCATTGTATCATTGATTGATGTATTTCTTAATCTTGTATTAGCATTTTCTTAAGGTTCTATTATGGCCTTGATCACTTGCTATGAGTCACCCTAGCCATGTTGAAATTTAACATAGGGTATGTGCATTGCGTGGTGCTTTTGATGGGGGTTAAAATGAAGTCATCACCTATCACATACCACTAGAGCTTAGCTCATACCCACTCGGAGGTAGAATTGGACCTACCAATATGTAGGGGATGTGCCCTGATCCTTTCCTAGGGGCAGTGCCCTCTCATAGGGGTCGAAATGAAGTCAGCACTTATCACATATCACCAGAGCTTTTAGATGTTTGCATTCAACAATGTGAAATTTTTCTTTCCACATGGGTTTCAATGATGGAGGACATGTTAAGATTAAGAGGGATGCTAAAAAGTTGGGCAATACAGGTGATGTGTGCGATCAAAAAAATCTATGGGAGGAGCAAAAGCTAAAGAAGCAATCAAGCAGGTAATCCAACAATGGACAAGCTGTGTGTGAGCCAGAAGCAATCAAGCAATCAAGCAGGTAATCCAACAATGGACAAGACTCAAAGTTTGGTTGGAGCTGGATAAACTTATTAAACTCCTAAGACTGCCTAGAGAAGAAATCAACTATGCGAAAGATTACAAAAAGGCCATCAATAGCCTCATAACAACAATTATGGAGGCATGGGAAGCAAAGGACATAACATATTATCAGTAGGTTTCCATGATAAAATATCAAATTTGATATAAATCTAAGAAGTATTACTTATGTGAATTCTTTATATTTTTGAAGTAGATTCTATTTACGCATGGACCATATTTTGTGAAGGAAATGGGGCCTAGTTGTTTGGAATACCCAAGGCATGGAGAAATCACATCATCAAGCATGGTTTGCATAGTTTTGGACTACACAGCATGATGGTGGAAAAACAAGAAAAAACTCATTACATGAAATAATTAGTTAGTTTTATAGGCGTGTAGGCCAAAGAAATAAGACACAAGCTATTAATTTGTAGTTGGAAGCACTATTTTGGTAGAGAAAATGTGTGGTTTTGCATTAAAATGTCAAAATTTATCCAAACCAGCAATAGGCCGCCCTAAGTTGACCTCCAAGTGGATTCCAACATGTAGAGGCCAAAGCTTTCGACGATAAGAACTCTTTGATCCTCAGTGGGGGCACCAAATCATGTGATGGTCCTGGGGTGATGGCCTCTATAACACCACCAACATCCACACAAGAAGAAAATATACAAGGATCAGAAAATGGGGGAATCCAAAATCACAACTCCAAAAGAAACTAATCAATTTTGTTGTTACTCTCTAACACACCGTTGATTCTGTCTGAAACCTGAAAACCCTCAATTTGACTTAGATTATTCCTCCAAATATCTTCTCAAGTCAGATCTAACCTTCTATAATCTTGAACTTCCACCCCATCACACCAACTAAACTAAACTGACCTCTAGCTGACACTGGTTGACCCAAATTAGCAATAATTTGACCGTATTTTGATCCAACTAACAGATTTTGACCCCAATCAGAGACCCTTGTCTTCAAATTCCTCCAAACTTCCTCTAAAACTCTAAACAGAGTTGCTTATAGTGATCCTTTGACCTACTCTCTCCTTAGCCCCACCTCTGCTCTGGTTCAATCTTCCAGAATCCAACATGTTTTCTCTGTCTCGTCTTCTCAGACCTCCGCCCTTCTCTTCAATAAAAACTGCAAGATCTCTAGCCTGACAGTTCCACCAACCAAGACATGTCTCTCAGGTTTCTTTCAAACAAAAACTCCCTCAAGACCCCTTTTCTCAAGATCAATTAAACCCATTCCTTCATGAGCTCACCAACACAAGGTACTCTTGCGAGGGTTTTGACCCCTATAGCACTCATCACAAAAATGCCTCTCACAATGTGTCTTTTTCCTACTGCTTTGGCATTTGAGGCTTAACTTAATATATCTTCTTTGACTATTTGCCAATGTCTATAGAGTAAATTTGTGCCTCATGTCATTTTAATGTTGTTTCAAATTATTGCTATCATAGTATAAAACTTACCAAAATGGGACACCAAAATAGAATGTTTTAAAGCATTTAAGTTAGATGTCACTTTTATTCTCTCATTTCACTCACTCACTTAGTCTTAGCTCTTCTTAGCTCCATAACCTTGAGTGCTAACCTTTGTCTGCCCCCAATATGGATGCACATTGGGCTTATGATGATTTCATTAGTAGAAGCATTTTGGTCATAGATCTGAAGAATTGTTTCAAATATTTGCCCAGAGGATTGATGTTTTTAAGACTAATGATAAGAAAAGGTACATTTTATCTAATTTGATTGACTATATGAATTTTCATGTTAGCAAACATAATTACTAGCTATGTGAGTCTAGCAAGGGTTGGTGGGTTCTTTATGACCTCCTCCTTTATCTATATGGGTTCTTTATGACTTCCTCCTTTATCTATATGGTAATGACCCTAACTTTAAAATGAATGTCAAATACTTTGTGAAGCATTTTAACTCTTATAGTTATCGTGTCCTAGATATCAACATCTTAGAGGCATTGGAAATTAAAGATGTGGGAGATAAATTTCTCTCATGGGAAGCAACATTTTGAGGTTGAAGGCCATAACGGGAAAGCACAAAATAAGTGCTAAGGACTAGCACTACCCCAATTCGAGCTGACAAAGCTAGTTGAAGGTATTATGACGCAGCCTGCCACTCTCCTGGTCTATCAACTAAACCACTAGATGAGGACTCTCTTGGTCCACTCAAAGACTCTGATTACTGACTTGCATTCTGTGCAACCACATTTCCACTCACATCAGCCCCAACAACTTCTTTTTCAGCAGCATACCAGCTGCTTATCTCATCAAAAACATCCCTGCCTACCCTCAACTCACGTGTAGCAGGGTTATAACACCTGTATCACTTTTACTCAAGGGAATACCCAATAAACACACATTTTTCAGCTTTTGGATCCAGCTTAGTTCTCAGCTCATCTGGCACATGCACATATGCAATGCATCCAAAGACTTTCAGATGAGACAAATCAGGTTTTCTGCCAGTGAAACTCTCCTCTGGAGTTACATCATGTATGGCTGCAGTTGGAGTCATGTTCATGACGTAAACTGCTGTAGACACCGCCTCAGCCCAATAGCTATGCGGCATATTCTTCTCTCCCATCAATGCTCGCGCAATCTCAGCAATGTGCCTGTTTTTTCGCTCAGCAACTCCATTTTGCTGCGGAGTGTATCTGCATGTAAACTGTCTCCGATTACCATTCTTCTTCAAAAAATCAGAGAACTCATTGGAGAAGTACTCTCCCCCTCCATCTGACCTTAGGCACTTTACATATTTTCCTATTTGCTTTTCAACCATAACTTTGAAATTCTAAAAATGAGTGAACACCTCACTCTTCTCCTTCATGAAGTATACCCACACTTTCCTTGTGTGGTCATCAATAAATGTCACATAATACTTGTAGCGTCCCATAGACATGGTCTTCGTAGGACCCCATCATTTGAATGCACAACATCTAGTGCATTTCTGCTCACATTTCTGTCACGTGAAAATACATGCTTTGTTTGCTTTCCAAATTGGCATGCTTCACATATTTTCTGCATATCTTTAACTTTAAACTTTGGCAGCCCTGTCACATGCTTTTCAAATTGGCATGGAAATACATGCTTATTATTATTATAAAAGAGTGATTTTCATTAGATTTAAATTCTATGCATAGAAAGATGCATATTGATTATTATTTTTTTATAAAAGAGTGATTTTCATTAGATTTAAATTCTATACATAGAAAGATGTATATTGGATAATTTTTTTATTATAAAAGTGATACTTTCATCAATATTGATTTTTATGCATAAAAGAATTTTTTTATTATAAAAGTGTTACTTTCATCAATATTTATTTTTATGCATAAAATGATGCATAAAAGAATTTTTTTAATTATAAAAGTGTTACTTTCATCAATATTGATTTTTATGTATAAAATGATGCATAAAAGAATTTTTTTATTATAAAAGTGTTACTTTCATCAATATTGATTTTTATGCATAAATAGATGTATAAAAGAATTTTTTTATTATAAAAGTGTTACTTTCATCAATATTGATTTTTATGCATAAAATGATGCATAAAAGAATTTTTTTTATTATAAAAGTGTTACTTTCATCAATATTGATTTTTATGCATAAATAGATGCATAAAAGAATTTTTTTATTATAAAAGTGTACTTTCATCAATATTAATTTTTATGCATAAAATGATGCATAAAAGAATTTTTTTTATTATAAAAGTGTTACTGTCATCAATATTGATTTTTATGCATAAATAGATGCATAAAAGAATTTTTTTTATTATAAAAGTGTTACTTTCATCAATATTGATTTTTATGCATAAAATGATGCATAAAAGAATTTTTTTATTATAAAAGTGTTACTTTCATCAAAATTGATTTTTATGCATAAAAGGATTTTCTTTTATATAAAATGTTATTTCCATAGAAGTTGGATTTCATGCATAAATAGATGCATACGGAATTTTTATATCAAAATAAGAGTTCTCTTTTATATAAAAGTGTTATTTCCATAGAAGTTGGATTTCATGCATAAATAGATACATACAGAATTTTTATATCAAAATAAGAGTTCTCTTTAATCCTATGTTTAAATCCCATGAATATTGGAAAATGAATAAGTAAATACTCAGTGAAGGAAAATTATACCATTTCATATTCTCTAGGATGGTAATGAGAAAATTCAGAAAAACTATCGAAGTCGGAATTTTAGATAAATGATTAATTTATTCCTCATAGGACGTCATGACTAGTTTTGAATTCAATTAAGCAAAATACTCAATGAATGAAATTCAGTAAAGTAGTAATTGAAATATTATCCTTCATCAAGAAAGATAGTTCAGGAAGAACCTTTCCAGACTCAAACCACCCTGAATCAGACTATGACCAAGACGTAACTCCTTCGTCAGTTTCAAGAAAAGATGATGTGACCAATTCAGTAATCTACTCTCAAATCACCCATCGAATCTGAAACTAATTTGAGACCTTTAAATTTGATTTGAGGATCAAGAATTCAAAATTCGAGGAATTCTACTTGGGAATCCAGACCTGTGATCTAGAAGTCTTGGGATACGGAATTAAGATATACTCATTGTATTCAAAAGAAAATCAAAACTGAAAACTTGCATAGAAACCCTGTTTTCTTAAAGAACTGTCTTGCGCCAGAATGCTGGAGGGAGCATTTGGTATATGTGTTTTCTAAGGGAAGTTGCAACAGCTGGCGAGGAGTGTTCGAAGGACGACTCACGCGACAAAAACCTTCCCAGGTCTTGACCGGCCTGGGTATGGTGTAAAATGGTGTGCTTCCGGTACGATAGGCGAGGGCCGATGAAGCGGTCCCTGAGTGAAGTGCCAGGACACCTAAGGAGGATCCTGGAGGGTTCTGACCAAGTGATGCACGGGCTCGCGGTGCTTAGGACACCCATGCGTATGTCGTGGAAGATATATATGTGTATGATGACGAGAAAATTATTGTAATATATTACTGGATCTCGTTGCTGACCTGCTGGTCTCAACGGAGAGTCCAGAGTGATACTGTTTTGTAAGAAACAAGGATTGAATGGAAATTTTGAGTTATGACATCTGTAACCAATAATTGTTTATCAATGGATTGTTTTATAAATTAAAGTTTAAAGAGGAGTGTGTGCGTATCTGTATTCTAAAACAAAAGTTAAGAAAGGCATTCAATTATGGGTGGGTGAGTACTTGTCTGATTCTACCAATTCCAGTGGTTGGGCGGTGGCTAACCCATGGGCCGGATGGGGTTAGGCTAGAATCAGTAGAGTTTTAATAATAAAATTGATCAATAGGAATACGCTTAGAACTCGATTAGTTAAATAATAACCTAAAGACTTCTTAAATGAATAGATCAACGACTGTGCCTAATTCAGTTAGGAAAAAAGTGTTGATTCCTTCAAGTTAAGTCTATAATAGTTTCCCTTCTATCTGGTTTATTCACATGAAGGTTAGTTTAGAATCTTGACCTCGTTAGAAAAATTCATTAAGAAATTCAAAACTTTTTGTAATCAAATAAACCAATGAAATATATTGACTAAATAGTCTACTAATATTGGAAGCATCAGCTTGAGAAGATACCTTCATTTGCCCAATATGAGTCTAGAGAGAGAAAATAAATCTAGAGAAAGAAAATTAAAATTTGAAAGTTTTTAAATGGAATTTGGCATTTTTGTTCCTAGGCCCCATATGTGAAAACAGATCTCAGTTTGAGCTCCATATGAGTGAGATTTTTATCCCTTCATTTGCCCAATAAGAGTCTAGAGAGAGAAAATATATCTAGAGAAAGAAATTTGAAATTTGAAAGTTTCTAAATGGAAATTGGCATTTTTATCCCTAGGCCTTATATGTGACCAAAGTTTGGTAAAAATTTGGGGTCATGCATATTACCAAATTAAATTAAAAAATGAGGCACAAAAATAATGAGCCAATGGGACCTTAGACAAGTGAAAATCCAAAAACTTTTGTTAAATTTGGTAAATGGAGACCTTAGCTTAAGATACCTTTTAGTTATTAAATTGCTTAATCATTTCTTTAAAAATCTCATCAAGAGGCTTGAAAATTCAGTTTTTGCTAATCCCTTGCTTGGAATATGGTTTGATTGCTTCAACCTCTTCTCTTCATCATTGCTAAACCCATGAGCAAGTAAAATGGGGATTAAAACCCATGTTTTTAGCTCAAGAATGTTTCCAAAAATTATCCAAGAGGTGAAAATCACTAATCCTTCATGTCTTGATTAACAGTAGGTTTCAAGTTTTTAGAGAGCAAAGGCCACTCATATGATGAAATTTTTGGAAAACATCTAAAAATTACGCTCCTTGTGGGGGTTTGTTGACTTGAGTACTTTCTTTTGTGTGTTTACATGCTTGGAGGACATACCCTACAATTATGTTTATGTTTAACATATGAGAGCAATGGAGTCCCTAGGGAGTGGATTGAAGTTTAATCTTAATTAACTATTAAGTAGGATTAGCTTGAAGTGAGCTTGTTAGGTTAAGGCTATGCCTAGAATAGAAGTAGATAAAGGTTCTTTTCATTTAAGCAGTTTGGACTCCTACAATATCTTGTGCTTTATGTTCTTCCTAAGTAGAACCATTTGAAGGTCATCCATAGATGGTTTATCTTTTTGTATATCACTGCTTTGAACCAAATTATCATAGCCTTCATTTAAGCAGTTTAGAACCATGTGTATAGGGTCTTGCCTTCTTTCTTGGCAATATATGTAGTGATCTACTGCCTTTGAAGTTCCTATGTATTGATGAGAGTGTTTTCATCTTATTGTCATCTTTAGTTGTCTTGTTAAGCAATGAACCCTTCATGATTACTCAAAGTTTCTCACCCTTATTTAATGTCTTATATTGAGAAGTCAGCTACATCTTCAGACTTCTAACACTTGCTTTTTGCTTTATTGATGAAGTTTCAATGAGAATGAGCTTACACCATTTGTAGACAAATTTAATCTAATGAGTATGAATCACTTATTTGATAGTCCAAGTTGCTTAGACAAATTGAATAAACCTTGTTGTGAGGACCCACAGCATCAAAAGGAAAGTCTATCCAACTGTGGTGATAGAAAAAAAATGTATGCAAGCAATGCCAAAAATATATGTTCTTTAGTGTCTTTTTAAAGGCTAATTGAAAACAACCAGTTGAAATTTAGACCTACCTTAAAAGTAATGGTTAAGAGTCTAAACATTTTAGTTATAACATTGATTGGCATGGAAATGGCTAAAAGAAAATCCAACCAAGACTAAGATGCCTCTTTTTTGCCTTTAACTTTTCTTTTTTGGGTTACATTGACCTAGCTATACCTCTACCCCCAACAAGGACTTCAATGATTGCATAAAAATTGCATTTAAAAAATAGCTAACCAATTTTCTATTTCATCATATTTGAGCAATAATATTTTGACCCAAATGCAAAAGCACAAGGGAACCCAATGATCCACCAATTCATCACATTAAAGCAATGAAAGAGTGGACATAGTCTCCCAATTCAACAATTTAATTAATTATATCAAGTGTGATTTCACAGCCATTGATCCCATCTCACATGGGGACTTCAAGACCTGTGCCATGTTAGGGATATACATTCAACATTGATGAGGCATATGAAGGATCTTTACATAATAACATTACTAAATAGGTGATTAGCTTAGATGAGCTCAGGCTGCAAGATCTCTTCAAACTTCTCCATAGCTTGGGAAGGAAGACCCAAAAGCACATTGATGGTCTTCCTGCCCTTGCCATGAGAGAGGAAGAGGACTACCTCCTTCTCAGGTAGAGTCACAGGCCCTGACTGTGTTGGCTCGCCCCACCCGAAGTCCGAGGTGTGGAAGGATAACCTAGACCATGTGGTGATGACCAGAGTTGCTGCAAGAGATGGCCGCAGCCGGGTCACTTCAAAAAAATCCATGGCAGACCTCATGTAGTCATCATTCACCAGAGCTATGGCCTCCTGCACATGCTTCACTGCATTTGAAAATGGGTTCTCTGCCAGCTCACCTGCATTTGCAAGTGCAAATGTGAGCACAATGCCATTGCCCATGTAGCCTTTTGGCAATGGTGGCTTGAATCTCGACCGCCCGTCCACGGCGAAGAGTAACTTTGTCTTCTGCTCAGGCTTCATTCCCAGGGCTATGCTTCTAGCCCTCCAAACCAGCCCTGACAGAGTTTCAAAGGTTGTGCATTTGGACAGAACCCCATCCTCCATTGCCTTCTTCTTGAGCCTGTCTAAACTATCAGGGTTGAAACAGAAAGATTTATGGACCAGATTGTCATCAGTCAAGGAGAGATCCTTTGACATGGAGAGGTCTTGAAGCTCCAGGAACTCACTGTGGGGGTATTTGATCTGTGGTGGTGAACGTGCTTTGAGGAAAGTTCTGTCCACAACAGGAGGGGTAGAGAGCGGTAACCCGCGGGCTGTTTCGGCCCAAGAGTTCACAAACTCCATGGCTCCAATGCCATCAAACATGGCATGATTCATTCCCAATCCGAGCACAAACCCACCACAATCAAATTTGGTCACCTGCAACCACACAGACAAGACAGCAGAGATTATATAAATGCACATCACAAGAGGGAAACTGGCAGCCATGAAGCATAACAAGATAGGTTAGCTCGCCTGGACAACAACAGGAGGGATTTCCAGTATGTTTTTAGCCCCAGGGATCTGATACACCAGTAGGCCAAGCCTGGCAGGGTGAGGCTTGGCAAGGTCACCCAAGTCACAGACTCTAGCATCTGCCTCTGCCTCCACAAAGAGGACCCCTTCCCCATTGCAATGCACAATCAGCTTCCCTTCCGGGCTGATCCCGAGCTGCCCGGCCAGCGGGTAATAATGCACCAGCACCTTCCCAAGGGCCTCTTTGATCACTTTAGCTGGATCCTCCTCCATGTCGCGGCTAGCCTCGAAAAAGTAGAGTGTCTGCACAGTAACTGCAATGTTCTGGTCCAAGTTGGTGAGGAAGTAAACATGGTTCTCTGTGGCCTCTGCAGGGGTGACCAATGTGGGCTCATGGAGCTTCACGTTGAAGAACCCTGGGAGGGGGGCTCCTGCACCCATGTGTGCTTGAGATGGAATTGGGAGCTTCTCACAGGTTTCAAGACCTCAAAAGCAGTCAAGAAGAGAATCCAATGCTCAGCTCTCCTCAGCAAGCCCCACTATCTCACACTACTGGGCAGATGTGAAGTTTGTAATGCTAATGAAGGCTGCCCAATTCCCAATTTCATCAAAAGAAAGTAATAAGATCGACTCTACCACCACTTGCATTATTTTTAAAAATTCCAATCTCATCACATTAGAGCAATGATATTGACCCAAAAACCAGAAGCACAAGGGGACCTAGTGATCCACTTCATCACATTAAAGCTAAGGAGTGGATTCAATCGTTCCATTTCATCAATTTAGATATTTGCAGCGATGGACATTGAGTAGCCAACCAAATTGAAGACACGAGAAAAGGGACGACAAATCATTGGATGAGTTGCTAGCCATCCCGAGTGCTATTGAATCTGAGAAAAAGAGATGCTGAAAATAGGGATGATAGGGGGGGGTATACTAAGGCCCTACTGCAAACTACCTAACCCAAACTCTATGATCATGCCATGCCAATATATAAACCAAGAATGCATTGAATGAAGAAGGGGTGGCCAACCAACATTTGCATCCCCCCTTGGCATGCAAGTGCAAGCTGGATATAGGGGTAGAGACAAACCCCCCATAGTAATGGCACACCCACCATAGTGATGCCTAGCCTAAAGCAAAGCTCCAAGTCAAATTGCTACCCCCCTTTACATAGTATACATACATCACTTGAGAGACCATGCAGTGATGCACCTTCAACACAAAAAAGCAGAGTATCCCTAGGCTCAAATGCCAATTGTGTCCTTTCCCTCTTTATGGCCCTCACCTGCCCCTCCTTACTACTCACATGTCATGTTGTTACAGCCGCTTCCCACAAAGTCTTATGAGGCTTGTGAAGGTTGCTTAAGATAGATTCAGAGTTGGATATGTGCTATAAATGAAGTTCCAAAAAGGTGCCAAGCAAGCCAACTAATATCAGGAGAGAGATTCTAATGGGCCCTTCTTTAAGTAGTTCTATAAGGGTGTTCAAAAAAAAAAAGTATTTTCCAAAAAAACATGAAAAATCTTTATCTCAACATTTTGAAATTATTTATAAAGGAAAATCTTGAAATCTAAAGGTTTTTGTTCTTTAGCTTCTCAATATCTGGAAGTATTTGTACCTTCAAGTTCTAAATTTGAAGGTATTTATCGAGTATACTACAAGTGCAAACTACTCTAAACTCTGGTTTTTTTCGAACACTAATAGATAAGCTCAATAAGACTTAGTGGGACACAACTGTTGCATGTACTTACTTTACTGCTGGCGCGAGGCGCATACAAGTGAAGGCTTTCCTTTTTACAAGGTCCTTTCCCAACTTCAACCATGAAAAATATGATGGGGACTTTAGAGACTTTTTGGATCCTACCTTTTGGAGGACATTGTGAGGAGTGGGGGGATTGGATCAATCAAAGGTGGTACTTTCAAATGTCAGATTGCAGATTAATGATCCTTGCTAGACATGACAGAGGGTACTGAAAGTAGATGCTAATAATTCGAGGAAGGTAGATAGACTCAAAACCAAGCACCTCTTCTTAAGAGTCATGTGTGCTACCACAGCCCAGGGGCCAGGAGCCACCTTTAGAGACTTAAACCAACCTCCTTGCATGCTTTACCAAACAATCAAGAGATGCCCCATATCTGAAAGTGCTTGCATTATTTGGAAAACTGTTCTTATGCTGCCCAAGTAAAGAAAGACAGGTACAAACTCTCTACTAAACCCTGTCCATCGTTCGATTTTGCATGCTTTTGTTACCATGGGCTCCATATTCAAAAGGTGGCTGGGAGATTTTGTTATTGAAGTTCCACTGCACCACCCTACATGGCGGTGGTACATAGCCTATCATTGGATTTTGCACATTATTGTCACCATTGACATGAGGTGTATGAAGCAGGCTTTGTGCATTCAAAAATTAAAAAACAATGACTGGATACATGAGCAAAGAAGGGGATGGTTCACTGAACGATCATACATAATAACAATACTCAATAGGTGATTAGCTTAGATGAGTTCAGGCTGCAAGATCTCCTCAAACTTCTCCATAGCTTGGGAAGGAAGACCCAAAAGCACATTGATGCTCTTCCTGCCCTTGCCATGAGAGAGGAAGAGGACCACCTCCTTCTCAGGTAGAGTCACGGGCCCTGAGTGTGTCGGCTCACCCCACCCAAAGTCTGAGGTGTGAAAGGACAACCTAGACCATGTGGTGATGACCAGAGTTGCTGCAAGAGATGGGCGCAGCCGGGTTGCTTCGAAAAAATCTATGGCCGACCTCATGTAGTCATCATTCACCAGAGCTATGGCCTCCTGCACATGCTTCACTGCATTTGAAAATGGGTTCTCTGCCAGCTCACCTGCATTTGCAAGTGCAAATGTGAGCACAATGCCATTGCCCATGTAGCCTTTTGGCAATGGTGGCTCGAATCTCGACCGCCCGTCCACGGCAAAGAGTAACTTTGTCTTCTGCTCAGGCTTCATTCCCATTGATTTGCTTCTTACCTTCCAAACAAGCCCTGATAAAGCTTCAAAGGTAGTGCATTTGGACAGAACCCCATCCTCCATTGCCTTCTTCTTGAGCCTCTCTAAACTCTCAGGGTTGAAACAGAAAGACTTGTGGACCAGGTTATCATCAGTTAAGGAGAGGTCTTTTGACATGGAGAGATCTTCAATCTCCAAGAACTCACTGTGGGGGTATTTGATCTGTGGCGGCAAACGTGCTTTGAGGAAAGTTCTGTCCACAACAGGAGGTGTCGAGAGCGGTAATCCACGGGCCGTTTCTGCCCAGGAGTTCACAAACTCCATGGCCCCAATGCCATCAAACATGGCATGATTCATTCCCAATCCCAGCACAAACCCACCACAATCAAATTTGGTTACCTGCAACCACACAGACAAGACAGTAGAGATTATATGCACATTACAACAGCGAAACTGGCAGCCCTCAAGCATAACAAGATAGGTAAGGAGTGAAAACTCACCTGAACAACAACAGGAGGGATTTCCAGTATATTTTTAGCACCAGGGACCTGATACACCAACTGGCCAAGCCTTGCAGGATCAGGCTTGGTAAGGTCACCCAAGTCAGAGACAAAGGCATCTGCCTCTGCCTCCACAAAGAGGACACCTTGTCCATTGCAATGCACATTCAGCTTCCCTTCCGGACTAATCCCGAGCCGCCCGGCCAGTGGGTAGTAATGCACCAGCACCTTACCAAGGGCCTCTTTGATCACTTTAGCTGGATCCTGACCCTTCATGTCGTGGCTAGCCTCAAAGAAGTACACAGTCTGCACAATCACTGCAATGTTCTGGTCCAAGTTGGTGAGGAAGTAAACATGGTTCTCTGAGGCCTCTGTAGGGGTGACCAATGTGGGCTTATGGAGCTTCACGTTGAAGAACCCTGGGAGGGGGGCTTCTGCACCCATGTTCTTGTGATGGAAGTGGGAGCTTCTAGGACCTTGGAAAACACTCAAGAACCCAATGCTCAGATCTCCTCAGAAAGCCCCACTATCTCACACATCTTATTAGGTGCACTCACTCCAGTAGACTATTTCAAGTAGTTACTTCTTGTCACACAACAGGACTACTCTCCCCACCACCTCCACCACCGCCAGTGAGCACATGTGAAGCTTGTAATGCTAACGAAGACAGCATTCCCTGTCTTAAGTAGCCTCCTCCCCACAGACCTTGTCAGTCTTTTTCTCCCTATGCCAAACATTACTCACTTTGATGTTGGCAAATCTTCACTGTTACAACTTGCTTTTCTGACTTTTTGAGCATCTACTTCAAACTTCATCCCCGCTTGCTACCCAATTTCCAATTTCATCAAATTAAAGCAAAAAAACATTGGCCCAAAAGCAGGAGGACAAGGGGGCCCAATGATTCAATGGCAATGAAGGAGGGGATACCGTTGTCCCTGAGATAGTTGGAGCATTCAAGGTGGACCATGAGATGGGGATGGATCATGGATCATGGGGGGATTCAGCTGTCCCATTTCATCAGTTCAGAGAATTGGAGCAATTAACATTCAACAAGCAAATACACTACACAGTATATTAAGGCCCTGATCAACCTACCCAACCCAATCTTGATGATCATGCCATGCCAATAGATCAACCGGAAGTGCATTGAATGAAGAAGAAGGGTTCACCAACCACCCACACATTCATCCCCCCTTCTGGCGTGCAAGTGTAGATGCCAGTCAATCACAGTATAAGAGCAAGCTGGATGGAGCCTGGCAAGGCGCAGTAAATACAAACCTACCACCATAGCCTAAAGCAAAGCTTCAAAGTCAAATTTATACCCCCCCTTTGCGTAGTATACACACATTACCTGAGAGATCATCCACTGGCCTGCAGTGTTGCTCCTTTATGAACACAAGAAAACCCAGTAGCCCTTTAGGCTATGGTGTCCTTCCCCTCTTTATGAGTCTCACCTGCCCCTCCTTACTTTCACATGTCATACCTGTACTTACTACTCACCCACACACAAGGCACATGTTTGTGACAGCTCCTAAAATTAAAAAACACTGCAAAAATTAACTCTCAAGTTCTTTCACTCAATTTCAACCATTAGAAAACACTCTAGGGAGCCCTTGAGCTGGTAGAACGGTTGCGTCTCATGATGGGGCCCGGGTTCGATGCCTCTGAGTTACACGGCAGGGGCAGCTTGTGTGAACCAATGGATTATTCCACCTTCCCAACACAAGAAAACACTCTAGGAGACTTTAGAAGTTTAGCCAAATTGTGAGGAGTTGGGGGACTCAGTCACTCAAAGGTGGTTTTGTCAAATGTCAAAAGCTATGATTGGATTATTTTGTTTAACTACTTATATTTTCTTCATGTCACATTCAATATTGCATGTGCTTTGTTGTAAAATGATGGACCAAATGTTAGCTTGTTTTTATAGTAATAGTATTTTTCTTTAAAAGTTGGTGGCAAAATGCCATTTGCAAATTAACGTGAGAGAGTACTGATAATTGTTTAATTAACGTGAGAGAGTACTGAAAGTAGATACCAATAGTTCGTGGAAGGTAGATTTGAACCCCATACCTCCTTCTTAAGGGACATGGGAGATAACATTGTTGGGCTATAGTGAGGAGGCACCTTTAGAGACTTAAACCTTGCATGGTTTATCAAACTGCAAGAAAGTAGATACCAATAGTTCGTGGAAGGTAGATTTGAACCCCATACCTCCTTCTTAAGGGGCATGGGAGATAACGTTGTTGGGCTATAGTGAGGATGCACCTTTAGAGACTTAAACCTATCTCCTTGCATGGGAGATAACGTTGTTGGGCTATAGTGAGGAGGCACCTTTAGAGACTTAAACCTACCTCCTTGCATCGTTTATCAAACTGCAAGAAAGAGATTAGGGTTAGGATAAGAGATGCACTCAAGTGTCCAGAGTACCACACATACGCACTCAATGGGAGTACCACCATAGCCAAGAGCTTGGGCTCAAGATTTGTATTAATATAATGATTGTAAAAAGGTAAGTGTCCACTTCAAACTTCATCCCCATATTGCAATGATATCCACTGCTTGTGACATTATGCTATTACCCCTCTCCCACAAGGGGGCGCAAATGATCAAATTAACCAGCAATGCATTAAAAAGGGCTACCCAATTTCATCAAATTAAAGCAAAAAACATTGACCCAAAAGCAGAAGCACAAGGGGACCCAATAATTCAATTCATCACAATAGAGCAATAAAGAGGAGGATTACAGTGTCCCTTTTTCATCAATTTAAGATGGGCCATGAGATGGAGATGCAACATGAACATTAAAAACACAAGAAAGGGTGCAATAATAAATGAGGGGGATTCAATTGTCCTGTTTCATGAGTTTAGATAATTGGAGCAATTAACATTAAGAGGAATCAACAAGCAAATTGAAACACAAGAGAAAGGGTATACAATATATAGGAAACTACCTAACCCAATCTTTATGATCATGCCATGCTAATAGATCAACTGAAAGTGCATTGGATGAAGAAGAAGGGGTGACCAACCAACACATTCATCCCCCCTTGTGGCGTGCAACACTTCAATTATAGATGCAGTCAATCACAGTATGAGAGCAAGCTGGATGAAGCATGGTAAGGTGCAGTAAATACAAACCCACCATAGTGGTTAAAGCAAAGCTTCAAAGTCAAATTGCTACCCCCCCTTTACGTAGTATACACACATTACTTAAGAGACCATGCACTGGCATGCAGTGATGCTCCTTTGTGAACACAAGAAAGCCAAGTAGCCCTTTAGGCTATGGTGTCCTTCCCCTCTTTATGAGTCTCACATGCCCCTCCTTACTTTCGCATGTCATATATGTACTTATTACTAATCACACACACAAGGCGCATGTTTGTGAAAGTTTTTTTTCGTTTAAAGAAAAAAGCATGCAAAAATCAACTCTAAAAATTCTTCAAGTCTTTCACCCAATTTCAACCATTAGAAAACACTCTAGGCCCTAGGGGACTTTAGAAGTTTAGGGACTTTTTTTGGTTCTACCTTAAGTAGCCAAATTGTGAGGAGTTCGGGGACTAGGTCACTCAAAGGTAGTTTTATCAAATTTCAAAAGCTATGATTGGATGATTTTGTTTAACTACTTACATTTTCTATATTTTCTTCATGTCACATTCAATATTGCATGTGCTTTGTTGTAAAATGATGGGCTAAAGGTTAGCTTATTTTTTTCAGTAATAGTATTTTTCTTTAAAAGTTAGTGGCAAGACACCATTTGCAAATTAACATGAGAGAGTACTTAAAGTAGATACCAATAGTTTGTGGAAGGTAGATTTGAGCCCAGTAGATATCGTTGGGCTATAGTGAAGGAGGTAACTTTAGAGACTTAACACAAACAATCTCCCTTTATGCTAGTTAAGTCTTATGTTATATACTTGCTCTTGTTTGTGATATATGTGTACAAGAGTTGAGAGTAGAGCTGTGGGATTCTTGGTGCATGTTCCTCTTTGCTTCTTGTGTGGAGAGAGAGTGGAGAGTGTGAGGAGTGAGTGTCCTTGTAGGTGGAGGATGTAACTTCCATGGTGATAGCTTGGAAAAGGGATTTAAGAGAGTGGAGCTTCAATAGCTAGTTGAGCTTAAGGACTTCAAGAGGTCAAGCTTGAGAGCAGGATAAGCCCCCATGACAAGTTGCATTCCATTCTTGCTTGCTTGTGAATGAGTAAAGTTTAAAGTAGGGCTGGAAATAGGCAGAACATTTGTGGCACCACTTTTAGAGAGCCACCATGCTCCTTTTTATTAGATATTTACCACTATATGGGTATTTCAGGGACACTCAGGTGATCCTTGTACCATGCTAACGAGTTGGTATTATGGGTGGGTCCATGACCTAGTGTATTCTTCGTATATGTATATGGGGCCATGCTAGTGTTATTGGTATGTAGGTGACACTATGTTAAATACTGAGATAATGTATTACTGGTGTATGTGTTTGTGCCTATTTTACGTCATCAAGTCAAGATTAATTATGTGGATACCAATTCATTATTTTTAACTGACATGGTTAATTCATTATGTGGATACCGCTTCATTATTTTTAACTAACATGGTTAATGTTGGTGAGATAGGTGATGGAGCGGTGTGATGGCTCCCACCACTGAGATGCTCCATTCATGATGGTTTGTGCATAGGGTGTGAATACAGTTTATGGTGTCAAACATATCATTATTATATTTAAGTTGATTGTGTGTCAATCTTAGTAATTGGTTTAATTTCATGCCTTATTTTGCCTTAGAGGCGATGATAGCTCGACATTGTATTTGTCAAACAATATCCCTTTGTGCCAGTTGAGTATTATGTTAGTGAGTGTCCTTATAGGTGGAGGATGTAGATTCCATGGTGACAACTTGGAAGAGGGATTGAAGAGAGTGGAGCTTCAACAACTAGTTGATATTCCAGGCCGAGCTCATGAGAGTGAGTGGGGTAAGTCCCCACTATATGACAAGTTGCATTCCATTCCTTTTTGTTAGATATTTTACCCTCTGTGGGTATTTTGGCGACACTTTGGGTGACCATTGGGTATTTTGGGGATACCTGGGTGACCATGATACCATGTTGACGAGTTGGTATCGTGGGTGGGCTAATGTATTATTGGGATATGTAGATGGGGGCATGCTAGTGTTATTGGTTTATGTATATGGGGCCATGCTAGTGTTATTGGTATTATAGGTAACACTCTGTTAAATTTTGAGCTTCAATAACTAGTTGAGCCTCACTATGACAAGTTGCATTCCATTCCCTTTTGTTAGATATTTTACCCTCTTTGGGTATTTTGGGGACGCTTGGGTTACCATTGTACCATGTTGAAGAGTTGGTATTGTGGTGGGTGGGCCAGTGTATTATTGGTATATGTAGTGTTATTGGTATTATAGGTAACACTGTGCTAAATAACAACTAGTTGAGCTTGAGGTCGAGCTCACAAAAGCAAGGTAAGTCCCCACTATGACAAGTTGCATTCCATTCTTTTTTGTTAGATATTTTACATTATATATGTATTTTGGGGATTCTTGGGTGACCATTGTACCATGCTGACGAGGTGGTATCATGGGTGGGCCAATGTATTATTGGTATATGTATATGGGGCCATGCTAGTGTATTATTGGTGTATGTGTTTGTGCCTATTTTACATTGTCAAGTTGGGATTAATTGTGTGGATTCCAATTCATTATTTGTAGCTGACATGGTTAATATTGGTGAGATAGGTGATGAACACTGTGATGGTTCTGGCTAAGGTGCTGCATTGATGATGGTTTGTGCATAGGGTGTGAATACAGTCTACAGTGTCAAACATATCATTATTATATTTAAGTTAACCGTGTGTCAATATTAGTAATTGGTTTAATTTCATGCCTTATTTTGGCTTAGGCGACGAGATAGCTCGGCATTGCATTTGTCAAAATAATATCCCTTTGTGCCAGCTGAGTCTTATGTTATCTACTTCCTCTTGTTTGTGATATGTGCATGAGAGTTGAAAGTAGAGATGTGGAATTCTTGCTGCATGTTCCTCTTTGCTTCTTGTGTGAGAGAGAGTAGAGAGTGAGAGGAGTGAGTGTCCTTATAGGTGGAGGATGTAACTTCCACTTGACTTTGAGCCTCTATAGGGCTATTTGAATTACAGGTGCAAATGGTTGTGATAGAGGGAAAACGGTATGAGGCTCAAACTCAACTTTGAGCCTCCATAGTCATCTCGTGCTCAAACGTATAGACCAATCAAGTCTCCATTTTGTTTTCATCTTTAAGCCACACTTCCATCTTTGTCTTAACCATTAGTGCTTGTAACTTAAATAACCCTATAGAGGCTCAAACTCAAGCTTGAATCTTCATACTCATTTCATGCTCATACATATAGATTAATCAAATCTCCAACTTTGTTTTCACCTTGAAGGCACATAACCTACACTTACATACATGGCCATGTAGTCTGTTTGATTCTCATGACACTTTCCCTCTATCTTGACCATGAACACCAACAACTCAAATAGCCCTATGGAGGCTCAAACTCAAGTTTGAGCTTCCATAGTTAAATAGCCCTACGAAGGCTCAAACTCATGTTTGAGCTTCCATAGTCGTCTCATGCTTATATGTATGGACCAATAAAGTCTCCAAGTTTGTTAGTCATCTCAATCTTATATGTATAGACCAATAAAGTCTCCAAGTTTGTTATCATTTTTAAGACACATAGCTTGCACTTCCATACACGATCGTGTAGGCTCAAACTTGAGTTTGAGCCTCATGCCTCTTCCCCTTTATCTCGACCATGAGAACCAACATCTATGATAATAGAGGCTCAAACTCAATTTTGAGCCTCCATAGCCTCTTTAGACTCCAAATTTGTTCTTTTCTTTGGGACACATAGCATACACTTCCACACACAGTCATGTAGCCTCAAACTTGAGTTTGATCCTGATGCCACTTACCTTCTATCTCAACCATGAGTACCAACAACTCAAATAGTCCCAAAGAGGCTAAAACTCATAATCATTTCATTCACACACATATAGACCAATGAAGTCTCCAATTTTTGTTTTCCTTCAAGACACATAGCCTACACTAACATACACAATCATGCAAGCTCAAACTTGAGTTTAAGCCCCATACCACTTCCCATCTATCTCAAACCATGAGCACCAACAACTCAAATAGCCCTAAAGAGGAAAAAACTCATAGTCATTTCATCCACACATATATAGACCAATGAAGCCTCCGATTTTTTGTTTTCCTTCAAGACACATAGCCTACACTTCCATACATATTCATGAAGGCTCAAACTCAAGTTTGAGCCCCATGCCACTTTCCCTCTATCTCAACCATGAACAACAATAACTCAAATAGTCCTAAAGAGGCTAAAATTCATATTCATTTCATCCACACACATATAGACCAATGAAGTCTCCAATGTTTTGTTTTCCTTCAAGACACATAGCCTACACTTTCATACAAAGTCGTGTAGGCTCAAACTTGAGTTTGAGCCCCCTCCATCTCAACCATGAGAACAAACATCTCGGATAGCCTTATAGAGGCTCAGACCCAGCTTTGAGCCTCCATAGCCATTTCATCCACACACATATCGACCAATAAAGCTCTAAATCTCAACTTTTTTTCAAATCACATAGCCTACACTTCCATACACATTCATGCAAGCTCAAAATTGAGTTTGAGCACCATGTCACTTCTCCTCCATCTTAATCATAATCACCAACTCAAATAGCCCTACATATGCTCAAACTCAAGTTTGAGCCTCCATGGTAATCTGATCTACACACACACATATAGTAGGTCGCCAAATTTGTTCTTTTCTTTGTAACACATAGCCTACACTTCCATACATAGTCATGATTGTTTTTTTAGACTTCGGTCTACCACGATTCTTGCACTTGATGATAACTACACATAAAGTTTAAGTTTTAAAAAAATTCTATTTTCATAAGGTTTTTTTTCTTTTTAATTAAAATTTTACTATTCACAGTCTCTACATCCTGTTATTATTTGATTTTTAAAATTGTTGTGTAGGCATGGAGCCACCAAAGAAGACCTTCTACTTAGAGAGTGGTCCACTTGTAAACAAGCCCAAATACAATCCTCCAAACTTAAAGATAGTAAAGAGGTATGACATGAGGCAATGTATAAAGATGACATTCACCTATACTTGACAAAAAATCATGAATAATATGGAGACATGGGGATTATTACAAATGTAGTGGAAGATGCTAGTGATGAAGGTGTCCCTTGTATCACCTTCACTGTGGTTCCAAATACGACAGAGAAGGTAGCTAATGAGATCTTGCTTCCATTCAATGGCTTACATCTTTCTTATATGAAAGGTAGCAAAGATGGATTGGAGAATAGTATTGGGAAGATTGGCCTCAAAATCAATTACTATAATAAGCTTGATCTTGAGAAATACACCCAACTTGTGAAAGGCTTCATGTAGTGGCTACCAAGAGGGGCATTGGAAAGACTCTTAAGGATCATATTGTATCCACTACATCACATCAACCTACCACAAAAGACACACAATTTTAAAAGAATGTTTAAGATACTACATAGAGAAGGTTCCAAAACAAGGAAGGAAGAGATCACTTCAAGAGGCCACTTCAAAGGATTCTAAAAAGACACCCAAAGAGAAAGTTCCAACTCTGTCTCAAAATAAGAGAATACTTCAAGAAGAAGCCAAGAAGCTCATAACCAGCAAAATCCAAAAGGTCTTTCAAAACAAACAACTCAGTAAATCAAAGAAACACACTAACAAAGCGAGTGGTAATGTGCCAGCCTCTACCCCTACAAATGATAACAACGTGCTTGCTTTAGTGCCTGCTAATATGGAAGAGCCAATGGAAATAGAGAATGAGGTCATAGATTTAGATGGAGAGGATTTGGTCCCTTCATCACTTGCTCGACAATCTAAACAAGTAGTGCTCACTTTGGAAAGCCAAAACCAATATTACAAGTTTAGCATGGAAAAAGTGTTCAATATTGATGTATTGAAGTGTAAATGTGCACCCCTTCAATATTTTTATAGGAAGCTCAGTAAGGATTGGTGGGTGAAATTAATAAGATGTGATATGACACTCACCCAAAGCATGAGCATCGTATGATCCAAATACAAACAAGCCACTAGAATATTTGAGCCTCAAAGATGTCTAATGCTTGTTACTGAATCATCTCTGGTCAACATTCAATTAGTGTAGCAAAGGGATTGCAAAATTTAGACAATCAAAAGCTGAAGGTTATGAAGCAAAAGTTTCAGTACCAAAAGGTAAACATCATAGTTAATTGCCCCCCAAAAATAATAACTTTGATCTCCAAGGATACCAACATTTCTATTGTCAAGTCCATGAAAAAGGAGCCATTCTCAAATAAACTCACTCAAGTCCATGCAAAAGGAACCATTCTCAGATCAACTCACTCAAGCAAAGGGGCCAATGGTTGGCATGTGGTCGACCACAAAGGCCCAAACATAGTGTAGATCACCATGATTGGATTGTAAATATTTATCATAATCTTCCAAAAATATTCAAAGTTCTCAATAATTTTATTCTCATAATTATCTTACTAACCACATTTTCATATTATTAATGCATAACTTTATGGAGACAACCAAGCACATGCTTCAAAATGGCTTTTACAAGATAGATTGTCACCTTCTTTTTTGTGAGGATGATATTTTCAAAAATTGGCAATTTATTTTGGATGAATATGCACATGTGAATCTCCCAAACACAAAGGGAGAAATTAGAGCTGTTGTCTCTATTGAGATAAAGTAAAGAGAGAGAGTTCTCAATTGTAGAACTTTATGGAGACAACCGACTCACCGAGCACACACTTCAAAATGGCTTCTACAAGATAGATGGTCACCTTCTTTTTTGTGAAGATGATATTTTCAAAATTTGGTAATTTATTGTGGATGAATATACACATGGGAATCTCCTAGACACAAAGGGAGAACTTAAAGTTGTTGTCTCTATTGATAAAGTAAAGAGAGAGAGAGAGTACTCTCAAGGGTGGCGAATTAATCAAGCTCCAGGCACCTGCTGCGACACTAAGACCAACCTTATTTAGATGTACTGTAGGCCTTTTGCTAGATGAGACCATGTCACTTCAGGGTGATATAATGAAAGGAAAAGTTCTACTAAAAAAAGGAAAAAAACATGGGTGACTTCAAAGACATGGAGGAAGTTATAAAGAAAATGAAAATAGATCATGTCCTCCGGGAGGAAATCATAGCATTCTCCCACGACCTACAACAACGCATAAATATTGGGATGAAATTTGTAACACATACCAGATAGGGGAGAAGGAGTATGATAAATTAGGGCCTTAATCTATGGATTGGGTAAAAGATAGGCTCAATGGTAAAAAAGTCACTCCATCCCTACCAAAGATAGTAATATCTTACTTGCTTTACTTGTTTAGAAAAGCAACTAGTCAGGTTTTTGAAGAGCAAGCACTCCCATGGAGCATTACAATAATTGGCATGGACATCAAAAGATCAAAGAGGTGAACCAAAAAAACCATCCTATTGCTTTTGGTCTAGCAGTATTGGATGCCCACATTCGCAACAAGGGACCAACTTTGGTCTAGCAGTATTGGATGCCCACATTCGCAAGGGACCAACTTTGTGGACTATGACTCTTTCAAAGTTCGCATTGAAGGTTTGAATGACCTCAATACAGAAATCCAATATGTTCTTGTTGTGTTTATAGACTTTGCAAAGATTGGAACACTTCTATAAGTTGTGGGATTACGAGATAGGAAGCTATGACATGGGTAGCTCCAAAAGTTGGACAAGTGGCACCTTGGGAGTTGTAGTTGTGGTTCTTTTCATAAGCAAGGTGGACATGTTTGAGACCATTGATAAGGTTCACCACCACCAATTCCAAAAGGTGTACATTTCATGGAGTTTATCTTTGAGCCAGGAAGAGGAAAAGAAGGTCAAATTTAGTTCTAATATCAAAAATTATGAGCTCATTAGATCTCTTCATGGGACTTTGCACAGAGCACAAATATGTCATTGATGTATTGACTGGAGCAGTTGCACTTGTGGAATGCGTCCTTAAAAGAAGAAAATGTATTGTCATGACTATGGATGATGTTGAGACATGATCATTGGAGGTGACATGCTCCAATCTGGTGGATCAAGATGCATCTCTAACTGAGTGGTGTGAAAAAGTTAGAAAAATTCAAGAAAGAATAGACGGTCCTAACCTTAACAAGGAAGACATTTGCAGGCATAGATGTACTAGAAAATGATGATACAATGTCAAATGAGCAACATAGTGGATGAGGGTGATAATGAATTCCAAGATGAATATAAAGCTCAATCATTGCAAAGAGTATATGCTAAAACAAAAGGTAGATCTAGTCATGTATGCTTTTGTATCAAGTTTTTTTAATCTATATTGGTACCCAAGTTAAAGTCTTTTGTCTTACCTTGTAGGCGAAAATCAAGAGATGGATCAGGTAGAGTCAACTCTTTTAAGCTAAGAAGCAAGTGGGTGAAGGAAGTCATGATCGCCACAAGAAGGCAAAGAAGATGATGAAACAACATCAAGACCAAGAGGTATTAAGCCTATTATACATGAAATGTGTATTATGGGCTACCATACCTCCAAGAGGGAACTCTACACACATTCACCTATTGGACAAGCAGTAGAATACAACTGTTGTGGGGTACTTACCAATGCTTCGAGCTTGTGTCTCTTGAGGCCTCCAAACTCGCGTTTATGCTCCAAACTCCAAGCTCCACCTTCACATTGTCACCGTGGAGTCGCTCATACCATCGCATAGGCCAATGACACTCTCTCTCACTCATACAAGCATAAACACACAATCATGAAAGAGGCACAATGCTAGAATGATCTCACTCCCTCCTCACTCTCTCACAAAGTACAAGGGAAGAGCTCTCAATAGCACAAAGGGGATTGTGTCCTTTTCATTATGAGAAAATACCTTATATACAATTGGCTCTTATTCACACTTGGGTGCCCAAAACTTATTAACTAGACCTTGGGTGGCCAATCTCTCATGCTGTACAACCTTTATAGTGCCTTTACATGACACTTATTAATGTCCTCAATTGAGGATCATGGTGTTAATCCGAATGGAATTAGCATCCCCCCCTTCCTGATGTAGGTTATGTCCTTAGAACCTGTTTACTGAGGTCGGAAGACCTGGTCACCGAACTCATGTCGGTAGAAATTGCGATGGGACTGGAGTTTTCGGAGTGTGCGGCGGAACGCCAAATGGGACTTCCAGAATCCTGTGTCGATCATGTCTTCAAATGTTAGGTGCATATATGCTGGAAGACATCATAGACGGTGGTAATACAGCATGATACCCTTGTCTGATGGCCCTTCGTTCATATCGAACTATAGGTACTGAGCCTCAAATCCATCATAAAGTTCTTTAGGTTGGTCTATGAGAACCACCAATAATTTCATGAACCTTACACTGGCTACGATTTGTAGGATCTGGGATTTTTCGCCAAGCCCTGATCCAATTTAGCATCTTTAAACTCTAGCAATGTCCATCTCCTCTTGATAGGCATGTAGAGTGGATCCACTCGTAGTGTTGGTGGCACACTCATGTAAATGTTGTTGTATTTAGGCAGTGTTAAGAATTCCTTTCTCCATGTAGGTTGCACTTCAAAATTCGGTAGCTGTGGTGCTTCTTCATTTGTGTGGATGGTGGTGTATCCTCCTCTGGTGTCACCTCCTCCATCTTCTGTAACTATAACTGATCATGAAAGTGACCAGGCAAATTTCCAACACATCTGAGAGATGGGGGTTCGCAAGCTTTGTGTGTTTGGCGACATTTTCCCACAATGTTCCCTCTCCTACTAATGGAAGTAATTCCTCTAATTCTAGACGGGTGGCACACGGAGAGGGTATGGTACATAGTGTTGCCGTGTGGGTGTGACTGCAGAATATGCCTCTGGAAGAATCTTGCTAGTAGGATCGAACGGAGTAATCTGCATTAGCACCTTGAACATAAGCTTTGGCTTTAACAGTGGATTGCCTTGTTGTATAAACTCTTCATATTCTATAGCTGTCAAGGAATCCAAAACATTATTGTCAGTGTAAGGCGCAACATTATCAACTAGCGACAGATTACGTACCTCCTGAGGTTGCCGTATTGGAGTTGGGATAGGTGCCAATATCTCCTCATCCAGGGGCAAGAGTGTTAGTGGGGAAATCTAATTTTTGTGGAGAGAAGGAAGTGTATATACATTCACCTTGGGAAGAGTTAGTAGGTGGCGCGCTAGGATAAGGGTTAAGAAGCCTACTTGCGATATTAGAACATACAAGGTAAATGTTTTTGAAAAAGGAAGATGGACCCTCATCTTCGCCTTGACCCGAACTAGGGGGTGGGTGGCTAGGTTTATGCGCTTTGAAAAAGTTTTGAATTTCAGAGATTTCTTTGTTATCAATATATGGGTAATTTATGTGAGTGGCATCAAAATTATAGCTGACGCTGGTGAGCATAGCCTCTAAATGCTTGTGTATATTAGTATACAGCTTGAGTATGCCCACCAAGTGATATAAGGTAGACTCACAAAGATTTAAATATTGGTGAGTATTATATACTTCTAGCCACCCGTGACTAATTACCCATTGATAAGTGTTAGCCACGACCTTGTAGTTGGCAGGTGTCGCTGGTATGCCATCTAGAACAAACAGATCGAGTTTGTCGACACTGTTATCCAAGATGTCTGAATTTTGTAATACACGACACCAGCTATGGAGTTTGAGAACTATAGGATGCAAGGGATAAAAGAAGATATCTTGCAGGTTAGTTAATAGAAGATCCCCCCTTAAAATGCCCATAATGACTATTGGGTCAGCATCTCGTTCAGTATTTTGTTTAATAAGGGTCAATTATCCTAAGCTAATATCTTCAGCTAAGTTGATGTCATATTGAGTAAGGAGAGTGTTATTGTAAATAAAAACAAGGTAATAGTTTGAGAAGGGGCCTGAGGAGTTACTAGCAACTATCCCAATTTCGAGGCGCGCTCAAGGAGGGTACCCAAATCATATGTGGGCTCTAGCCTTGGACTCCTTTCTTGTGTGGCCAGTTGGCGGGCTAGTTCTTGCGTGCGAATATCAACATTGCTGAGCTGGTTGGAAATGGCTGTCTCTCTGATCATCCGCTCAGCATCCAGTTCTTCGAATCTTCTTGTTGCCACTTCTTGTGCTCTTCTGGTAGTAGCTTCTCTTTGATGGGCCTTAGTAATTTGAGTTATTGTTGTGCTGCCAGTCTTTGTGTATCCTATAATTGTGTTTGTAGTTGTGATATTGTCTCTTGGATTCTTTGCTCCTCTGTTTTGTTGGTGATGATTATCTCATTAAGAGCCTTGATTTTTTTCGCATGCGCTTTGTTAGCTTGCTCTCGTTCATGTAGTCCTTATACTTTTTCTTGTTCTTCTTTGAGGTTGGCCATGAGGAGCTCTATTTGTTGTCGAAGCATATCCTCATTATGCTTTGCGCCCTCCTGGTACTCTTGCATTTCCTTGGCATGCCCAGTTGTTAGGTTCTATGTGTGAGTTATCTCCTTTTGTAGTTGCTCCTTTGCTTGCTCCAGCCTTGCATTCAAGTCAGCATTCTCATTGATTTTTTGTACAATGGTTTGACTCAAAACTAAGTTATTGCTCTCCAATTTTGAAAGAGCCAAGATGCGGCAGTGGCTCATCGTCATCCAACCTGCTTCGTTTTTGCTTGGACTGGATGTATCTGGTGAGTGCGGCCTCTTACTAGATTCTCCTGGCTTCTCCAATTCTAGTGGTGCAACTGATGCTTCCTCGTGTTTTGGTCCTTCTAAGGTATGGCCTTTTGTATTTGTTCTTCAGCTCCTTCTGTTGGTATACCCTTGATTTGTGAATCCTTGAGCGGGGAGAGGTCTTTGAATATTAGTTGTGTAGGGCTCGTTGGAGGGGAGAGCTGTTGGTGTTGTTCCTGCACAGTAGGGCTTTGTAGTTTTTCTTGGAGAGCATCTTGGTATGTCTTGATCTTTGATTCCACAACTGCTTCCAATTGTTGAGATTCTATTGGTGACATCCACTAGTAGCCCTCTCATCCTTTTGTCAATCTTCTTTTTTCGATCATTCTTGATTGACTTTATGAGCTATTGTGTTTCCATTAACACTACTTGTCCTTCTTCCACCCTTCCAGTAGATTCTATAGGTTGATTGGGGATTAGGGCTAGTGACAAGCTTTCCTCTGGTTCATTTTTTATTGGCCTCTATGCCACATGGTTAAGTATTTGTGTTAACAGGTATGGGTTGCTGACCTTGGACTGATGTGCCTTGATGTAATTTTCCATTTCTTTATGCATGAAAAAGACCCAATCATCCTCCTTCTCTTCATGAGCTTTTGCTATCTTGTTAAGGCTGACCCTGTTATATCTGTCAACAACTGGTTTGATCTGCATCATTTAACAACATTGTTCTGTAGGCTTTTTCATTGGCTTCATCCTTGATGTTCTCGTACTCCACCCCATTGGAGTTATAAGAATCTCTCTTTAACATCTCCTTGATGGGCATTGTGTCTGTGGGCCTTCACTACCGCCGTGGGGAGCTGTAGAGCTTCTCTGATGAGGTCTTCTATAACTAGCAGTTCTTCCGTGGTGCCATCTACCTTTGTAATTTTGCCTCTTTTTGTCTGCTTGACATAAGTACAGAGACACTCTGCGCAGAGATCGGTGTCGATCACTCTGGGTGTAGCACTGCAGCCATTTTTGTCGAGGTCGACTTTTTCCAGCTTTTCTTTTACTTCCCCATCTTCTAATAGGTGGAGGCACTCCTTACTGTGGCACTGCAGGAGTGATTTTCCCATGTGGTGTAGTGACCTCTTTTCTGATGAGAGTACCCTGGAGGACTGGGCATAAGGGCCCAAGAAGTTGGTCCTTAGCTTACTGCAACTTGGGACCCTAGGCAGTGCTAGCTTGTGTTGGAGGTGGTTGCTCTCGTGACTCAGATTGTGAAATAGACATCTGTGTAACTAGACATGGTCAGTCGAATGACTGGTGGAAGCTACCTTTTTTCTTTTTTCTTTTTTTTTTCTTTTTTTTTAAATTAGTGGTAGTATGTGAGGAAAAGGTTTGTGAGGGTCTTCCGTGAAGTAGCAATCATGAACTTGAAGGCGTGAGTCTTTTTGTGAAAATGTAGGCGTGAAAGACATCACGTGAAGTTTAGGGCCGTGAAAGTCAAAGCGTGAGTGTGGCCGTGAAACAGTAGACGTGAATGTCCCACGTGAAGTTTTAGGGACATGAAGATCTTGTGTGAAACAACAGATGTGAATGTCCCACGTGAAGTTTAGGGACGTGAATGTCTCACGTGAAACAACATACGTGAATGTCCCACGTGAAGTTTGGGGATGCGAACGTCTCACGTGAAGCGTGAAATGGGGACGTGAATGTCCCACGTGAAGTTTGGGGACGTGAATGTCTCACGTGAAGCGTTAAATGTGGGGATGTGAAGATCTTGCGTGAAATAGTAGACGTGACAAACTTTCCGTGAAAATGCAGGCTTGTCTTTTTCGTTTTCTACAACTATGTATGGATGGAGATTTTACTTAGAAAGATGATCATTTTACAGTTTTTTTCATTTTATTGATAATGCATGTCAATCTTTGATCAATCCATGAACATGCATTTATAAAGCAAAAGATTTATTCTAAACACATGTCCTTTTTGGCTCACAAAATATATACATACAAAAGAAAGAAAAAGGGGAAAAAACAACAAAAAAAGCTCCTACCTTGATAAGTCGGGTAGGCGATGTTGGGAGAGCAAGAAGGCGAATGTGCGCAAGCAATTGAAGAAGGAAAACGTAAAATCACCGAGTGTAAAGTGACGAAATCAAGGAAGAAAATCAATTTTATAGCGTAGTCATCGCGGACAGGGCGGCTATGTTAAATGAACAATCCACGTGTCATTTTGTGATTGGTGTCGTAGTTCTTACCGTTTTACGGTGTGAAACACTAAAAAATGGTTCACGTCGTGAAACAGTTTGAGGCATTTCACGGCATGAAACACTAAAATGGTTCACATCATGAAACAGTTTGGGGTACTTCACGGCGTGAAACATTTTTCTGTAATTTTACATAAAGTTTATAAAATCGAATTTCAAACTTTTATGCTCAAACACTCCCACATGCACATGATCATGCATTGCTTTTCTTTTTTTTCTTTTAATTTTACCATGGAAACCAAAGGTTTTCCTTAGCACTTTTAGCCATTTTTTGATGAAATCTTTTTAATTCTAATTGGGAGGTTTTTAGTGTTCCTTCCACCCAATTAAATATTTTTGTTGCAGTGTCTGGTTGTGTATTGCTTATACTTGGGACACCCTTGCTTTTTCCTTCACATATCTTTTTCAATTGTGTATTCACTGTAGGTGTTATTGTTGCTCGAGTCATTTTCAACTCAGGTTGTTGAATTTGCTTCCTTCTCCAACAAGTGCAAGTGTGGGGTTTGCCCTTTTGGGGAGTTGATGTTGAAAGCGCTCACCCTCTTTTGTATATTGATTCAAACCTGTTGTGGTGTTTGTCATAGATTTTCTTTTGGGTAGCCATATTGTTGTATTGCCTTGATAATAGCCTTGTGCTTGCAGTAGGTCCTTTCGGATCCATTGTTGACAACAGTCATGAGGCTTCTGCAAAAGTGCTTGACCTTCTGCCACTTTATCGATGGTGGCAATGGTTGACTTTTGAACTGGGTTCTCTCATGAGAACATTCATCATTCATTGGTTCTTTCCTCGCACATTGACCCTTGGGGTGAATCTTGGGTACCCAGTTATATGTACTCTTGTATGTTGGGTTTTGTGTAGGTAATTTCAACACGCTGGGTGTAGATTCTATTTTTTGAGGTACTGTCTCTACAGCGATTTGTTTGCCTTGATTTGTCAAGGTCCATAATGGTATGGACATGACCCTTTCACTGATGGTTAGCGATGCTATTCTATCTTCCCATTGGATATTGCACTTGTTGGCACAGATCCAGGATCGTCCTAAGATCATCTCCTCTTCCATTGTACCTATACAGGCATTACAAAAACACCTTTCCAACCAAGGGATTATTACTGATGAAAATGTTAACATTTAAATACCCAACGGCCTTTGTGGTTGTTAAGTGCACACTACAAACTTTTGCATCCGTGTGTTCAATGTTTGGTCTCCCTAAGGCTATGCAAGTATCATATGAGATTAGGTTGTGGCTCGAACACTTGTTGCAATGCCCTTGTTTGTTGTGAGTCCCAACTTGAGTCTTGCTGGTTCAATGTTTAGATCCTCTTTGTCCACAAGGGTTATGGACGCCATGTTGACATGAATCAGGTCCTTCTCCATTTTAGCTTTTGCTTGCCTAGCTTTAGCCTTGTCTTGCACTTGCTGGATCTTTTCTTTTACTAATTGTTTTTGTTGTTTTAAGAGGTGTTCTTGGAAGAGCATCTCCTGGGTTAATGGTCCAAAGTGTTTTTTTAGTTTACTCCCATCATTGACATAGCCCTCCATTTTGCCGTCAATTGTCTCTATTCGGACAGACCCTTGAGGTGTGATTTCTGATACGCAGAATGATCCCAGACATTGGTATTTCAGTTTCTTTTTCCTGGTGCTTTCCACACCATACATGAGGACAAGGTCCCCCATTTTTAACTCTTTTTGCTGCTTGAGGTTTCTATCAAACCAATGTTTTCTATGCAACTTTTCAACCATGAGTCTGTGTGATGCTATCAATCGGGTCTCATCCTGTTTTTCCAAGTCAATTAGCCTTTCAACTAATGCATTTTCGGTTAGACATTCTCGTATAGCAATTCTTAAGCTTGGGGGACTAGGTATTCCATGGGCATAACCGCTTCAACACCATAAGCTAGACGGAAAGGAGTATATCCTATTGCCACCTTATATGATGTGCAGTAGGCCCAAAGGGCTGCTGTAAGCTTATGCTCCGAATCTATTCGATTTGCTTCCATAGTTTTCGTCAGGATGGTACACAAAATCTTATTGGTACTTTCTACTTGACCATTTGCTTGTGGGTAGTATGGTGACAATTTACGATGGATTACCAAGAATCCTGCAAGCGATTGATTAATCACCTCATTAATGGTATGCGAGCCGCGATCACTCACCAATTCTAATGGGCAACCAAATCGTGATATGATTTGCTCATATACAAATTTCATAGTTATTCGCGCATTAGCTTTCTTTGAAGTTCTGGCTTCCGCCCACTTCGTGAAATAATCTGTGGCTACGATTATGTAGCGGGCTTGTGTGATGGATGAGCCACTGAACTAATCGGCCCCACAAAATCTATTCCCCATTTCTCAAATGGTTGCTTGACAATGATGGGGGTTAGTGGCATCTTGTCACTTTTTTGTGGGACAGCAAAACGTTGGCATTCTTTGCATCTTTTGACAAACTCTATGGCATCCCCGAATAACGTAGGCTACTAGAGTCAGCTTGGAGCACCTTTCGAGCTGTAATCTCTCTAGCAAAATGCCTGCCTGCTATCCCAGAATGAGACTCTTCTAGTATGGTCACAAATTCATCCTATCTTACGCACCACCTGAGCACATTGTCTTTGCCCAGTTTATACAATTCTCCGGCAATCAATTGATATGGTGCCGCAAGCTTGATAAGCCTCCACATCTTATCTTTGTTTAAGGGTACATCCTGCGGAAAGCCATAAGCCAAATACTCTGAGATCTCATCACTCCACTTAGGTACCATATCCAATTTGAATAGACAAGTATCAAGAAGGTCATCGTCAATGCCAGTTTGCTGGTTCTCCATTTGGAACTCTGGATAGGTGGTCGGCCAACACATGCTATTTTCCCTTCCTTACCATGTGACAGTAAAGTCAAATTCCAACAACAATAGTAGCTAACGTGTGATTCTTCCTATGGTGCAAGGTTTATTCACTAGATATAGATGAACTTGTTAGCCAAGAGATAATGTCGATATTTCTTGACTGCGTAGACCATGGCCAATCCTTCTCTTTTGGTAGTGGTGTAGTTCACCTCTGCATCATTCAATTGATGCAAAGCAAATTGGATAGTCTAATTTGAACTCACCGGGTTGGGCTAGCATGCAACCAATTGCAAAATTTGATGCATCGATGTGTACGTGGAATATAAGATCCCAATTGGGGGGTCGCAAAATGGGTGCACTTGCCAAGGCTTGCTTCAGAAGACGATCATAAACCTCTTGCATAAAATACGATGAGGCATCGATAATAACCCACATGACCCATAAACATTTGCACACCTTTGTAGTAGGTAGGCGGTGGTAGTTCTAAGATCAACTTGACGTTTCTATCATCAGATTTTTTGAGACTATGTGTCCCAGTATCACACCATGCTTGACCTAGAACTGGCACTTCAAAGGATTTAGTGATATCCGATATAATTAGCAACATTCAAACACCTTCCTTAAACGGTTCAAATGATCTTCCCATCGAGAATGTGCACATAGATCATTAATAAACACTTCCAACCACTTTTGCACAAGTAGTCCTTAAAAGCTATGCACATTAACCTTTGAAAGGTTGCCGGGACATTTGTGAGACCAAATGGCATAACCTTGTAAGCGAATGTTCCCCACATGGTATTGAAGGCAGTCTTATGTTGGTCTTCTGGTGCTATGGACACGTGATTGTATCCTGAAAACCCATCCAAGAAGCTGTACGCTTCCCTTCTAGCCACTCTCTTTCCAAGACATGTTCAGGATACTATAATAGGTAATGGTCCTTCCGAGTGGCTGCATTCACTTTCCTAAGATCGACACATACTCTCAGTTTCCCATTGTTTTTAGGTACTATCACAATAGGTGACAACCAATCCGTATGTTCAATTTCATAGATAAAGTCAGCAGAGCAAAATGAACTTATCAATTTCCTCCTTTACAATTGCTGCATGCTTTGGATTCATCTGGTATGGTTTCTTCCTTGGTAGGCCGTGATCCTTCCATAATTAGAATCGTATATGTTGTACCACCTCGGGCGGTACCCCTTTCATTTCCTTATAGTTCCAGGCGAAACAATCCTTGTATTCCTTGAGGAGAGCAATGAGTTCTTTTTCCTCTACAGAGGTCAAATCTTTGGCAATATATACGGGCCTTTCTTCTTCCCCTAATCTCGCAATATCAACCTCCTTGACTTCTGCCGGGCCATTGTATGATGCTGATAGCTCTTCTTTTTTTACCCTAGTTGGCTATTAATCGGATCACTCTCCGATCATCAATGGTATAGTTCTTAAAATGGTCAGGCGTAGCACTGAGAGTACATCCGTTTTATCCTCATTGGTCCTTTTTGGTTTTTTCCATGATTTTCTTGGCCTCATGTTCTTTCTCTACCAAGGCTTTGTTGCGTTTTCAGCGTCTTGATTTTGTAAGTTTGGGTGTATCGGTTTCCTTAAGGGTGATTTTCTCTAGATCCCTCCCTTCCAATGATATTTTACTCAACTCTTTGCCCCAATCCTTGGAGAATTCATCATGTACCCTTGTAACCTCAAGGTATCTCAACCATTGGGCATCCGTAGGTCTGCTTCGCACAGTAATGCGTTTCATTGGGCTAGGTACCGTTTTTGTCTCCGCCATCGCCTGATGCGTTGATTACTGGTATGAAATTGCACCACGGTACCTTTTGTACTTGATGTCTCCTCCATTGACTCCCCATCCATGGTTTGCCAATCAACCATACAGATAGAAGTCATAGGGATGTTTTCGGATTCCAAATACCAGGTTCCCTTAGGTTGCATCACATCAATTGTGGCCAACACATGCATCCAATTCTCACTCAAGTCTAGGGGAGGTAGTGATGCATACATCTCCGTATCCTCCTCATCCTTGGTCTCCCCCTCTGTGGGCTGGCATATCTGTAGGGATGTGTTTCGCTCTTGTGAGACCGGGTCATTATTACTGAACAATTGCCCTTCCATAGGGTGTGCCTTCCATGCTCTTAGATCAATCTTCAATATTTGTGAGTCCCTGCATACATATACATGATCCAAGGCCCAATCATGCACCAACTTGGATTCCCTCATGAAGGGTCGTCCCCAATATCATGTCATATGTATCACGTTGGCATAGGAAGTCCATGACCACAAATGTATGATGATAGTGGAACATAAAGAGTCTGAACTTCACATTTTCCAAGAGCCCAATGGGTCTCAAAGATGTTCCATCAGCCATCTTAACGCGATTAGATCTACTCTTTTTAGATCCGGCTTCCCTCAATTTTCCCAGCAATGTTTGGTAATGATGCTAACACCTGCCCCACCATCCAAGATTGCTAATGCCTTGTATCTTATGATGAATCAGGATGGTAGCATTTGTGTCGTATTTCTCATAGTAGCGTCCTAGTTGGTTAACTGGTATCTTAACTACTCGCGTTTCCTTTGTATGCCTCAAGGGTCTTTCTGCCAAGGGTGGCAGAGCATCATCAATATTATCAACAACTGGCCTTAGACCTCCTTCGACCCATTCTTTATATCTGTCCATAAGGTGGGTGAATTGTGTAACAATTGACCCAAGGGCATTTGGACAGTTGTGGATAATACCATAGCTAGGCTTCCTATATCCCTGGGTTCCTTGGATATAGAGTGTTCTTCCCATCAAGGTGTCTCGTATTCTTCCATGGGGAAGGAATGAATGGAAACCCCCAACTCATTTTCCTCAAACATTCTAGTCATTGTGTTTGTTTCGGAGTCTTCTTCAGTTCCCTCTGGAATCGGGGTGGGTAGGTTCAAAGTCCTATTGCGGGGTGGTTCATCTTGTGGATAGATGGTATCCCTTACTCGGCTGGCCCTTGGCTTAGTTTCATGAATTTGTTGGTACTTTTCAACTAAAGCTTTGGCATCCTCTAACTTCCTTATTTCTTCGTGGTCGGCATTAGGGTATTCACCAACCCCCTTTGGAGTTGCTGGTTGTTCTCCTTGTTTCCCCAGGTCTAATCCTTCCAGATTAATCCCTTGACCCCCCTCTTCCTTTGATTGTATGGATCCGGTGTCAATTGTATCTTCTTCAGATCCGTCTTGGATTGTAACCCGTGTGCCCCCCTTTCCTAATTTCTTCACTCTTCTCTTGCAACCCAATCTAGAAATAGTAGCATATGCTTGGTTCCTTCCTTTGTCACCTAATTGAGCTTGAGCTCGTGTTAGGACATTGAGCGGTGTGATCTTCCCAGATTGTACACTAATGGTACGAATGGTGGCCTAATTGGCAGTTGAAGCAGAACCACTTGCTCGGTAGGGACAATCTTTGATCAGATGATCGATTCCACACTTAGTGCAAGTGAGCACTGGCATGTCATTGGGCGTGGTCCACCACTTATTGTGGCTGGTGTATATGAGTCCTATTCTTATTTGGGCATTTGGTGACTTGATGTGGCCCACCGCAGCCATAGCATTGTAAAGGTCCTCCTCTCATATTTGAGTTGATTTCCTTGCCATTCCACTATACCGTGGTTTGAAACACAGGTACTGGCGTGTTATTCTATAGGACATAATACTATGGCGTGACCTCACCCATATCCTTGTAGTATTCCCCACTAAATTCTAGTTCCCGTGTTACATTCCCGTAACGCCACTACGGATTAGTGTTACATTCTCGTAACGCCACTACGGGCATTACCACAAGAGGGGACAGCCTCTGGCTCACCACCCAGCCATAGAGGAAGAATGAGGATTGCCCCTCATCCCCCAGGCTATATAGTGTGTGGCCTGCCGTCCACACTAGCCTGGCCGCCCATGACTCCGCATGGGCGTCCTCTCGCACTGAACCCCGGATATGGCCATCCGGTCTGCCGTCGGTTCACAGGCATTACAGCCTACGTGACATTACCCCCCCCTTAAGAAGAGTTTTCGTCCTCGAAAACCAACTGGGGAAACCTTTTGGAAATTGCACTACGGCGTTCCCAGGTTGCTACTTCTCATCCCTATCTGTCCATTTAACAAGTACCTCCTGGTACACTCTTTGCGGGTTTATCTGTCTCGATACCCAAGAATCCTTTCCGGTTCATGTGGTATCTTTGGTGGAGTGATCAATTCCACTAAAATCTCTGGAGAAACTGCGTTCTCTAACCCGTGAACTGATTTCTTCAGTTTACTGACATGGAAGACAGGATGAACTTGAGAACTCTCCGGTAACTCAAGTTTGTAGGTTACGTCCCCAATCTTCTTAAGGACCTTGAAAGGACCGCAATATCTAGGAGAAAGTTTATCACACATTCCCGTTTTCATGGTTGCTGACTGCGCAAGAACCTTTAAAAATACAAAGTCACCTTCTGCAAAGGTCACTTGTCTGCGTCCTTTATAGGCAAATGTTTTAGCGCGATCCTGTGCGCTACGGATGCTCTCGCGTGCAGCTCTGGGCATATCATTCATATCTTCAAGGAAAACCTTGATAGATTGAATCTTTTCCTTTTCTAGGCCTACAGCCATCGGAGATCTCGGCTGGAATCCATACATTAACATGAATGGTGTAAATCCAGTCGCTGAGTGTTTGGAGCTGTTATAGACAAACTCCAATAAGGGCAAGTACTCTTCCCAATTAGATTGCTTCTTACTAACATAAGAACGCAACATATCCTCGAGTATTTGGTTAAATTTTTCAGTTTGACCATCAGACTCCGGATGATCTGCCGTACTCATATCAAAGTAGTATCCAACTTTTTGAAGATTTCCCTCCAAAAAATGACTGTTGAACTTCTATCTCTATCCGACACTATATCTGCGGCGGGCAGGCCATATAGCTTGTAGAGATGTTCAATAAAGAGTTTTGCCAACTCTGGCATTTTAACAGTTTTCTCGTGGTAATAAACTTTGCCAGTTTAATTCACCTGTCCACTACCACCCACACCGAGTCATTCCTTCGACTCGTCTTGGGTAAACCGGTAATGAAATCCATGGAAATGCTTTCCCATTTCCCTTGAGGAATCTCCAGCGGATGGAGTAGTCCTCCAACCTTAAGACGTTCATGTTTTCTGAATCCCAGGACGACCCGCACTTGGACTATCAAAACTATACCCCGAAGGCTCGGCTAGCCTCTCCGGACTAACTCTCGCCTTGCTACCCGCCGCCCCTACGGGGCCAGTCTCTCCGGACTAGCATTACGTGCCGGCGAGGAAGGTGGGCGCAGCTGTAACAAAGGGCGTACGCGTACAGCACGCCAGACCTCTGTAAAGACAGGATCATGCTCACACAAGCCATGATTTGGTATTTCAACCAAAACCTTAAGGTAAATTTCATGCCTTATTTTGCATCATGTCATTGGCACAGAAGCTAATGTACTGGAGAGCACTCTAGTAGCGCAAGTTCTTAGACTATGCTACTAGATATTTGTAGACTACGCTACCATGTTGCATTACCAACTTGTTAAAATTTCTCGTTGGAAAGCTCTACGGCCAATCTAATCATGCATCACAAGGATTAGTTCCAAAGCTGAGAGATACTTTTCTCTTAGAGTAACATCT
The DNA here is from genome assembly GCF_041138505.1 of Cibotium barometz. Taxonomy (NCBI): domain Eukaryota; kingdom Viridiplantae; phylum Streptophyta; class Polypodiopsida; order Cyatheales; family Cibotiaceae; genus Cibotium; species Cibotium barometz. The sequence continues at coordinate 34,555,340 of NC_141098.1, forward strand.
TTGCACAAGCATATGCTCTAGAATTTTGTTGAGTTTCTAACTACCATCAATCTACGGATGGTTAAACTCCACTCTAACTCAGAGTAAATGTAACTTTTGAAAATTTCCTTTCAAATATAACAATCAAACTTCCTATCTCTTATGCCATACTATATCTGCGGAGGCAGATCATATAGTATGTGGAGATGTTTGATAAAGATTCTTGCACCACTACGGGTGTCTGGAATTACATCCATTGCACCACTACGGGTGTCTGGAATTACATCCATTCACTTACAACTCTTTGTTGCTATTACCAGACATATCCCTTCAAGTATTGTCTGGACTCACACAACTATTCGAGTTTATGTGATATTTGAGGATATCCCTCCTTTCCCTCAAGAAAGGTTTTTGTCCTCAAAAACTCTACTCTCAAGCGGACTACGCGCTAGTGTCATAGGTCCAAGAACAAATCTAGACCGTGTTAAATATCATATGTTATATTCTTGATTCCTTCCAAGAAACTTTTAAACATCTTGCAACGAAGATGCGGTATCGTGTCTACGCACATATGGTGGTACTATTTTGCAACAGATCAGTGGTTTCACACTTGTAACAAAGTGCTTCATTGTTGCATATTATTACCCTTCATAAGCGGTTACACACTTATGAATCATTTGGGTGGGTCGTACCATCTATCAAGAAAAATTTCAAACTACTAATAACCACATTATCAATCCACAGATAATGACTGAGCTGGCTGCGAAGCCATAGGTTGCTAGATAATTGATGGTAATTACACAAGCTCAATGTCTCATTACATCATACATTCAATATAAATGCAAACATCATAGTACTTGGTGATGATGAATTTAGGAATTTCATCCTATCCCTGTTTGGTGTTGGTATGAAGTATAACTATGAGAACATTATTTGCTGCCTCCTCATTATAGCGGCAAAGCTACCTACCCATCACAGGTGGCAATCTCTACCAAGCTATAACCAATGATGACAAGCAAATAAATGAGTACTCTTGTAAGTTCTTCATAACCATATCTCGCACCGAACTCATAATCACTACGGATTAAATGCCAGGGCTTGCAAAATTGAATGTTATCTGATAGGTAGAGGGGATCATCAAACTACGGATGACCTTGACAACTCACTAAGACTAGTGATGTGTAACTTTTAAGTTACTCCGCTCTCCTTGCTTATTCCATACCATCGAACAAATCGGTCCCTCGATTTGAGCAACGTCAACATATTTATGAGTACCTCGATACTCATGGATTGTGGTTCGGTAATTTAAAATGTTGATCTAGAGTATCTTTCACTCGAGGATCTTAATTTTATTAGCAGCTATGTATTAGTAGTGAGTAACTACGTACCCACTATCATCACACTAGTGAGTAACTACGTACCCACTATCATCACACTAGTAGCTCCATACTAGTCTGTGAGTAACTCCGTACCCAATGGCGTACCTCCCCCGAGTGGGAGTACCATATACAACCATCTATAACAAGATGCTTAAGTCACTTGCTGCTAAGAAGTGACTACATAAATTGACCCCTCCATTGCACATTGCAGTACAATTTCTGGTATTACAACATGAATTTTTGGACGTCCTTATCATAGAGGTCAACTTAAAAATTAGTGCATAGGTCTTGTGGAGTCTCGGCTGACCTAACCACACCACTGGTGACTTCCTACAAAAAATGTGGTGCCGAAGTCACCACCTATGTACTTTAACTCCGTAAAGTACATGGTCTTCATCTATCATCTATGGAAAGTTGTAAAACATTTCTGCGAGATGGATTTTTATCACCCTAAAATTATTGTGCACTATTTTAGTGTGAAGAGCTTTTTTCCTGGGTACCATGGTTCACCCTAAGCTCATCTTTTGCTAAATTCTCCGATTTAACAAAAGATATGTCTGCCTCCGAACACTCCGGTTCAGTTCCAGACTTTGAGTTTACTTCTTAACACTCCGGTTAAGTCAAAACTCACCAGATACAGTAGGATTTACCACTAAGCTCTCCGGCTTAGTCTTCTATCCTAACTCAGCCCGAGTTTATGTACACTTCATATGTCGGATCCGATACTAACAACAACCAGGCTCATCTGGAGTGAGATACTACTCACTATTGCCATGTAAAACCTTATTAAATCCATGGAATGCTCCACTCATTCCCAAGGGGTCATACGACTTATAGGGTTTACACGCACATGAACTTTGTAAGCAAAAAAGCCTGTCATGCAATATACAATTGCTTATGTAGGAAAGTAATATATTTCCCAAATTCATATGGTAGCAACTAAAATGTGCTCACAATCGCACACTTATGTTGAACATAGGCAAGACTACGCTTGCAAAATGCTATAGGGCATCCCCCATGCATGAAACTGTCCAACCAAACTAGTCTTTTCCCTGAATATCTCCCAGAATATCTCCACACTCCTAAATTCCCTCATGCTACCCATTATTCTCTCCCAGTAGATTCTTCTCACCTTTTCACAGGTTCTTTCACAATTACATCTCCTCTTTTACAGCCTCTATCCAAGAGCTTGTTCCCACACACACCCTATTCACTTGTATTTTCAACAGAAACTAGGTCCACTCCCCTATTTTGCCTCTCAATTTGGATAATTCTATGAATAACATCACATATCATTTGCTCTTGCTCCTCTAGATTAGTGGCGCTAGATGTGGATCGTAGGACTTCTAACCAACCTACATGGTATGTGTAACCCGTGTATAGGTCCGTTAGAGTCTCTGTGTGTAGATCATATTCCCAATTTTCATTGAGAAATATCCCATCTAGACTTGGTGTGCCAAACGGTTCTCTTGAAGTGGACGCAATGTCACTTCTTATGGATTGGCTTCTAGGGACCTCTACTTTAGGAAGAGTATCGGAAGGTGGTAGCTCAGTAGGGCCCTCATTAAACGAAGTGGGTAGAATATCCACATGGACACTCTTTGGGAGGGTAGGGTCTACATAAGATGTGAATGGCGAATCCACTACCCCTCCTTCTTCATTTACTTCGCTTGTCGCATGTTCAGAGCGTGTAGCTCTACTAAAAGTCTCTATTAGACGACTAAACATGCTAGATCCAGGTTGTGGGGCCCACACTAGCATGTTTTGGCTTGTCTCCTCAGGGTTCTTGGTAGGGTGTCCTTCCATGGCTTCTGAGTCAGAAGATGAGTCACTATCCACTATTCGTGGATCTTGGGTCGCACTCCCTTGGGTTCCAGCCGAAGGCCAAGATGCTAACGTGGAGGGATGGTGTGAGCCTGCGTAGACTGAAACGCTTTCTAGTGGCTCAGACTCCAGCACCCGACCAGAGCGTAGATGCATGTGACGTGGATACCCTACGTGCGTTGGTAACTACCCTTGAAACTCACACAAGTGGTTTCTTAGGTGTTTCGCACCCCGTTTTTACTTGTTTTTATGTTGTTTTTAACCTGTTTTGGACCCCCTTACTTACTGTCGAACTTGGACTAGGGCGTGTGATCGCTCGAAACGAGCGTATCGTTTAAAGGGTCCTAGTGTGCTTTACAGCACCGTGTTCGCCTATCTAGAGCTCCTGTAGTCCTCAAAATAGTCCGTTTCCTTTGGGGGGAAGGGGCAAAAGCCTATTTGCTTGTGGAGGAAAGGGTGAGGGCTTTATCCCACATGCTCACTTTACTCCTTAGGGAGTGGGCTACATATAGGGCACGACTTCCCATAAGCTCTCACTTGAGAGAAAGCTATGGAGGCTCACTCTCCTATATATATATATCAAAAGACCGAGACCGAGGTCGGGGTCGGGGTCGGGGTCGTGGGTCGTGGGTCAATTGGGGTTCTTTCTTTTCAAAATTTTTTTCTCCAATTAGAAAATCTTTCCTCTCCACACGTTTGGTTCTTTCTTTGAAAATAAAATTTAATTTTTTCTTTTTTATTTTTTATAATTTTTTTATTTTTTATTTTCCATTTTTTTTTGTGAGATAAGTTTTCTAGGGTTTCCTTAGGGTTCAGCCTTGGCCGCGGCGCAGTTCGCACACACAGCACAGATCTGGGGATTCAGAAATCCCTCTCACACGCAGAAACCAGATAACAGAACGCACGCCCACACGCGGAGCGAAAATATAACAAAAGAAACAGAAATGCAACACAGAAACACCTTAACAACAAACACACAGTCGCTTTCCTACAGTGTAGATTAAACTTCACGCAGCAGCCGAGCTGTAAACTGGAGCTTGGTGCAGGGCAACTCCCCGGCAGCGGCGCCAAAAATGTGCGCTTTTGCCGCACAGGTCGTAGCTGGGGACTTGCCGGACACCGTATGCGAGCCACGAATGGCTGCAAGCATACAACCAGGGAAGGAAGCTCAAAACAGAATGCAAAAGGTGTGTCACTCACCGCTTAACTGCCGCCTTGAAGGATTCCCGCGTCGCAACCGTGAAGGAGGAGCCGCCGTCGTCGCCGCTCTACCTCCTCTCCGCCGTCGTGCCGCTACACAGTGCTCGATCGCTCTCTCACTCTCTCTCTCTCTCTCACACACACACGCAGGAGAAGGAAACCAAAGAGATAAGGCAAGAGCACTCTTGTATTCACAACACATGAGAATGAGGATTTTAGGGTTACATTTGACTCATATAGGTGACTTGGCCGTTCACACTTGGGCGCCCATACATGGCCGGCCGACCCTAACCCTTATCCTACTGATATCCAAGGTGCGCCTCTCATCGGCGATCACCCAATCCCTTCATCCTTAACATATGGTGCCGACAAGCCCAGCCCATGACTCAGAATATTTAAATTAATGACGTAAAATATAGTACGTCGCCATGTCCGCCATGGGTTAACACTCTTTCTCTCTCACTCTTTTTTTTTTCAAAGTAGAATGAAAATGTAGACGTCAAAGCTTATGTCATAATGAATCAAAGGCAAAATAAATGGATTAACTGAGGCATTAATGGCTGCTACTTACCTAGGTCCAAAACATACGACGAATGACACGTTGAAATTGCAACTTACTACCAATAACTATGTGTATTTCTTGCCTAGCATAAGAAATTAGCCTACGGTATAAGTCTTCTTGATTCATAAAACTAAGCTAAAATAAGATGAAAATATGCACATCAAAGGAAATGGTGTAATCTACAATGGGAACTATGACAGGATTAGGTGATGCTAAAACCTCTCTTAGTCTTTCTGGACCAAAAAGAAGAACCATGCGTTGTTGGTAGAAAATTTTTCTATCAATGCAAACATTCACTCTAATGGAGCGCACCCATTGAAACTGGTTGAATTGAATCCCAAGAGGATTAGGATGAGGTGGATTATTCATGAAAAGATCACACAAAAGTACCAACTTTCCTTCTTAAAATATGATACCCAACAAGCATACAAGGAAATTTATGTGTTAAAGAGATTGATGTACCTGAAATACCCATTCAAACTGCTCGTCCTCAGTGGGGGCACCAAAATTGAGGCAGTCCAGGGCGGGCAACAAGAAGAGTGGCCTCTAAGCACTCCTCAAGGCTCCCGTGTTGCTCAATGGGCTTGGGGCACAACGCAACACAAACATAAGAACCCCAAAACCACACACTCAACAAGAAAGGGACACCACCTAGTTATGTGTGTGAACTAGGACACTAAAGATCTTTCCTTGCTAATCAATACAAGCTAACCATATACATCAATCAAAAGGCACACACATCCTCAACAAACACTCATAACATATGGTATTGTGTATGGACGAGACTAGCATAACACAAACAGATGCACACCAAACTTGGAGAAGAACTTAGAGAGACAATATAAGCTTGATTTTGTTGTCAGTATACACATTGTCTTAAGGTTACGGGAGCTCTCTCACCATACAGCCCTCTTACCATGGAATGAAAGGCAACAAATCAAAAACAGGCCCTCAAGCCGCCAAGCATAAAATCACACCACAAAATAAAAGGATCGAATTTACCTTAAATCAAACATCGGACCGCTTTGCTAAATCAACTTTGGAGATGTAGGAGTCTAAGATTTTGTACACAATTGCACACCCAAACTACTAATCTTATTTATGCACAAAGGCAAGATACAATTACGATAGGGAGTATGGCATCACTCAAGCCCTCACAATGACATAACTAGCTTCAAGCTTCTCTATGCAATCAAAGGTATTGATGTATAGAGAGAACTCACAAGTTCAATATCTCCTTACACACTAGAGTTGGAAGTGGTGTACAATGTGTGTAATCCCCCTTTGCTTCACAAGGAATGGAGGGGCTCTATTTATAGGTTCGAGAAGCCCCAATTAGGATTAAGCCTAATCAATTTTATTATGAGAAATCATAGATTATGGATTTTTTATTTTGGAATGAGAGTGGGCCACTTCTTATCCCTTGAGTCACATGGATGTGGGCTCAAGGTGAGAGAATTATTGAAGATGAGAGGAGAGTGTGATGTAGAGGTTTGAGCAAATAACTTGTAGTAATGCCTACTCAAAAAGTAGTAGAGTGGGTGCTTATTTACATATGTTAGTGGTTAGTAGTTAGTAATCACTATAAAAGGTTAGTAGTACAATGTACAAATGGGTGAGAAGGGCTGAGAGGTTGAGTGAGAGGAGTAAATATTTGGAAAGATCCTTTGTGTGGTTGAAAGCTTGAAGAAGTTTGGACTCTCCCATGTGTACATCTTTAAGTTAACCGCCGGTCTCCTTCTTGCATTTGACGCCACAAAAGTTGATTGAGGTGAAGAACATGGGGGTTTTTGTAGATGGAAATCCCATACTTGCAGAGGTTACTATGATACATTTATGCTGAATTTTTATGTATTTTTTGAGATTGGGAAAATAATTTAGTAATATGGGAGTAGTAGGGAGAGAAATGGAGATGAGGTATGGGTGTAGAGTAGATATGAGAGCAAATGGAGATGGAAGGAGAGGGAAAAGGTGGAGAGGGTGAGAGAGGACATGAAGTTTTCAGGTTTGATGGAGTGAGAAAGAAATGAGTAAGTGTGTAGGTGATGAATGTGTAAGGGAGGTGAGAAGAGACTAGGTGTACCTTGCCAAAAAGTGGGCAGACTGGGGTCCAATAAAAAATTCATATCTCACCGCCATTAGCTCCAAAAATTCTCCAAAAAAATTGAGAATATTTCTGAACTCCCGAGCTAACTTTTGTCTTTTGATGACCAGTCCAAATTCAGAGGGGAGGTGGGCACAAAAAATTCAGTAGAATCATGTATTTTTTGAATTTTCAAAATCTTTGTATGGTTCCCCATTGGTGGAATTTCTTGATAGCTCCAAGAGTGAGCCCCCCAATACATCATATCCTGACCTTAGAGACTCAAGTGTATGTGGACACTTGCATGGAGGAGATTTTTTCCATTTTATAAAGGATTTACATAATAAGAAAAAAACAAGGTAGTATTTAACTAGTCAACATATCATGATAATATGGTTATTATAGGGAAAAAAATAAACAAAAAGATCTAATTGTGAATAAAAATACTAAAATAAAATATACAAAAATAATTGATATATGAAAAAATATAATACTAAACTATGGAAGTCAAAAGGGAGGGAGACCCTCATTATTTTAGGGTAGATGAGATAATAAAAGATGAAATACTCTAAAGGAAAAAGTGATTTAGGTAGTATGCTTTCTACACGGTGTGGGTAGAAATGTGAGGGCATAGGATTTACTTATGCATGGTGAAGTTGAAGCATATGTACAATGATGGTCCAAAAGTATTATGAAGAATAATAATAATAAATAAATAAATAAATAAAAATATATTTAGGTTTTGTAATGCACATACCTATTGAAGTATTTACATAACTAGAGAAAATAGAGACCCCCATATTTAGGCCTTTATATGAAATGAAATATTTACACAAAATGGGCCGTAATGATTTTATTTATTTTTGATGAGTAACTAGCAAATTTTTTTTAATAATATAAAAAATATATAGAAGATATGCGTAAAGCCCCTAACGCACACACGCCTATTTACAGTGAAAAGGTATTTATGACAAAGAGTTTATGTGATTTTCCTTGGCCCAGGTAGCTCCCTGTGGCAATGTGGATAGTCGAAAAAACGGCTATCATCACCTTGACCAGTATGGGATCATTTGGCATTGAAATTCACCATCCTTTGGTAATCAAGATCATGAAATGAGAATTCTTTCACCTTTGACCAATATGGGATCATTTGGCATTGAAATTCACCATCCTTTGGTGATCAAGATCATGAAATGAGACTTCTTTCACCTTTGACCAGTATGTGGTAGCAAATGCACTCAAGAAAGATTTGTGGCTAAGTCCATTTGCTACCACATTATCCTTCCTAGGGTGTAATTTGACGTTGAAGTCATATTCTTGTAGGATTTCAACCCATCCTCTCTGCCTCATATTGAGGTTAGGCTGGGTAAAGATCCACTTTAGACTCTTATGGTCAGTTACAACCTAGAACTTGCATCTCAGGAGATAATGTCTCCATAACTTGAGGGAATGAACAACTGCTAAGAGTTCCAAATTATGGGTGGCATAGTTAGCCTCATATTGCTTCAGCTTTTGAGAAGTATAAGCCATCGGACTTTCTTCTTGTGGGATAAGACACCACCAAGAGCTAGACTACTGGTATCAGTAACCACCTCGAATACCCTGGTGAAATCATGAAGTTTCAGGACTAGTGCTAAGGTAATGATGGCTTTGAGTTGATCAAAGCTGACTTGATGGATTGGAAACCACACTATTTTGCAATCCTTTTTAAGAAGATCGGTCAAGGGTGCAGCTACTAGGGAGTAATCTTTGATGAAAATCCTGTACCGTCTTGTGATTCCCAAAAATCCACAAACTTCGCGGACTAAATTTTGGGGGTGGCTATTCTAGTATATCCTTGACTTGGCGGGATCTATTGAGATACCATCTTGGGAGACAATGAATCAAAGATACTCGATCTAGTGAGTAAAGAAGGTACATTTACTTTCCTTAGCATAGAGTTTATTATGACTATGTAGTAATTGCAAAACTCTACGCACATGCTCCTCATGCTCTTCCACCGACTTGGAGTAGACTAAGATGTCATCAAAAAAGACAAGCACAAATTCATCCAATTAGGGACAAAATATATCATGCATTAGGTGGTTGAAAGTTGCAAGAGCATTGGTTAACTCGAATGACATTATAGTAAATTCATAGTGGCCATAACAGGTATTGAAAGCTGTCTTGGGTATATCTGCTTCCTTGACTCTGATATGGTAGTAGCCAGACCTCAAGTCTATTTTTGAGAAATCCTTGGCCCCATGAATCCTATCAAGAAGCTTGTTGATGCGAGGGATAGGATACTTGTTCTTGATAGTGACTTGATTTAGCCCCCGATAATCAATGCAGAGATGAAGAGTGCCATCCTTCTTCTTTTGGAAAAGAATGATTGCTCCCCAAGGACAACTACTGGGGTGTACAAATCCTTGTTCAAGGAGTAAGGAAAGTTGCTCCTTGAGCTCAATGGCTTCAGGGAGAGACATCTTATAGGGCATTTTTGAGGCTAGTTAAGCACTAGGAATTAGCTCAATTTCATGATTGACTTCTAGAGGAGGTGATGCTTCTTTCCCCATATACGCGAGGCACATCCGCTGGCCTAATCCTCTAGAGTTGTGTTGACCAGGGACCTACTTACCTAATGTAGAGCTTTCAATTAATTTTGTTGGAAATCTACCTGACTAATTGGGTCCACCCATCCATAGGATGGTGTCAGGGCATTCCATCCTCCCACTTTCCACCCAACTCACGGGTCAATTTTATTTTCTTACTAGTCCTACAACGCTATATGACATATATAAACAAGTTCCTTAATTAGAGACCTTACACAGTATTTGTTAAAACAGCCACTTAACAATGATACAATAATACTAGAAAATAAGGGATTTAATTAAAAATAGATACAATGTTCAAATATATCCATAGCTAAATTAAGGCTTATTTTATTCCATCGACTATCTAGAGTTTGGCCTTCCAGTCTCCATAGACTAGGCAATCCCTACGGGACCATACACCTCGTCATTGGTAGCCAGCGAGACGAGGACTCAAGCCGGCATGTCACCCTCTCAGACTCCATCACTCATTAAAGATTAATTAAAAAAACCTCTTTTTAAATGATTTCCAAGCTAACTTGGCCATTGGCTCCATGTGGGATTCCCATGGGAAGAGCTTGGACCGTGTTCGAGGCATTCCATCTAGGATCATTGTTGTGCACACTTCCCAAGTATTTTAGTGTCTTTGAGGAGGAGCCATACTATCCACCTTCTCGTAGCTCACGTCACCACACTGTAATTCAGAGTTTGTTTACTCACTTTTATGAGCACCTCTTAGAGCCAAAGTGTGCTTACTTGAGTCTTCGCAAATGGGGGGGAGCAGAGTATCCTTAAGCTAGGTCACCACACTGTAATTCAGAGTTTGTTTACTCACTTTTATGAGCACCTCTTAGAGCCAAAGTGTGCTTACTTGAGTCTTCGCAAATGGGGGGGAGCAGAGTATCCTTAAGCTAGGGGCAAATGGGGGGGGAGCAGAGTATCCTTAAGCTAGGGGCAAGGCTGGAAACTAAACCAGAGGGGGGAGATGGAGAGTTCCCCCTTATGTCTATTCACATGGGGGGGAAGAATAATGTAGGACACCCCCTCCACAAGACAAGGGTTGGATGATGGAAGAAATTATGCAGGGCCTACTTGGAGATGGGTTGAAAAGGGCTAGTTGGGAGATGGGCTAAAGAGGGGTGTTGCGCACATGCCATTAGGTATAGCCTCCACTCAAAGTGTCGGGTCCCACCGGCCATGGACCAGTATTGAGGGTTGATCGGTATTGAGGGTTTATATAGGGGCTGGTACGGGTACGAGTGCATGGAAAGAGAGAGAAAAGCGGTACAAAGGATGGTGTATGGTGAAAGTACACTCGTCTGTGGCTACATGAGTCTGGGGAAAGGGATGGTGCTTGTACGCGGGCCAAAGGTGGGGTACGCATTTACCTTTCGGGCCAGTGGTTGCATGGGTGTCCACGTGGTGCCAGTGGGGACAATACGCTATGGCAATCGGCCTTTAGTCCTTACGCGTCGTCGTATGGGCCCCCAGGTATGTGTACAACATCTTTTGGGGCAGGGATCCCTTTCTTGGGATGTCGGCCTCGATATGCAAGCCAGTGTGCCTACGGCTGTGAAAATGTTTTTCAATGAAATTATCTGGGGTGTTTCCCTGGTCGTAGGGGTGTAGTTTGTCATCAATCGGACACCTGAACATGCATTTATTAGGATCTAAAGTTTACTATACTTTAACTAGAAATTTATGTAGAGGCTTATTTCGGTGTCCGTTTTAAGTACTGTAAAATCCTATATTAGGGTAAAATTGCACGCATATTCTAAATTTGGACTTAGAATTTTAAGATTCCAAGTGGAAATAGCTTAATTTTAAAATTTATGATTTTTACACTGTAAAAAAGACCATAAATTCTCTATTAAATGGATATATATTATTATTGAAGATGGGCATGTTACACAAGGTGTGCATAAACAAACATTTGCCTTGCCAATATTATTATTATTGAAGATGGGCATGTTACACAAGGTGTGCATCATCCAACATTTGCCTTGCCAATATTCACCAACATATTCCAAGGACATAATCTACATCAAGAAGGGGGGTATGTTAACCTTTTCCCACAAACCTCCATGGTGTCGATGCAACCACCGTATTATTTTCACTTCTTTTGGGCCACAAGTGTTGAAATGGCCAAAATTCATTAGAAAACCATGTATTATATATTTTACATGTGCACTTGCAACTTGTTTATTAAAGGCACACCACATGATCCTAGGTGGAGAGTGCTAGCTTTAGAATAGGTGGAGAGTGCTAGCTTTAGAATAGGTGTTTACACTAGCTAGAGTGGCCAAATGCACTTGAGGTACTAAGGTTTAACAATTTGTATGGACTTGCATGCACTAAAGTTAACTAATAGAGATGTGCACGACATCCCACTTTTGAAAATAAACTTACCTATCATACCACTCTTAATTTCTACCCATGGTTTTCCACCTTAACAAATCAACCCTTGGTTTTTCACCATACCATGGTTTTGGAACCTTGGTCCATTTAACCGTTAAAGATTTATTAATTAATACTCAGCTATAAAGATTTCTTGGTTGCCTAGTTTACGTAACATGGTTCTATGAAATGGTGGCCAAAGATAGAAGATGCCTAGATAAAATGCTGAGAAATAAACCTATCCCATGGACATCTAAGCTTTCTATGAGATAACTCCTATGCAATTAAATGAGATGATTCACCAATATCTTCTCTAATTCTCCTCTAATTCAAGGTTTAAATTACTCATCTAGCTAGAGGCACTCTAAGATTAATAACATTTAAATTGGAGGTCAAGGGGGTACACTATTTACACAATATGCACGTCCTATCAATTAATTTTGGATTAAGGGTTCAACTTAAGATAAGTTTTGAATATATTTCTAAAATCTCTTCTCCTTCTTGATTATACATTCATCCATTCATGGTTACAATGAGTGCTTGTAAGCAGGTATATAGTTATCAGCTCTGAGAATTAGAATGACACATATGACTGTTGGAATCCTATTCTTAAACTACCCCTAAGCTAAGGTTATAAGGTTAATATGACGGGTTATTTCCTAAGCTAACACCACCCGATGGGTAGTCCACCTTGGGAAGCCCTAGCACCATAGAAAGAATGCAGGGACAAACCAATATCGTGGGGCTTGTAGGCTTTGTAGGAATCAAATCAATACATCCCTTGTATATGTGAGCCTTATTCTAATGATAAATTAATGGGTATAAAACTTTATCCTTTATGCCAGTAAAATTGACCTTAGGGTAGAATTTCAGAACTTATCTTAAGCTGAACCCTTAATCTAGAACTAATTGATAGGGTGTGTATATTAATTATGCTTGTAGTGTACCCCCTTGACCCTCCAATTTAAATGTTATTAATCTTAGAGTGCCTTTAGCTAGATGAGTAATTTAAACCTTGAATTGGAGAAGATATTGATGAATCGTCTCATTTAATTTCATAGGATAGCTAACCTAGCAAAGCTAGAGAGAGGACGAGAGATTAGTAATTACTTATATAAATAGAATTAATTGTGTCAGACTTCTAAAGCAGCTCCTAGAAGGTGAAGGTCAGAGTAAAGTCCGAAGAGGGTTGACAAGGGGTCTAGGAAGGACTGGCATTGTGGATTTAAGGTTAGCTAACACTGGAGGATAATAGAAAATCTTTAAGGACTCATTTTGGACTGAGGTTAGTATCATAATTCAGAAGCAGGTATTTTGTCAACATTTGATCTGTCTGTGGCAACAAGTGAGAGTATTTCTGGTAAGTTAGTAGTCAGATGAGGCTAGGTGGATTGTCAGAGCTTTTGGAGATCCGAGTTAACCTTGGGAGGATGTCGAAAAGAGACAACTATACAGTTTGAGGAGCTTGGAGTGAGCTTAAGTGTCCACCTCTCCCTAGTTGGAAACCAGGGGACGTCATCTGAGTGTATTGGTGCCTTTATTTGGTGTTTATGCTGGGTTGTAGTGCAGTTAGTGATAGTTCCTCCTCACGGTGGTGTGCTTTGGATCGGCTATAGAGGCAAGTTCTCCCAAACACATCACCGTTTACCCCAAATTCCTACCCACACCATCTAGACTCCTTAACCTCCATACAAGTTCAATTTAGCACTACAACAATATTAGATTGGAAAATACAAAGCAAGCTCAAGTGTATGCCAATCAAACACTCAAACAATCTTTAGTAAATTAGAAAATGCTACACAAGCTCCAATGCATCCAACTTAATACAAAATAAATTTTAAATTTGACAAATGCAAAGTAAGCTTAGTATATGTCAATGATAGGAAGAATTCTAAACTTTAATTTATTTCTTTTTTTTAAATATAAAGATCTTTTATTTTTCATAATATTATGCTCTCATCATCAAAACTAAGAGAGACCAAGGAGAACACACATATAATCAAGGGATGAAGGTACATATAGGTATAAAGCTTTTCGTATGAAAACTTATTTCATACAAAATGTAAGGAAAAAAATAAATAGTTCAAAATCCATGACATGTTACTGATTGAATTATTCGAACAAATAAAAAAGATGAATAGATAATTTGACCATCATCAAATTGTGAGGTTTGAATAATGCAACTTACATATAAACCAAAGATTTCATTGAGTCTCCTTAAGGTATTTGACTATACAATAAAACAAAGTGTAGTAACAAACTTAAGGTCAAATTTTCTCAAGCTCCTCTTGTAATAAGGTGGCCATAAAATATCACAAAAAGTGGCCATAAAATATCACAAAAGGGCTACCTTTTAGCATTATTTCTAGCATAAATTTTAATACAAAAAATTAAGAATTTTGTTAAAATTATTACTAAGTCTAATACTCTAGACATACACCTCAGATCTCACTTTAGAAGTATATTTAATACTTCGATACACTTGAAGCACCTCAAATCTCACTTTAGGAGGATACACATGAAGCATCTCAGATCTCACTTTAGGAGTATACTTCGAGCATACTCTTGAAGGCCCTCAAACCTCAATTCTTTTTTGGAAGTAACACATGGTCCTTAAAGGCTTCATAGGGCTAACTCACTCCCTCTCATCCTCTCAAATGGTCTCCTTACAACAAGTGAGTGTTTACAACATTTATCGACATGAGTTCGGTGACCAGGTCTTCCGACCTCGGTAAACAGGTTCTAAGGACATAACCTACATCAGGAAGGGGGGAATGTTGATTCCATTCGGATTAACACCATGATCCTCAATTGAGAACATTAATAAGTGTCATGTAAAGGCACTATAAAGGTTGTACATTATGAGAGATTGGCCACCCAAGGTCTAGTTAATAAGTTTTGGGCACCCAAGTGTGAATAAGGGCCAATTGTATATAAGGTATTTTCTCATAATGACAAGGACACAATCCCCTTTGTGCTATTGAGAGCTCTTCCCTTGTACTTTGTGAGAGAGTGAGGAGTGAGATCATTCTAGCATTGTGCCTCTTTCATGATTGTGTGTTTATGCTTGTATGAGAGAGTGAGAGAGAGTGTCATTGGCCTATGCGATGGTGTGAGCGACTCCACGGTGACAATGTGAAGGTGGAGCTTGGAGTTTGGAGCATAAAAGCGAGTTTGGAGGCCTCAAGAGACACAAGCTCGAAGCATTGGTAAGTACCCCACGACAGTTGTATTCTACTGCTTGTCCAATAGGTGAATGTGTGTAGAGTTCCCTCTTGGAGGTATGGTAGCCCATAATACACATTTCATGTATAATAGGCTTAATACCTCTTGGTCTTGATGTTGTTTCATCATCTTCTTTGCCTTCTTGTGGCGATCATGACTTCCTTCACCCACTTGCTTCTTAGCTTTAAGAGTTGACTCTACCCTCACTCTACCTGATCCATCTCTTGATTTCTGCCTACAAGGTAAGACAAAAGACTTTAACTTGGGTACCAATATAGATAAAAAAACTTGATACAAAAGCATACATGACTAGATCTACCTTTTGTTTTAGCATATACTCTTTGCAATGATTGAGCTTTATATTCATCTTGGAATTCATTATCACCCTCATCCACTATGTTGCTCATTTGACATTGTATCATCATTTTCTAGTACATCTATGCCTGCAAATGTCTTCCTTGTTAAGGTTAGGACCATCTATTATTTCTTGAATTTTTCTAACTTTTTCACACCACTCAGTTAGAGATGCATCTTGATCCACCAGATTGGAGCATGTCACCTCCAATGATCATGTCTCAACATCATCCATAGTCATGACAATACATTTTCTTTTTTTAAGGACGCATTCCACAAGTGCAACTGCTCCAGTCAATACATCAATGACATATTTGTGCTCTGTGCAAAGTCCCATGAAGAGATCTAATGAGCTCATGATTTTTGATATTAGAACTAAATTTGACCTTCTTTTCCTCTTCCTAAAAAAGAAAGTTTGTATGATGGTATGCTTCCCAAATGGGTTTTAATGGGTATGCTTCCCATTTGAAAGGAAAAAAGAAAGTTTGCATGATGGTATGCTTTCCAAATGGGTTTTAATGGGTATGCTTCCCATTTGAAAGGAAAAAAGAAAGTTTGCATGATGGTATGCTTTCCAAATGGGTTTTAATTGGTATTAAATAAAGTCACCCAACTTTATTTAATTGGTATTAAATAAAGTCACCCAACTTCAAGCAATGTTTGGGAAACTATGCTAAACCATCATTGTCACAACCATTGCTAGTGCTTAGATTTGTTGCCTTTAACGGGTAGTTCCCCAAAGTTTCCAAGGAACTCTACCTTTAAATTTAAGTTTAAAAAATAAGGCAACCCAAAGTATTTAAAAGGAAGTATAGCTTTAAATTTTAGGATTAACAAGGTGAAAAATTCACGAGGAGTGCCTATTGGTTGGTGGGTTAGAGTATAGGAGTGGGAGGTGTGGAATTGAAAGAGAAGGTTGTAGAAATGCCTTGTTGTTGGTTTCAGAATGAGAATGTGAGTTGATGAGTGATCTAACCAATAACAAAAGTTTGTTCCATGTATCATGTTTGTGGATATATGGTTTGTCCTTATTATGTGGTCCAAGGCTGAGCTTTATATTATGGTGGGATGTTTGAGTAATTGTTTGTAGCCCTTGCTTTGAAAAATGTTTTGCAGGCTTGTATATTGGGGATTTTGGTTATGTATATGTTGAGTTCAATGAGGATGATAATGTGGGTGCTTGGATTTATTGTTGCCCTCACTTTGAAGAATGTTTTGTAGGCTTGTATGTTGGGGATTTTGTTGGTGTGTATGTTGAAGTCACCGAGGATGATAGTGTGGGCGCTTGGATTTATTGTTGTTGTGTTATGTTGTCTAAGAGTGTAATGAGTGTTTGTGCTCTTGATTTGGGTGATTTTTATATGGAAATGATGTGTAGAGGGTATTGTGGTGAGGTAGAGAAGAAAGCTTTGAGGATTTCAATACATGTATCAAACACTTGTTTGGATGATACCAATGTTAATGTCTTGCTATGGTAGATAGAAAAGCCATGACCGTTGTAGCAATATAAGTGATTCAACTATGGCCCAAGATAGTTTCTTGTGTCTGCTTATCTTGCTTCTTGCAAGCATAGAATCTCAGATGCCATTAGGTTGTTTTTCATCGGTTATGTCATTGACATGGTCTTACATTAAGACTATGTTTAAATATTGAATGATGTAGTGAATGGTTTTGTAATTTGAGAGCAATTTGTTTATGCATTCCCATCTTGCCTCGGTTGAAAGCTTGTTGATCTCAGTAAGCATTGTTTTGTAAACTCTAATGTGGCTATTTTTATGGGGATCAAGAGGTGTGTTGGGCCTTTTGGCCACTCAATGGGACTCATCTCTCATATCTCAAGGAGCGTAGACTCCAACCTGAACCCAATATACCATGGGAAACATGTAATGCATTAGTGAGGCAACTCTCACTTACCTCTATCTCATTTTCTTGAATCAAGGACCAGGGACTTCATTGACGTAAACGAAAACATGTGAACATGTAATAACATATGTTAATAACACAAAAAATCTTGTGATCACATGTTATATTCACAAAGCTTTCACAAGGGCCTAAAAAAATTATCTTTGTCGGGCATAAAAAATCTTCTTAGGTGGCCACTGACCTGCTATTATGTGAAGATGGTAACATAAGAACATGTGAATAGCTTATTCCCATTTGTAGCCAAGCTTTTAAGGGGTTCCCAAATGGCAAGTGACCTGTTATTTTGTGAACGGTAACATGAGAACATGTGAATAACTTGTTCACATGTGTTATTATCACAAAAAATCTTGTGATCACGTGAATATTAAATCCCTGTCAAAGGACTTCTCATGGTAGCTGTGTCAATGGAAGCATGCCGAAGTAGTTCAACAAGCCGCCACCACCACGCCTCAAGTGTAGCCACTGATCTCTCTCATTCCCTCCCTCACACACACACTCACATAAGCATTGAAGGTAATAGATAGGCAAGGTTTGAGAGAAGAATAGATCACCATCTTCACTTGAGAGAATACAAGAGTGCATACAAGAATGAGGATTTAGAGTTACAATTTGACCTTTATACTTGTCTCATAGTGTTCACACTTGGCCAGCCAATGTTAAAAATGAGGTCCTAGTGCATCCAAGACTACCTACACTAGTGCAAAAATCTTGTTCTAGCTAGTAACTCTAACCTTATTATCCCATGGTACACCTTTCATATACAAGCAGTGATCGCACATGTAAAATAATCCATTACAAGAGAAATATGAATTCTCTAGCGCCTAGGCCAATGAATGTCAAAATATGTGGTGGCCAACTGCGGTGTCATAGAAGTCTTGCGAACAGCACTTAACGTGCCCCCCTTCTTGATGCAGATTCTGTCCCACGGAAGATGTCACTAAAGAAGATTTGAGAACACAAGATGAAAGAAATGTAAGGCTTGGGATGATTTACATGGCAACAATAATAACAAGTTATATGTTCTTGGAGCAACAAGTATAAATTAACAAGGAAATAGCTGAACAAGCAGTTATGAAATCAAGGATAAGAGTGGTTAAGCTTCCCAAACATGCTACAAAGATGAAGATTAATGTGGATCTAACTTAGAAATAGGTACAAGTCTATGATTCATGAATTGAGTTCAAAAAATATGCCTGTGGGGTTATGACCACAGTCTCAAACACAATGATGCACATACAAACAATCTAAAGCTAGATGTTAGCTCTAGAAGTAAAATTACATGTGATTAGACGATTACTTACATAACAAAAGTGTTTCTCTCTCTCTCTCTCTCTCTCTCTCTCTCTCTCTCTCTCTCTCTCTCTCTCTCTCTCTTTGCTTCTTTTGTGAAATGAAGAGTGATAAGCTACCATCCCATGGAGACTAAAGCAATGGCCCACTGACTCCCACCAAGGATATCAAGAACCGGTAAGAGCCTCTGACGATGATGGTTTTTTAGTGAAGAAAAGACACAAGGTTCCACCCTATGAGAAATCAAGGCATCGGTCTTATGGTACCATTGCTAGTTTTCCAAAGACCTACCAGGATTCTACATGACGATGGCTATCTTCTTGGTCATGTTTTTTGTTTTGTCTTTTTTTTGTGCTTTTTTATAATGTAACAACCATTTTTTTAAAACTCACACACTACCTAGAGAGCTCAAATATAGCTAAATATGGTTTAATAAATGTAAAATGGAGGACTTGGCATACTCCTTTGGTATACTTTATCTTTAGATATAGAATTGTAAGACTAGGACAATTTAAAAGAAAAGATACTAGCATTAATATTCATCTTGGAAGCTACTAAGAGAAAGCCAATGTAGATGACTCCGTCGGTCCTCGCTAGGGAACTTGTGGACTACTGACACACGAATACTATGGTTGGGGGAAGGGGAGTGTATATCCTCTCAGGAAGTATACCCACCAAGGATGGGTCGACCTCACTGGCTAGACATGCAAGACCTATGCTCCACACCATCTACCATGCACTCTGACCACCTTCTAGCACCACAGTATCCCCACAGGCCACTCACTCACACCACACACACATTGATCACTCACCTAACACACACAAAGATAGACAAAACACCACAAGAGAGTCACATTGTATTCCAAAATGCTGGAAAAGAATGATACAAGAGAGAATGTGCTCCAAGAGAGAATGTGCTACACTCCAGAGAGAGTGCTCCCCTTAACTCCTCCTTGGGTGTCATTTTCCTCAAAGTCCCAACCCCTCATCATGTTGTGTAGAGGGAAGATCTTCCATCAGGAAAAGGGAGATGGTGCTCAAAGAGGATCTAGCCTTGCCTTCAAAAAGGGAGAGGGGTATTGCCTCCATGAGTACCCTCGAAGTTGGCCATGCACATTGTAAGATAAGTGCCACTGATAGTCAGAGGACCCGATGGGTCGGAGATGTCAGACGCACGGGCAGGTGATGGTAGTCGGAGGCGGTCGGAGGTGATAGTGGGAGGAGTTTCTCTTGATGGAGTGTGGAGGACATGGCTTCTTGTGCACAGGTCACCCACTACTACTCAATTCACCATCCCGGTGAATGCCATAGAAAAACCAAGTGGGTCTCTGGCAAGCTAGACTCCGAGCAAAACATTCGGCAGACGGGCTCCTAGGCATACCTCATACAACTATCTCCCCAGGCAAACCTTTTGGAGAGATACACAAATAATAAAAATGATTCAATTGGGCTCCTGGGGCAACTTCATCCAACAAGCTAGCTGTGGAAAAAATAATGGAACTGAGCTCCTGGGTAACTTCATCCACAACAAGCTATCTCTATCTATATTACATGTTTGTATTACCACTACTGTTGCTTACATCCAACGAGCTATCTCTATCGCATCACCCAAGCAAAGCATCCAGCACGAAGGTTACTCTTACGCCAATAAAAGCACAAACCAACTAAATAATAATCACTGGCCACTACGTCCGGGAAAAATTTTCGACTCGAAGTCTGAAAAGATGCAGGGGGAAAGAGAGCTTGAGCTCTTGCAAGCACACACACACACTCACAAAACCCTAATAGAGAACACACAAGGTGAGAGGCTGAAAATCTTCTTCTTCTCTACTCAACACTCAACACACCATATACAAGAATAAGAGTACACACAATATGAAAGGTACTCAACCAAATACATACACGGGTTCTCTATAGTGTGAACCCGACTAAATGAGCTGGCGCTATAACTATGCTAGTCTCTAGAGTGGCTGTCACACAGCCTGTCATCCCACTGGCCGCATATCACCCAAGATCTCACCAACCATGCCAGTGGTGTAAGTGCGGGGCCTATCCCCCAGGCGGGTCATCAGTGTCCACCGCCTCACTAGAGCTCGATATCTCAACACTCCCCCTCGAGCTCAACTCCATCTCATGTACACCAAGCGAAGCCCTGAATCTGCGGAGCTTCTCTGTACCCAATGCTTTGGTGAAGATGTCAGCTACCTGATCCTCTGTGCTGACATAAACAAGGTCAAGATCTCCTGCCAAGACCTTCTCTCTGACGAAGTGGTAGTGGACCTCTATGTGCTTCATACGAGCATGAAAAACTGGGTTCCTGGCCAACTGTATACTGCTAATGTTGTCACAGAAAATGACAACTTGTCTATCCACTGATAGACCCAAATCTGTAAGTAGCTTTCTCAACCAAGCTACCTCACATGCTGCCATAGCAGCTCCTCTGTACTCGGCCTCTGTACTCGATAGAGCAACCGTAGACTGCTTCTTGCTGCTCCAAGTCACAGCAGCACTCCCCAAAGAAAACATGAATCCACTGGTAGATCTTCTGTCTGAGATACTACCAGCCCAATCAGCATCTGTGTACCCATGTACACATATCTCTGTCCCAGTCTCATAGAATAGTCCACAATGCAAAGTAGACCTCACATACCTCAGTATGCGTCTCACTGCATCCAAATGCGGTTTCCGTGGAACCTGCATAAACTGACTCACCAACCCAACAGCATAGCTCAAATCTGGTCTGGTGATCGTCATGTAGATCAAACTTCCTACTATGCTCCTGTACATAGTAGGATCCTCCAAGATCTCTCCTGAATTTGCACTCAACTTGCCATTCTGATCCAATGGCACAGAAATAGGCTTACAGCCTGTCATACCATACTTGGACAACATGTCCAAGCCATACTGTCTCTGCAGTAATCCAATACCATGTGGTGACCTAATCACCTCAATGCCCAAGAAATATCTGAGCTCTCCCAGATCCTTCATCTCAAACTTCTGTCTAAGCAAGATCTTTACATCAAAGATCTCTGCATCATGGTCCCCCGTAATGATCAAGTCATCTACATAGATGACAACAAGCACAACCCCTCTATCACCATGTCTCACATACAGCGAGAAATCTGCATTGGCTACATGAAAGCCAATAGTGACAAGATATTCAGAAATCTTGTCAGACCATGCTCTTGGTGCTTGCTTTAAGCCATATAAGGCTTTCTTCAACCTGCAAACATGCTCGGGGTGACCCACATCCTCATATCCAGGTGGCTGCAACATATACACCTCTTCTTGCAAATCCCCATGCAAGAATGCATTCTTTACATCCATCTGATGTAAAGACCATTTCTTTGACGCAGCCACTGCTATCACAACTCTCACCGTTACCATCTTGGCAACTGGGCTGAAAGTTTCCTCATAATCAATCCCATATGTCTGCGCATATCCTTTGGCTACCAATCTAGCCTTGTACCTGTTTATGCTTCCATCACTGTTATGTTTAACTTTGTACACCCACTTGCATCCAATGGCTTTCTTGCCTTCAGGCAATTGCACTAAATCCCAAGTTTCATTTCCATATAGTGCATCCATCTCCTCATCCATAGCTTTCTCCCAATGCACATTTCCAACAGCCTCATCAATGCATGTGGGCTCTACAACCTGCACAACTTTTACCATATATGCATAGTGATGTGCCACATAACCATCATATGTAAATCTCTGCACAGGGTTCTTCACTCTCCCTGATCTTCGCAGCTTTTCATTCATGGCCTCCATAGCCTTCTTTACACCAGGTGTTCTCATAGCTGGGATCCCAAGCTCCTCATCAAGACTCATATCTGAGCCACTAGATTCTCCATCAACATGAGAATGCCCTGCAGAAATGTCAGGCATACCAAGGGGCTCAACCACTTTCTCTTTTCCTTTACGTGATGTACTAATCACATTTGCAGGGCTGGTATTATGACGCAGCCTGCCACTCCATGGTCTATCAACAGACCCACTAGATGAGGACTCTCCTGGTCCACTCAAAGACTGTGATTGCTGACCTGCATTCTGTGTAACCACACTTCCACTCACATCAGCCCCAACAGCTTCTTTTTCAGCAGCATACCAGCTGCTCATCTCATCAAAGACAACATCCCTGCTTACCCTCAACTCACGTGTAGCAGGGTTATAACACCTGTATCCCTTTTGCTCCAGGGAATATCCAATAAACACACATTTTTCAGCTTTCGGATCCAGCTTAGTTCTCAGCTCATCTGGCACATGCACATATGCAATGCATCCAAAGACTTTCAGATGAGACAAATCTGGTTTTCTGCCAGTAAACCTCTCCTCTGGAGTTACATCATGTATGGCTGCAGTTGGAGTCCTGTTCATGATGTATACTGCTGTAGAAACAGCCTCAGCCCAATAGCAATGCGGCATATTTTTCTCTTCCATCAATGCCCGCGCAATCTCAACAATGTGCCTATTTTTCCGCTCAGCAACTCCATTTTGCTGCGGAGTGTATCTGCATGTATACTGTCTCCGAATTCCATTCTTCTTCAAAAATTCAGAGAACTCATTGGAGAAGTACTCTCCCCCTCCATCTGACCTTAGGCACTTTACATATTTCCCTGTTTGCTTTTCAACCAAAACTCTGAAATTCTGAAAGTGAGTGAACACCTCACTCTTCTCCTTCATGAAATATACCCACACTTTTCTTGTGTGGTCATCAATGAAAGTGACATAGTACCTGCAGCCTCCCATAGACACGGTCTTCGTAGGACCCCATACATCTGAATGCACAACATCTAGTGCATTTCTGCTCACATATCTGTTACGTGGAAACACATGCTTTGTTTGCTTCCCAAATTGGCATGCTTCACATATTTTCTGCATACCTTCCACCTTAAATTTTGGCAGCCCTGTCACGATTCCTTTTGTCTGCATAGACTTCAATCTCTGAACATTTACATGTCCAATTCTTTTATGCCATATGTCTGTGTCTGCAACAACTCCTGAACCATTTGCAAACATCGCAGCACTCATTTCAGGCATGTCTACATCCAACGTAAACATTCTGCCCACTTTGTTGCCTTTTGCAACCAACCTGCACTTGTCTTTGAAATCTTCAACATAACACCCATCAGGGTTAAACCGAACCTGCAACCCCTGCTCAATCATCTGGCCAACTGAAACCAGATTCTTTGTTATGTTCGGTACATGAAGTACATCTGCAAGGTACTTCACTTTGCCATCTTGCATAGATAATGGCACATCTCCAACGTGGGCAATTGGATGAGCAGTGTCATCCCCTGTTTCCACAAAACCTGGTCTTTCCGGGTTCTTCATCTCCTTGAACCACTCCCCATGACTCGTCATGTGGTTCGAAGCGCCTGAATCCACATACCATACATTATCTTTTTGTGCTGCATCAACATTTTCAGACATGGCATTTACAACATGCTGCATAACAAACAACCTTTCATTGTCCTCATTATTTCTGCTTGAGGATGCATAGTTGTTTTGCTGCACTTTCCCATTTTGCATGTCAGCCTGCTTCTTATAACATTCTGACTGCACATGTCCTGGCTTACCACAATAGTAGCATTCACGTGCATCATTATATTGCCTTTGCCAATTTCCACGGCCTCTTTGACTCCCCCTGCCTCTGAATTTGCCTCTTCCACCTGCGTGTTGTTGTTGTTGATTCTGGGACTGTTGTTGCTGCTGCTGCTGCTGTCCAAAATTTTGATTATCTGTTCGGCCACCTCCTTGACCGCGTCCACGGCCTCCTCTACCTCGTCCTCTTCCTGAACTCGTGTAGAAGGCCTGTTGCTCTGAACTATTTTTACTTTGTGAAGACTGTTGGTCTTCACCCAAGCTCTTCTCTTCGATAATCAGCATAGACACCAAGTCTGTAAAGTTGGGAATGTTTTCCCGAGTCTGAATAGACGTCTTGAACGCCTTGTATTGTGGCCCGAGACCACGTAGACAGACTTCCACCTTGTCATCATCATCTACTGACACACCAATAGATGCAAGGGATTCCACAATACCCTTTATCTTCAGCGCATAGTCATTCACAGACATGATGCTCTTTTTCTCCACAGTATGAAGTTCATTCTTCAACTGTATCTTACGTGCCTTGGTGTTTGTTTCATAAAGCTTTACCAAGGTGTCCCACGCCTCCTTGGGGGACTTGGCATCCTGAATATGCCCAATCATGGTGTCCTGTATACTAATGGAGAGCCAATACATGACTTTCCTCGCTCCTTGGTTCCAGTCTTTAAACTCTTTCACATCTGCAGGCAGTCGGATTTATATCCAGTATCTCCGGTGCCTCTTCATGCTCACCTTCAATGTAGTCCCAATAGCCTTTTCCCATCAGGAAATTAGTCAGCCTGAACCTCCAAGCATGGAAGTTATTCTTGTCCAGCTTCTCAGCCACAATCTGTGTTATGCCATCATTAGACATCTTGCCAAACACACAATTTTACCAGAAACTGCACTCTGGTTTTTTTGCACAACTGCTGTATTTTCTGCACAGCGGTACTGCAGTCCACTCAAATGTCACAACCAGTGACCTCAATGTGCATACATACACCCAATGGCAACTGTAGACCTCTTTGCAGCACCCACAGTGTCTGCACAGTCAATCTGTCTTCCTGCAGTTCTTAAAACAGAGTTCTGCAGAGAATCGATGACTTACCCGCAGTGCTCGAAATCGCCTGCTTTCTGAAAAACGGAGGTCCAGACGCGCCCGAAACGCGTTTTCGGCCCGTAAATTTTAGTCCGTAGGACTGTATAGTTGCCCTATAGCTTCACTCCCGCGAAGAAAGCTCCTCAATCGGAGATCGTTTGCCGGTGCCTCCCGTAGAGCTCCCGACAAGGGTGTAGTCACCAACACAATAGAGAAGAGTAGTTGAAGCTCTTACCCTCGTACCGCTTCCTGTGGTTCTCTTGCTTGCAGCTCAGCCCTTAGCACGAACCAGGCTCTGATACCATGAAAAGATGCAGGGGGGAAGAGAGCTTGAGCTCTTGCAAGCACACACACACACTCACAAAACCCTAATAGAGAACACACAAGGTGAGAGGCTGAAAATCTTCTTCTTCTCTACTCAACACTCAACACACCATATACAAGAATAAGAGTACACACAATATGAAAGGTACTCAACCAAATACATACACGGGTTCTCTATAGTGTGAACCCGACTAAATGAGCTGGCGCTATAACTATGCCAGTCTCTAGAGTGGCTGTCACACAGCCTGTCATCCCACTGGCCGCATATCACCCAAGATCTCACCAACCATGCCAGTGGTGTAAGTGCGGGGCCTATCCCCCAGGCGGGTCATCAGTGTCCACCGCCTCACTAGAGCTCGATATCTCAACAAAGTCCAGGCATACAAAGAGACAAAATGAAACGTGACCATAGCTAGTACTACATGCCCGTAGGCAAACAAAAAAAAATAAAAATACTGAAGATAAAATC
This sequence comes from Cibotium barometz, assembly GCF_041138505.1. Lineage (NCBI taxonomy): Eukaryota > Viridiplantae > Streptophyta > Polypodiopsida > Cyatheales > Cibotiaceae > Cibotium > Cibotium barometz. The sequence goes on from NC_141098.1 coordinate 34,581,607, forward strand.
AACCATCGTGAGTGGTGTGGGATGAGGCCTGCAAAATTGGTTTAGGGTTTAGGGTTTAGGCCTGCTACTTCCACCATGCAGGCTTCTTGGCCCTGTTTGCAACGAATACCTTGCTCAGATCCTTGTCCTCATCCCTTCCACTCTCCACCTTTTGCTTGTCCTCTTCTTTATTTCCCTCCCCTTGTTGCTCTACCTCTTTTGGTCGGGCACGTGTCTCGTGTCAGCTATTTAATGTTGCCAGTAATAGAAAGGGCAGGCCAGAGCATGAGAGCTTTACATGGTTGCACCCCATGGAAGCACTTTTACACATTTAGTTGACCCACCTTGGGCCACAAAATGCAAAGGCATGCTCCCGAATCCGAGGCTGCTTCTACCAGATTTTGTTGGTGCTACACAAACAAGGGCCCCATTACTTATTAGTAGCAAGTGGACTACCATTGGATGATAGGACCTGGTTGCCCCGCAAGGTGTAATAGGGTAACTCCACTCCCATCTCGAACGTTGATCAACCATGCAAAGCCCCAAGTTTGGGCGACGATAGAGGCAATGAGGTAGCATTCAAGATTATCTGAAGGAAGTGGAGGTGTCCACTTTTACATTGTAGTGCATGCAAGTCCTCCCACAAGATGCATCAAATATGAGAACATTAGCTTCCCATTCCACCAACAACTCAATGCAAGCTACTCTTCCATTCTTGCAAGCAAACCTCAATGCAAGATACTCTTCCATTCTTGCTAAGGGGTCCATAGTATTTTTTGAACTTACTACCATTAAGGAAACCGATAGTTTCAACTTTGTAAAGTGTCTCAACACGTATAGTACCTTGTGGACTAACTTCACAAATCCTCAATGGTCCCTTTCTAGTATATTTGAGCTTTTCCTTTTCACTATGGACCGCATACATAAGTACAAGATCTCTTACCTTGATCTCCTTGTCCTTGATATTTTGCTCAAACCACTTCTTTCTTCGGTCCTTTTCTATCATCATGTTTTGCATTGTAATTTGTCTTTCCTTTGTAAGTTGTTCTAAAGCAATCAATCGGTCAGCCAATTCATTACTATCATGCTTTTCACTTACCGCTATCGTTAAGCTAGGGATCGTGAACTCCCAAGGCATCACTACCTCAATTCCATACACCATATTAAATGGCGTGCAACCAATTGCAACTTTATATGATGTGCGAATAGGCCCATAAAGCTACTTTGAGCTTAGACTCCCAATCAATGCGTCGAGCCTTAATAGCCTTTGTCAATATTGAAATAAGAACCTTGTTGGTACCCTTTGCTTGGCCATTTTCCTATGGGTAATATGGCGCTGACTTACGATGTGTGATCATGAATGTGTTATTGTTATTTTTTATAACATCGTTGATAAAATGCTTACCTTGATCACTCACTAGTTCAAAGGGACATCCAAAGTGGGTAATGATGTTCTCATAGATAAACTTAGCATAGTCGCCCCATGGCATCTACTTTTTGTGAAGCTCTTGCTTCAACTCGTTTGGATACGTAATTTGTGGCAATAATGATGAAGCGTGATTATGTCCAACATGCAGTGGGACTAATAGGGCCAATGAAATCTAAGCCCCATTTTTTAAAAGGCTAGTCGACTCTAACAAGATGCACCACCATCATGTCCTTCTTCTATGGCTTGGAAAAACATTGGCACTCTCATCACACAACCTTTTACAAATACACACAATCCTTAAAAAGCATTGGTCACCAATACCCCAAGTGGAGTATTTTCTTGGTGGCTGTGATTTTTGTTGCAAAATGTCCACGTGCTACCCCCTAGTGTGCTTGTTCCACGATCATGAGATATTCTTCCTCATGTGGGCAGCGTCTAAGAATATTGTCCTTACCTCTTCTATAAATTGTTCTGGTAATAAGTTGGTAAGGCACACTCTCTTTTAGAAACTTCTTGCTTAATCTTTTCTCAGTTCCTTTCCTTCTAGAAAACCATTAGCTAAAAAGTTAGGGATTTTCTTGCTCCACTCTAGAATTAACTCCGATTGGTGCTTCACCATTCGGTACATGGTGGGCATAGCTGCCGTATTGATACTCCATTGTGGAAGGAAGGCATCATGCCATCCTTCCATAGTGGGCACACAGCCACTGTATTGATACCCCACTGTGGGCCCCACAAGCTTCATGAGCCCCTCACCATGCTGATGTTCCTATAAGCTTTATGAACACCTTACCATGCCGATGTTCCTATAGTTTTATGAACACGTCACCATGTCGATGTCCCATAGTGGACCCTATGGGCCCCATACAATTGTGGGCCCCGCAAATTTCATAAGGCAAAGTATCATGTTGCTAGACCATTATGGGCTCCACAAGCTCCATGAGTGGGTCTTCATGCTGTGTGAAGCCCACAACATTGTGGAATTCACAAGTCTTGCACCTCTATTGCTATTATAAAGCCTCTAAAATATGTACAAAAGTTGATAGTTAAAGACATTAATTTTTTGTGTCACGTTGTTAGGTATTTCTTGGTAATACTTTCTTGGCATATGTACACACCCATGCATGGCATTTACAAATAAAGGATGTCCATCTCCAAGGGCCAAAAGGGGTATAAGGCCACATGTGAACGGATCTAACAAAATATGCAATGTGTACAGTTAGTTATTGGTTTACCTGCATAAGTAATAAATGGAAGAAGTGAGAGATGAGAATCAGTTTCACAAGACAGTTTTTAGCACTATCATGTATGGACAAGGTTGTTGACAAATAATGTGAGCATGCAAAGCATTATTTTTTAAAAAAGCTGGATAGGGACCCGTTAGAGGAGGTCAGCTACAGTACCGGTTCTTGGCATTTCATGGGAAACAAAGGTGTGTGTGGTGCAAAGTCTTCCTTGAATGAAAGGGTCACCTTGGGATTTAATACAAGGCTTGCTAAAAATAGAAGGTGGCCTTGGATTACCTTAAAATATTCTTCAATTTGCCTCATTTTCAAAAAGGCGCCGTGTGGAGGTGGGGGAGCTCTCTGACAGGCCTTGGAGTATTATGAATACTAAAATAATCTTTGGTTGAACGGGCAGCGCCCGCTGGTGTATAAGAAGTAGAGGGGAGCAGCCCATGGATGGCAGAGGGGGGTAGTACTTGCAGCTCTAATGCAAAAGAGCGCAGCCCATGAGCGGGGAAGTATAGCTGTAGCGCTGGTGTTTGTAGAGTGAGGGAGAGCTCAGCTCTAATGCTCTCAAGGAGCTGCGCTGCTCTCTTTATAGGTGTGTAGGAGGGCGCTCAGAGTTTCCAGTGGAGGGGAGTATTCCATGTGCGGGAGAATAGTGTGTTCAGTATCTCTCAGAGAAAGGAGTTGCTGCAGAGATGCGTAGAATGTTCTCAGAGTCTTCAAGAGTGAAAGGGAGGGCCTAGCTCTGAGATTTTCAGAGAGCTGCGCAGTACATATGCGCAGCTATTTGTGTAGAAAAGGGGAAGTATGGCTGTAGCGCAGAGTATGTGGGGAGAGTTCATTACTCTAAGCTCAGAGAACCTACGCAGCTGATGTAGGGGAGCTGTAGTTTTCAGGTGATTCAGAGAGTTGCGAAGTTTCCAATGCGTGAGTGGGAGAGCTGCAGCCCATGAGTTTAAATGAGATTGCGTAGCTATGAGGCTCTTCGAAAGCTGCGCAATCTAGGATTATAAGAGTGTGGGAGGGCGTGTAGGTTCCAGTATGTGAAGGGGAATTGTAATTCTAATATTCATTGAGAGTGCAGCCCATGTGTGTAAGGGAAGAAGCGTAGCCTTTGTGTGAGAAGGCACCGTCTTCGAAGTGTGAAAGCCCGGGTGTTTTTTCCTTGTATGTGAGAAGCTGCTCTCTTTGTGTTTAAGAGAGAAAGGAGATAAGCTCGTTTCCTTTGAAGAGAAGTACCCTCAGAACAGCTTACGGCACTCCAGTTTGGGAGGGGAGGAGAAGCTGCAACACTACTTGTATGAATGAAGAGAAGGTGCCACGCCTTGAGAGTGCGGCTCTCGGTCATGATGACAGCCCATGCAATGTAAGTGACGGCTGTCTAGCTTTTTTGTTCTCATTTTTGTGAAATAACTCCTATATATATGAGGAATCACCAATTTGTGGCATTGGAAAACCCATGTATATGATAACCAAATCTCTGATTTTGTGGAGAGCTCATGTGTATGAGGAAAACAGCCCTCTGGTTTTGCTTGAGAGAATATGTATGTATGGTGGTATGCTTCTTCAACAGACAGACTGAAGACCAGAAAGTGATTGTGCCTCCTAGTCACACACTGCTTGCCAGGTTGGGGGAATTGAAGTTCCTTACTGATGTTGACTTTTCTTGGGAAACTGAAGTCTTGCATAAAGCTCATATTTGATGGAATGTAACCTTGTTTATGTCAAATGGTTCTATCACCATTTCTCTGTGGTGATCATTTTGCTTACGGGGCCGTGAGCCTATTTCATAATAAGGGTGCACCCCTATATGCATATGTATCAATTGAGTAAAGGATGGCAGGTGTGGATGTGCCCATCTCCCCTTGCATGTCTTGATCAAATGTATGTAGGCTTCCCCCAGTTGCTTGAAAAATTGAATGAGGGTAGAGACAAAGTCTCATGCTTGAGAGGTTAAATGTTGTGTCAGCTCATTGAGAAGTTGACTGGTGCCCCTTTTTCTTGATGTTGGTGTGTACTCCGAACTTTGGAAAGGCATTGCTATAGAGGTGTTCCGTGTCTCTCCGCCTCCCTTCACAGTTTTTGGTGCCCCCACTGAGGAGCATTCCAAGAGCCTTCAGTTTACAAGACTGACAACATGTGCATGTGATTAATCTCAGTCAATGACTGCTATGCCAGGACAGTTGTGTGACTGATGCCTTCTAAAATTGTGCTATATTACCTTGATTGGACAGCCAACTGAAGTATGGTTTGCAGGCTGAAATTCTTGGGATTGGTGCCGTTTCACAGTTGATGTGTTGCCTAAAATTCTGGTAGAATTGGGAAATTAGCCAGTCGTGCCTATTGGGAGTTGGATGGCCACTCTCAATGGATAATCACAATGGACCTCAATTTACTCCTTTCCATTTTACCCAAAGAATTCAGATAAATGTACATGTGGACAGAAAAATTTTCTTTCAACAGCGTATGGCATATATGTTTGGGCCAAAAAGACTGAGGGAAATATTGGAGTCTCCTTTGCCGGTGGTAATTCCCATGATTAACTATGCAAATTCGTTTGATGTGCATGTGTTCATCCTCTTCTAAACCTGAAGTGTTTTGAAGTTTTTGTTTTTGCATCTGTGTCAAAAGGGTTTTTTTGGGTAACAATGGCTTTCCCTTATCCAGAGTTTCATGGAAAAAATGATGAGAGTGTGGAAGAGTTCTTAGAAAACATGGAAGTTGCGTGCATAAGCAACCATATCCAGATACCCGCTCAAATGTTACGCCTTTTGCAAATCTGTTTGAAGGGTGATGCACGGAGCTGGTGTAAGGGTTATGAGGAGGAGTTGCAGAGGGCTGATCCACCTATGCCATTGACTTGGGATAATGTCCGACAAGCTTTAACAGCACAGTTTGTGAAGGTGAAAGATCCAGACAAAGTTTGGCATGAAATACAAGAATTGAGACAAAGAAAAGCGGAGCCCATTGAGGATTACATCAAGAAGTTTTCCATATTATGGGAGAGCTTGTGTCAAGCCTTGCAGCCACAAGTGCCCCCACCAGATATGATGAAAAAGGATCGGTTCTTGGTTGGCCTCAAGGAAAACCTGCGTTGGAGGGTAGAATTGAAGAAGCCAAGAACATACGAGGATGCATTGGAGGTGGCAAGGAACAAAGAGTGGAAGTTGAATAGACTAACCCAATTGGGAGTGAGCTCACTACCTATGGTGTCAGAGATGAAGCAAATGGATTCCATGCAAAGTCGGGTTCCAGAGGAGGTGCATCCAGCAGATGCGGGTTCAGTAACTACTCAAGTTGTGCCAGCAATGGTCACTACTACAGCACAAGATGATGAACTGAGGCAGGACTTGAGGCAAGTGGTTGATTTGATGAAGAATCTTAGTTTAAATATGTTAAGCAATGTGGGAAATAATTGAGGTCGTGTGAGACTTGCAAATCAGCCAGGAAGTGAAGGACAACCAAAGAATGGTTTTGGTGGACAGAATAACGGCAGGGGTTGGAGGCAATTGCCCACATGCTATAACTGTGGAGAGCTTGGCCACATCAGCCCACAATGTGATAAACCACCAAGAATGGGTGGAGATATGTATCCGTTGCCTGCACAGTTGCCGAACCGGTCAAATGATTATGGCATAGAGATTAAGGGTGAGGCAGGACCTAGTGGATTGACCAAGGAAGACAAGGGAAAGACAAAAGTGTTAAGTGTGGTCACCTTGGAGAAGGCAGCAATGTTGGAAGATACATTAGTAATGCCTATTGGGAAGAGAACTACAGAGGATAAAGAAGGAAGAAATGAAGCAGGTCCCAGTAGGAAAAAAGGGAAGAGTCATGAGGGTGAAGATGTGAAAGCTAAAAGGAAAAGGAGAGCTCGCCGAAAATTTCACGTCTCAGATTTTCCACTAGGGGAAGGGCAGGATAGCTATGATTTGAAACAGGACCTGAGCAGTAGGAAGGCAGACGTGACCTTTGGACAACTAGTGGAAATGATACCGAAGCTGAAGCGCCAATGGAAGAAACTAGTCAGCCCGCTGGGGAAGGAGCCCAACAGAGGGTCAGTAAGAGTGTTGGCCATTGATGAGTCTTCAGACATTTGTCCCATAGTAGATGTTTGGCACAAGAGGAAGAATCTTGGGCAGGGATACGTGGATGGTGGTGCACAAATTTGTGTAATCACTCAAACATGTGTAGAAAAGATGGGCCTGACAGTAGAAGGAGTCTCAGGATTCCGCATACGACTGGCAAACCATCAAAAGATCAAGTGTTTAGGGGTAGTGAAGAGCTTGGAAATCGAAGCCTATGCAGTCAAAACGGTAGTGGATTTTCATGTAATGCTAGCAGGATTAGGGGCTTATCCTATCATCCTTGGAAGACCATGGCTACGCACAGTGCGGGCTGTTCAAGATTGGAGACACGGTACAATCAGCTTATATGGGGAGACAGGGGGCAAAAGATTATTTGACATGAGTAGCAGGAAGCCACTAGATGAAGATTATGAAGAAGGGGAGAGTCCAAGTAGTGAGGAGTCTTCCACTGTGTCAGATGAAGACAGTAGCACCACCACTAGTAGTGAGGGAGAGGTAAATGTGGCATTTCTGATGGTGGACAGGATCTTTGAACAGACCAGTATGGTCGCATCCATGAAGGGAATTGAAGATGAGTCTAAGGGCCCATATGAGGTGATTGAAGAGCTAATGCAACCCCAGGTGAAGCCACACGAGAAACACGAATTGATAGCCAGGATGATTAGCACAGATCTCTCAGTCGTGGAGAAGGAGAAGTATTTAAAGATGTTGTCAACATATCCAGATTTATTCATCACATCGTATGAAGAAGTTCGGGGCTTCAAAGGGGAAGATTTGCACATAGAGCTAAAGGAAGGAGCCAAGCCAGTACATCAAAGATTAAGGAGAATGGGTCCAGAGCAGATGAAGGCTTTGCGAGAAGAGGTGGACAAACTACTAAAGGCTGGTTTTATATGCCCTGTGGAGACAACAGAGTGGGTAAGCCCAGTCGTGGTCACTCCAAAAAAGGACGAGAAATGGAGGGTTTGTGTGGATTTCAAACCTTTGAATGCAGCTACAAAGAAGGATCCATACCCACTACCTTTCATTGATCAAATCCTGGATTCAGTGGCGGGTCATGAAAGATACAGTGTGTGTGATGGGTTTTCAGGCTATTTCCAGTTGAAGATTGCTCCAGAGGATCAGAAGAAAACTACTTTCATTACGCCCTGGGGCTGCTTTTGCTATACAGTACTACCATTTGGGCTAACAAATGGTCCAGCTCACTATCAAAAGAGAGCAAATTGGGCGCTTCTGCCATTCATTGGAAAATGTGTACAGGATTTCATTGATGATTTTTGTGTCTACAGCACACGCATGGATCACTGTGAGAAGCTGGAGATGGTGTTGGAACGATATAATGATTGTGGTGGCCAACTCAATCCCAAGAAGTGTTTCTTTGCAAAACCAAGGGTAAAATTGTTGGGTCATATGGTGTCAGAAAATGGCATTGAGGCTGATCCAGACAAGGTCAAGGCAATCATGCTTCTTCCTTCTCCAGAGTCTACAAAACAGTTGGCAACATTCATTCAGAAGGTAAAGTACATGTCAAGATTCATTTCATTGTCCTCACAGCTTTTATATCCATTACAACAGGTGGCAAAGCACAATCCTTTGCAATGGGATGACAAGTGTGAAGAAGAATTTCGGAGAGTCAAAGAAGTCTTGGGGGAGATGACAGCGGTACAGGCTCCAAATTGGGAACAGGCTTTTTATGTGAATCCTTCAGTAGGAGAGGATGCTATTGGTGCTATGTTGCTGCAAAAAGGGAAGGGGAGCCAATATATGCACCCCGTCTATTGTGCTAGTAGGGTATTGTCAGAAATAGAGTTGGTGATGGTAAGTGTGGTGTTTGCTTGCCGACGGTTTCGCCAATATCTTTTGACAAAGCCATTTGTATTCCTAACTAGTTACACATTCTTGCCTCAGCTCATCAATGGTGTAAACATGTCTAAGGCAGTGAAAAAGTGGGTGATTGAATTGCAGGAGTTTGAGTTCTCTTTCTTGGTGGAAGAAAGCAACAGAGCTACTTTGGCAGACTTGTTAACTTATAAGGAAAACCCTCTACTTGTCAAAGAGGAAAGTGTTAGAAAGGTAGAAAGTGTGGCAGAAGTAAGCAATGCTCATGTTTTGTTCTTTGATGGTTCATACAGGAAGAGCCATGATGCAGCTTCGGGTGGTATAGCTCTTTATGACCAGCAAGGTAAGCTGGTTTGTAAAAAGGGATTCAAAGTTGATGCTCATACTAACAATGAAGCAGAGTATTCTACATTGGAAGCAGGGCTAAACATTTGCATTAAGCATGGTGTAAAGAGACTATGCATAAGAGGTGATTCTCTACTGGTGGTAAAGCAAATACTAGGAGTATGGAAGAGCAAAAACCCTGCATTAAGGAACAAGTGTCTCAAAATCAAGAGCTTGTTGAAGGAGTTTGAAGCATGGGGCATTCGGCATGTGGAGCGTTCTCTTAATACAGAAGCACATGAAGCAGCACAGGGAATGATTGGTGAGCTATATGTGTTAAAAACAGATCTGCCACTTTATCGGGGTCGTGAAAGTTTGACACTGGAAGAAGAGTTTTTGTTGACAGGAGTCATTCCCAAGGACATTGAGAAGGCAAAGAAATATGGGTTTGTACGCAGAGCTTGCAAATACAAGCTCATTGGTGACACCTTATACATGCAAGGGGCTGACTTGGTGTTAAGGCATGTACCATGGAAGGAAGAGCTGTATAGAGTGCTTGAGGAGAATCATGAAGGAGCATGCGGTGGCCACTTTGCATTTAAAATCACATTGCACAAAATCTTACAGGAAGGTTACATATGGCCAAGTATACAAAAAGATGTGCATCACTGGTGTAGCTCATGCAAAAGGTGCCAGGCATTTGGGAAACGAGTTTTAAAACCAGAGTTGCGCAAGACAATCTTGGCCTTTGACATTTTTGAGAAGTGGGGAATTGATGCAATAGGACCCTTACCCATTACCAGCAGGGGAAAGAGTTATGTTTTGACAGCTGTGGATTATCTTTCCAGGTGGGCAGAAGCTAGAGCAGTGAAGCAAATTACTGCAAGAGATGTTGCAAAGTTTGTTTATGAAGACATCTGCTGTAAATTTGGGGTACCCTTGGAGCTTCTTTCTGATCAAGGGCCTGGTTTTAGAGCTGACTTGCTAGAATACTTGTGTGCCAAAATGCGGATTAAGCATAATTTTACTACTCCTTATTACCCGCAGTGCAACGGTTTGAATGAAAGATTCAATGGTGAACTTGTACACATTCTTGCAAAGGTGACAGAACATCAGGGCAAGAATTGGGATCTGGAGCTGTTCAGTGCCTTATGGGCTTATCGTACATCGGTGAAGACAAGCACAGGTTTTACACCTTTTCACTTAGTGTATGGCAAAGAAGCTTTATTACCGGTGGAAATTGAGTTGCCTGCAGTTAAAATGTTAGAAAAGCTGCTAGGGCTATCTAGCAACACATTTAAAGAGAGACTCTTACAGTTACAAGAGGTTCAGCTGGACAGGATGAGTGCCTTGGAACATTATGAGAAGATGCAAAATAGGGCATTGACAAAGATAAATGAGAAGATTAAGAAGAAGGGTATTGAGGAAGGTGATTTGGTGCTATGCTATAACAGTAAGCTGGATAAAACCTTTCAAAAGAAGTTTCAAGTGAAATGGGAGGGGCCCTTCAGAGTAATGAATTGCTTTGCTAATGGCACATATCAATTGGCTGACCTTGATAAGACCCCACATGTATCAAGGGTGAATGGTTTACGTCTCAAGTTATATCATGCACGACTGATGATGGTAGACAAGGATGAAAGAATTGAAGAAGTGAAAAACAGTGTCTTTGAGAACATGGCAATATCAGATACATTGAGTCTCACGATACTGTTCTCTGCTGACCATGAATGATCTAGCAGGCTAGGGGATGGGCAAACTATGTTAGGTATTTCTTGGTAATACTTTCTTGGCATATGTACACACCCATGCATGGCATTTACAAATAAAGATGTCCATCTCCGAGGGCCAAAAGGGGTATAAGGCCACATGTGAACGGATCTAACAAAATATGCAATGTGTACAGTTAGTTATTGGTTTACCTGCATAAGTAATAAATGGAAGAAATGAGAGATGAGAATCAGTTTCACAAGACAGTTTTTAGCACTATCATGTATGGACAAGGTTGTTGACAAATAATGTGAGCATGCAAAGCATTATTTTTTAAAAAAGCTGGATAGGGACCCGTTAGAGGAGGTCAGCTACAGTACCGGTTCTTGGCATTTCATGGGAAACAAAGGTGTGTGTGGTGCAAAGTCTTCCTTGAATGAAAGGGTCACCTTGGGATTTAATACAAGGCTTGCTAAAAATAGAAGGTGGCCTTGGATTACCTTAAAATATTCTTCAATTTGCCTCATTTTCAAAAAGGCGCCGTGTGGAGGTGGGGGAGCTCTCTGACAGGCCTTGGAGTATTATGAATACTAAAATAATCTTTGGTTGAATTGGCAGCGCCCGCTGGTGTATAAGAAGTAGAGGGGAGCAGCCCATGGATGGCAGAGGGGGGTAGTACTTGCAGCTCTAATGCAAAAGAGCGCAGCCCATGAGCGGGGAAGTATAGCTGTAGCGCTGGTGTTTGTAGAGTGAGGGAGAGCTCAGCTCTAATGCTCTCAAGGAGCTGCGCTGCTCTCTTTATAGGTGTGTAGGAGGGCGCTCAGAGTTTCCAGTGGAGGGGAGTATTCCATGTGCGGGAGAACAGTGTGTTCAGTATCTCTCAGAGAAAGGAGTTGCTGCAGAGATGCGTAGAATGTTCTCAGAGTCTTCAAGAGTGAAAGGGAGGGCCTAGCTCTGAGATTTTCAGAGAGCTGCGCAGTACATATGCGCAGCTATTTGTGTAGAAAAGGGGAAGTATGGCTGTAGCGCAGAGTATGTGGGGAGAGTTCATTACTCTAAGCTCAGAGAACCTACGCAGCTGATGTAGGGGAGCTGTAGTTTTCAGGTGATTCAGAGAGTTGCGAAGTTTCCAATGCGTGAGTGGGAGAGCTGCAGCCCATGAGTTTAAATGAGATTGCGTAGCTATGAGGCTCTTCGAAAGCTGCGCAATCTAGGATTATAAGAGTGTGGGAGGGCGTGTAGGTTCCAGTATGTGAAGGGGAATTGTAATTCTAATATTCATTGAGAGTGCAGCCCATGTGTGTAAGGGAAGAAGCGTAGCCTTTGTGTGAGAAGGCACCGTCTTCGAAGTGTGAAAGCCCGGGTGTTTTTTCCTTGTATGTGAGAAGCTGCTCTCTTTGTGTTTAAGAGAGAAAGGAGATAAGCTCGTTTCCTTTGAAGAGAAGTACCCTCAGAACAGCTTACGGCACTCCAGTTTGGGAGGGGAGGAGAAGCTGCAACGCTACTTGTATGAATGAAGAGAAGGTGCCACGCCTTGAGAGTGCGGCTCTCGGTCATGATGACAGCCCATGCAATGTAAGTGACGGCTGTCCAGCTTTTTTGTTCTCATTTTTGTGAAATAACTCCTATATATATGAGGAATCACCAGTTTGTGGCATTGGAAAACCCATGTATATGATAACCAAATCTCTGATTTTGTGGAAAGCTCATGTGTATGAGGAAAACAGCCCTCTGGTTTTGCTTGAGAGAATATGTATGTATGGTGGTATGCTTCTTCAACAGACAGACTGAAGACCAGAAAGTGATTATGCCTCCTAGTCACACACTGCTTGCCAGGTTGGGGGAATTGAAGTTCCTTACTGATGTTGACTTTTCTTGGGAAACTGAAGTCTTGCATAAAGCTCATATTTGATGGAATGTAACCTTGTTTATGTCAAATGGTTCTATCACCATTTCTCTATGGTGATCATTTTGCTTACGGCCGTGAGCCTATTTCATAATAAGGGTGCACCCCTATATGCATATGTATCAATTGAGTAAAGGGTGGCAGGTGTGGATGTGCCCATCTCCCCTTGCATGTCTTGATCAAATGTATGTAGGCTTCCCCCAGTTGCTTGAAAAATTGAATGAGGGTAGAGACAAAGTCTCATGCTTGAGAGGTTAAATGTTGTGTCAGCTCATTGAGAAGTTGACTAGTGCCCCTTTTTCTTGATGTTGGTGTGTACTCCGAACTGTGGAAAGGCATTGCTATAGAGGTGTTCCGTGTCTCTCCGCCTCCCTTCACAACGTCTCCCCCCAGCAGATCTCCATGCATTTCAGGGTTGGCCATGGAATTCAAAGATAGAAGACCTTTAGCCGATGCTCGTTGGTATACCCTAGAACCTCTTGACCACTTAAATGTTGCTCTTGAACTTTCTTTTACCCCCTTTAAAAGGCCTTCCTATCACTAAAGAAGCTTTTTCTTTAGTCGCTTCTCCACGTGTCTATCATATCTTATTACTATGCTTCCTTTCTATTTTTCCTCTTCGTTACTAGCTTATCATGCTTTGCCTTGCATGCTGCTATTGTGCTACCTCTAAATTTTGAATGCTTAAAGCCGCTTCTCATCCAAGACCTCCAATTGTACTAGGCATTGAGCATAGGTCTCTTGTTCATCATCCCTACATGCAAAAGAGGTGCAAAGGCAAGTAATCGGGAAGAATGGACTTCACCCCATAAACTATTTGAAAAGGTGTGAAACCAAGAGAGAGCTTGTTAGTGGTCCTACCCATATAACCATTGGTAAGTGTTCATCCCAACTTCTCTTCCTCCAAGCCTCCCACTAGCTTAGACAAAGACCCACAAAGTAAATCATTAGTCTTCTCCACTAAACCATTGCATTGGGGATAGTAAGGAGTTGATACACCATGATTTATTTTTAACTTTTGTGTTAAATATTCAATAAGATCATTCCTAAAAGACTTCTCTCCATCTATAAGGATTTTCAATAGATCATTCTTGAAAGACTTCCTTCCATCTATAAAGATTTCTAATGAACACCCAAACTGAGCACATATGTGCTCCATAAGAAATGATGCCACAATCGTTGCTTTATTATTGATTGTGGCTTTTGCTTTACCCCATCTGGTTGCATAGTCTGTAGCCCACAAGTGTTGCATACTTGTGGTTGCGCATGTGAAGAACGAGGCAATGGTGGTCCCACAAAATCTAAAGCCCACCTTTCAAAGTATGAGAATGAATTGATTAGACATCCTTGTGAAGTCGAGGCCAATAATACCATGTATTAAGGATTTTGCAAGTTATGCTAGCTAATGCAGTGGCCTAAACCTTTATGTCACATTTTCATGATTCTTCATGACTCACCACCCTTCTGAGAGCTTTATCCTTATCTTGCTTATAGAGAATACCACCCAAAATGGTGTGAGGATGAGCCCTCCTACAAGCCTTTGCTTATAGAGAATACCACCCAAAATGGTGTGAGGATGAGCCCTCCTACAAGCCTTTGTTTGTGTTGTGGATTTAATCCACGAGGAAAGTATCCTTCCTCCAAGTAGTACTACACATCCTTAAGTTGTGGCCTAACTTGTATTAATTAGTGCAATAGTAGCCACTTTAAGAGACGCCAAGGTTTTAGTGGCCCATTTATCAGCTCTTTAATTAAGCTTTAAATCAACATGAACAAATTTACAAAATGAAAATGCAGCTTTCAACTCTATTGCCCTTTAATAAAATCTCCTTTAGATTGGGAGCTTGACCAATTAGGAGTCTCCTCTAATCTCTATCTCCTTTACGTCATTCTTTAAACAATACTCTGATCCACAAATCAATACATTGTATTCAACCACATTATTTGAATTTGCATCCATGAATTCCTTACCCTTAGCCACGTACCTCATTTCCTAATGTATCACACAAAACCACCCCCCAAATTTGCATTGCTTAAAAGGACTAAAGGCTCCATCAAAGTGAAGGATGAAAGAGGTGGGTGGTGTGTTCAAATCTTCACCCACTTTCTCTTTCATATATCTTTGGCTCCTCTTCCTTTTTTGTGAGAAGTTTGAAAGAGTGGCCCCTTGTTGATTTTTTTACAAAACAAAAGGGAAAGAGAACTCTTGAAGCTCACAAAGACATTTTGTAAACCTCCCTATAGGGTTAGGTTTGAAAACCAAGAATTGTAAAGAAGGCTAAGAGGTGAGGGAGGGAGAAAAAAGACATAGGTAGCAAATATGACCTAAACTTCTTCACAACAAATACAAGTGATAAACCTTTAATTTCCATCTCATCACACATTTCCTCTACATCACTAAGTTGTCAGCTTGCATAATAAACTAGCTACATACACCCTTGATCTCCTTTTTGAAGGAGAATTGCACCCACTGAATACACAGACACACTTGCATTCGCATAAAAATCATCCTCCCAAATTGGAGGCTGCACAATGGGACTTTGACTCATGCACTCTTTAAGAAATGTGAAGGAATGACTTTGATTTGGACCCCATTGAAAACATGCATTTTTCTTTGTTAAAATATTAATAGGGTATACCATTTTGGAGAACATGTCAACAAAGCATTGATAATAGTTTGTTTTCCCCAATATCCTTCTTACCCCTTTTATGTTGGTGGGTGGTGGGAAAGCCAAAGTAGCTTGCACCTTTTTTGAGATTACATGGCCCAAGAGAACCACCTTTCTTCCAGCCAATCTACATTTACAAGGATTGAGACATCCTTTTGCATCATCAAAACATTTTAAGGTTATCCTCAACTTCTCTAGGTGATCCATGTGCGTAGAGCAAATGCAAAAGTCATCCAAGGATTGAGACATCCTTTTGCATCATCAAAACATTTCAAGGCTATCCTAAACTTCTCTAGGTGATCCATGTGCCTAGAGTAAATGCAAATGCCATCCAAAACTTACCTAAGCAAGCCACAAATATATAACGTGTGAGCCTGGAATGTTGATGGCACATTGGTAAGACCCAATGGTATAACCCTATAAGCGTACACCCCCCAAGGTGTGACAAATGAAGTCTTCTTTTGATTCTCAACCACCTAGATCCCGACTTGAAAATATCTAGAATAACCATCACACACTAAATAAAGTTCATGACCTACAACTTGACCCAAGAACTCATCCTAAAAGGGAATTGGAAAGTGATCCCTCTTTGTACATGCATTTAAGGGTTAAAAATCCACACAAAAGTGTCATTTTTCACCCTTCTTTGGTGTGACTATGACAGGAGAGACCCACTCAAAATCTTCAAGGGTCAAAAATTCACACAAATCATTTTCCACCCTTCTTTTGTGTGACTACTAGGATAGGAGATACCCACTTTGAAACTTCAAGTGGAAAAATGAACTTAGCCTCTAGTAAGTTGGTTACTTCTTTCTTGATCACTTCTACTTGGATCATTTTCAACTACCTTAACCTTTTCATTCACTGGTTTGCTTTAGGGTTTGACATCAATTTAGTGCTCCACCAAGGTAGCATGACGAACCTAAGAATATCTCTCTATAAAAAGGTTTGGAAAGCCATCTAGAATTTGTAAATACTCTTCCCTTTCCGTGCTTATTAAGGAATCATCAAGTAGTTGTTCACTTTGTTGTTGGCAAAGGCTGGTGTGATCCACATCTTCGTGCTTGGAATTGAAGCTTTTCCTCTACTAAAATTCACTCTAGGTCTTCCTTATCCATGCCAACAAAGACAAGATTAATGGCAACCCCTTCCACCTCTCCCTCTGAGATGGAGTCTTTGAGTTCTCAATTGTTGTTACCTCCTCATCAAGTGGACTTTGAATCAGAATCATCAGAAGTTGAAGAGTCTTCTCTTACCACTTCCTTGTGTCAATTTTTGATGTTATAGCACATCTTCTTATTTTTGCCTTGAAGAATAAGATTATCGGTATCCCACTTTTGAATTGCTTTCACTTTATGGAGCCAAGGCCTTCCCAAAATTAGTGGGTAAAATCCCTCACATCTGGCTTGATGGGAATTACTTGAAAAGTTGTACCATGATTCCATAAACATATACCTGCAAATTCCTTACCAATCCCAAGGTTTTCATCCTAGTGTTATCTCTACCTCCAAATTCCTCTAAATATCTACCTCCAAATTCCTTACCACTCCTAGGGTTTTCACCCTAGTGTAATCTCTATGTTTGATGTGATATGGGAAATTTGTACAAGACAACTTCAAATTCCTTGCCACTCCTAGGGTTTTCACGTTAGTGTTATCTCTAAGGTTGATGTGATATGGGAAATTTGTAGAAGACAGCTTCAAATCTATATCTTGCATAGCCTTCTCGCTCATGACGTTATGATTGAGACACCTCTATCAATGTATGCATTGGAAATTAACTGCCTATCAATGAGGACATCAACCACTTGCACCTCATCTCCCATATCTATATCCACCTTTTGGGTCATAGGCACTCTTCCGTTCTTTTCTTCTTCTTTTCACCTTCCTTGGTTCTCCTTTCTATGCTTTAGAGATAGAACAAGTAATTGGAAAAATGTGATTTAGGCTAACTTATTCTTTAAATCCATGAGTAGATCATATCTAAGGGATCCCTATCCACCAAGAGGAAAAATGGATTGACTAATTCTTGTAGATGACTTCTTTGTCTTTGTGTGTTTCCTAAAGAGGAGATATAAAAAGGCATATACTCCAGAGGACTTGTAGAGAGAGCTGACCAAGTTGAACTAAGGAGAAGATAAAGAAGTGTCAAATTTTGTGGATAGATTTGAAGCTGCATGGAGGAAGGCACTCAAGACTTTGGGAAAGAACCAGGTTCATCCTGAATTTCTAAAGAGAGACAAATTTATTGAAGCTCTACATGGGAGGATCAAGGAGAAGGTGGAGGTGAAAGGCCCACACACTTTTGCAGAGGCTGTGAAGATTGCCATGTACTAAGAGAGGAAGGCAAGATGGAAAGCTAGTTTGTGTATGCCACCCACTAGTAGGCTAGGTAGAGTTGCTACATTTGATTTGCTTGATGTGTGTCAGGAGCAGTGTGCATGTGGTGGATCATTGTGTGAGTGATATGTCAATGGATGCAAAGGCAATAGATCAACGTGATTGTGAAGTTACAGCAGAGAGTGCAGTTTGTATGGCTATGGACCCAGACTTGGAGGTATTAGATGCCGGTGAAGGGATGAAAGTTTTCTCAGAGGTTGGTGAATTTGCTATGGAGGGGAAGATGATCCCCAGTATGCTGGAGGTGTCACAGGAACCTAGGTTGAGGATTACTTCATCAGAGGATGCCAGTGTGGAGTCTATAGCTTTGTTTGGTGATGTGGTAAAGGGTGAGGTAGAAAGTCTATCAGAATTGCCTTTTTATGATGACATAGGTGATGATGCTAGCATAAATAAATAGTTATATGTGCTTGAGTATATGAATGGTGGTGTGGATAATGATGTAGATTTTTTTTATATGGATGAAGCCTTGGAGGGTGTCTGTGCTATGTTATATGTGATGTTGAGAGCAAGTTTATCCCCATGTGAATGTTGGAGGATGTGTCGGTGATGATGAGGTTTTGGATGATGTGAGCAGACTGTGGGATGAGGAAGCTGAGAATGTCTGGATGTTAGTGTTTAGGTTGTTCTTGGACTTTGGATTGATATTGAGGAGGATAGAGATATGTGTGCAAGCCAGAAGGATTTTTGGAATCATGCAAGTACAGTCTTTGGGCTATATGCATGTGTGTAACAAGGATATATTTCTGAATCATATGAAGTGGGAAAATTTGATAGGAATGGAGGAAATAGAAAGAGGATTGACAGGAGGTGTGCTTGCATGATACAACCATTTGATAGGGGTAGAACTCTGAAGGTTTTTGATCCAGGTGGGTGGATCAATTCAAGTGAATGGCTTTAGAGGATGGAGATATACCCTTTTGATCTAGGAGGGTGTTGATATGCTGGATGCTACTGTTGATGTGGTTTATAAAGTTGTGTAAAGTGGTTTGTGGAAGAGAGAAGTTTGAAGCACAAAAGAGACAGCGAAACACTTTCAAGTGTTTCACCTAGGAGGGTGGGCAATATGTGAGGAGAATTATGAGACAATTGTGGTGTATAGATAGATTCAACGTATATATGATGGTGTGTAGTGGATCCTTGATGATAAAAATGATGTGTGGAAGCCAAGTGTAAAGGCGCAAGTGCGAGAATGAAAAAGAAATAGCATAGGTGATCGAGTAAGACAAGTGGCACAACATTCTAGAAGAAATCAAGGCGGTGTGACGAGGTTGAAGAGGGAGAATTGGGGAAGTTTTTGGTGTGGTTCATCGAGTGTTTCGCTAGAGAGACCACCACGGAGAGGAAAGAGAGTTGGAGCGACCGCAGTGGATAGGTCCTATAGGTCAGCTTTCTTTGATTGAAGTTTGCAAGCTAGAGTTCTTGCAATTTTTGAAGTTTGCAAAAGAGAAGCCCAGTGCAGTGTGAGAAGATTTGTTTGGGCCAGAGCAGAGGGAGTGCCGAAGACTAGAGAGTTAGCTAAGATGTGTGTGCCCTAGGTTCTTTGTGTAGCATCTCTGTTAGAGACTTGGTCCAGACTAGTTCTTCTTCAACTGTAGTTTTGCTGAGTATTAGTTGAATGCTGATTTCTATGAAGTTTGAAGTCTTGAGTGAGATAATGCTGTGAAGTGTTGTTGTTGGGGTCTACCTGTGGGGGATCCTTGATCTTTTTGGTGTTTTCTTCTTATGTTTGTGCCCACGGCTCAAGGCTGTTGAGACATTGAAGTTTTTTTTTGTCTATCTAATGAAGTTAGAGTGTTTAGTTTGTGTTGGCTTTGAATGGATATGTAGTCTTTTGGTTTGATATTTTTTGCGAGATGCATTTTGGTTAACTAAACTACTCACATGAAGTGAAGAACCTTGATTTCCTTGGTAGTGAGAGGGTGCACTCCGATGTCTGACACTGACTAGTAGAAGCTCCAGTCATTGTTGGGCATCGAACATGCATTGGATTTGTTGCTTCAGGAAGAAGAATGCTGGTTGCTACTATGGGGCATCTTGTGCTATCTCTAGAATAGGTTGGCTTTGCTCAAAGTGGTGGGGCATAAGCTGCAAGAATGCATTCATGAGGAGGGTCTTCCTCTAGTGGGTTATTCGAGGGTGGGGATTCGGGAAGGTGATGGAGTAGAGAAAGGGCCTTTCCTCGGTCATGGGTGACCGGCGCAAGATGCCATTCTCAAGGTGACGGAAGGCCATTCTCAAGAATAACCTTAGTTCAATTTCACTAACATAAAGGATAAAGTTCTATATCGATTAATTTACCATTAGAATATACATCCTAAGGTTCACATATACAAGGGACTCATTTATTTAATTCTTTGCAATAATGTTTCTTATATAGGAAACTAAACATTCAAGGAAAATTATTATTCTTTAGGAAATTTATTCAAATCAAAGAATAGAATCAGACAATTTATGAGCTAAACTATGAATTTTTAACCAATTCAAATCATAAATATACAAAATCTGAGTTCAGGGCTTACCTTAGATATGCAATTTGATGAATTCTTTAATGTTTGGGAGCTCCAAAAGTAGGCGAGTTTTTCTCTAGGGATTTTTGTCCTTCTTTGAATCTTCTCCATTCCCACTTCACTAGATCAAGCTTGGATTGAGGCAAAATGCCCATAAAAATTTACACTAAAATAATAAAAAACTTGCTATATTTCACCAAACCTGTCAATTTTAAAGGGCAAGGGTGCCCCTCAAAATTCAAGCCTGCTATGGACCACTGGTCACTGTTGCACCTAGTAAATTGTAATTGTACTCTAATCAAGTACCCTAGCAATGATGAGATCTAGTACCTAACTACACTTTATGACACCCTAATCATGATGAATTGCTTTCCCCAAGGTAAGCTATGAGCTAATCATGTATAAATTCTATATAAGAGATATTTTTAATACTGATTACGTGGTTTTTCATAGGCCAAGTAACCCATATGCATGCCCAACTAGACCTCTGCCACCATCATATTGTGGGCTCAACTAGCTAATTCATAGGTCTAATGAGATAATGGTTAAGCCCTTGTGTGTGTGTGTGTGTGTGTGTGTGTGTGTGTGTGTGAGAGAGAGAGAGAGAGAGAGAGAGAGTTATTGGCCGTCTTTGTGCAGGAGGAGGGTGGACATGCTCAGCAAAGCACCGAGAAGGACGTCTTTGGGCAAGCACAAGATTGGCGAAGCACCACAGACCAAGATTGGATGCAAGCTCTAGGATGGCATCTTTGAGTAGATGTCTTTAGCTAGAAATAGCCTTGAGCGAGGCCAACATGGGTGCAGCGCTAAGGTTGAGAGCACCAAGGGATGCATGGGGTTGGGAGAGGCACGCATGCTTGTTGTAGAAATCAAAGTTGCCTTGTAAGAATGGAAAAAATAGCACTTGGGAATACATGGTTGTGATGTTGATGCTAGTGAGGATCCAGGTGATGCATCTAAGACAACAGGACTGAGCTCAGAGTCAGACACACATAGTTGAGCACGATTTGTGGGTGTTGGTAGTTTTGCACTGATAGCAAAAAGAAGCTCTTTGCCTATAGGACCTTGAGGCTCACTCAAGAGAGCAAGCATGCAAAAGCAAGCAATAAGTGAGGCAATCAGGGAACTAGGGAACTGACAAGGTTCATCATCCAATGTGCTTTGTCTTTTAACATTGTACGTACCTTGCAATGGAGAAAGACCATGAAGATAATCAACCGCATCAAATGTGAATGGGAGGGACCCTCCTATGCTAGCTTGCGCAACATAGAGCTCAAAAAAGAGGAACATGGAATGAAGGTGGAGGTGGAGCCACTTGGACCAAGCATGCTATTGATGCATCTATGCTTGGGACATTGGTCACAGGAGAGTTTATATGGAGACATCTGCGGGAGGCTGTCATTGAGACACACAAAACATAGAGCAGGTGGTTATTATCTCTATGGGACAGATGCTAGAGGATGAGTCCCCACAAATTGTTTGGACTTCATGTGCATCCCATAGCCTAGACTTGCTCATTGAAGATGTTGCAAAGATTAGATGGGTTGCGGATGTCTTCAATACTTCTCACCACATAGTGAAGTTTGTTACCAAGAGGCCCAAGGTCTTGGCAATGTATCATGCCAATAGCGACCTTCAACTTTTGACGCCTTTATAGACCAAGTTCACATATATGTTCATTGTGGTTGAGAGGGTAGTAAGAGTCCGCCAAGGACTCATGCACTCTTGGGAGTGGTGGATGGCAGGGCCCTTAGAGAGGAATTCTTCTCTTTTTTACTATTCGGTGCACAATCGTGTTGGCTCTCATCTTTCCAACATTCAACAGCTCTAGTCACATTTAGCTCACTTTTGAGATGACTGATATAGGACTTCTCCACTACTTTCTTAGTATGGAGGTCTATCAAAATCTTGATTTGGTTTTCCTTAGCTAGTACAGATATCTACAATAGCTCTTGGAGACATTTGGGATGATAAAGTGCCGTCCTCTTTCACCGATGGATCCTAACTCCAAGATTTCTCAAGAAGATTCTACTCCCATCTTTGAGGACAATATGCAGTACCCGAAGGCTTGTGGGTTCTCATATTCACATGACTTATACCAAGCTTGACATTTCTTATAGTGTCAATGTTCTCTTCCACTCCTCGACATTCTCATTAGTAGGCTGCTCTCAAGATTCTTCTATACTTATCTGGTACCTTGGACTATGATCTCTCTTTCATCAAAGAAGGCACTGAGTTTGTTGGATACTCTAACATGCTGATTGGGCACATGATCAAGATACTAGGTGTTCCACTTCTAGTTACTGCTTCACTTTAGGTTTCGGTCTCATTTCTTGGAGATCGATAAAGCAGACTATAGTTTCTCCTTCTTCCACTGAAGCTGAGTACTGTGCTTATTTAGATACTTGCTCTACGAGCTATTATGGTTGATGAAGATGATAAGTAATCTTGATGTTCTTTCAGACCCTCCCATTTGCATTCTTATAGACAACTAGAGTGCCTTGGCATTGGCACACGTACTTCATAATTTCATGGCCAAACCAAGCACATTAAGGTTCATTTTCACTTTGTTCATGAGCTAGTCTCGATGACATCATTTCTCTGGAGTATTATCGCTCTCAGGATAACCTAGCTGATCTCTTCACCAAACTTCTTCCTCGAAATACTATTGTTGGCGACGAACAAACCAACACAATAAAGAAATAATTAACATTAAACATAATGGTAGAATTAAATAATAGACAATTGATTAATACATACTGCAAGCAAAGACAACATTACATAGATAATGCGAAGATAAAAAATAGACTCTAACTTGATTGAAGGGGAGAATGACACCACTGCCATTCTTTGGGCCTTCCACTACCTAAAAGGGGAGAATGGCACCACTGCCATTTTGAAGGCCTCACATCCCATCATCCTGAGGGGTAGAATAACACCAATGCCATTCCCCCTTACTTTCAGGGAAGAATGGCAGTGGCTGCCATTCTCAAGTCCTCCCATCACCTTGCAGGGGAGAATGGTATGACATGCCATTTTCTCCCTTACATTCAAGGAAGAATGGTAGTGGTGCCATTCTCCCTTACATTCTAGGAAGAATGGTAGTGGTGCCATTCAAAAGGCCTCCTATCACTTCATGGGGAGAATGGGACCAGTGCCATTCTCCCTTACATTCAAGGAATGGCAATGGTGCCATTCTCAAGGCCTCAGATCCCATCATCTTGAGGGGTAGAATGGCACCACTGCCATTCCCCCTTACTTTCAGGGAAGAATGGCAATGGTTGCCATTCTCAAGTCCTCTCATCACCTTGAAGGGGAGAATGGCACGACATGCCATTCTTGCTTACATTCAAGAAATAATGGTAGTGGTGTCATTCTCCCCTACATTCTAGGAAGAATTGTAGTCGTGCCATTCTCAAGGCCTCCTATCACTTCATGGGGAGAATCGAACCGGTGCCATTCTCCCTTACGTTGAAGGAATGGAAGTGGCGCCATTCTCAAGGCCTTACATCACCTTCATATCATCTTAAATGGTAGAATGGCACCACTGCCATTCACTTTAAATTCAAAGAATGGGAGTCGTGCCATTCTCAAGACCTCACATCCCATGATCTTAAGGGGTAGAACGGCACCACTACCATTCCCCCTTACTTTCAGGGAAAAATGGTAGTGGCTTCCATTCTTAAGTCCTCCCATCAACTTGAAGGGGAGAATGGCACAGCTGCCATTCTCCCTTACATTCAAGGAAGAATGGCGGTGGTGCTATTCTCCCTTACATTCTAGGAAGAATGGCAGTGGTGCCATTATCAAGGCCTCCTATCACTTCATGGGGAGAATGGCACCAGAGCCATTCTCACTTATATTCAGGGAATGGCATTGGTGCCATTCTCAAGGCTCGCATCCCATCATCTTGAGGGGTAGAATGGCACCACTGCCATTCCCCCTTGCTTTTAGGGAAGAATGGCAACTTGGGAGCCCTGACCAAGAAAGTGCTCGACTGTGGGCCTTTCCGAGCTATCATGGTCGGGCAACAAAAGGGGCATCCCATTATGAAGTGATAATGACAACTCAAGTATGTATGTAAGATTTTACACGTAGAATATGTATTACCTGAAGCCTCACTTGCCTTGTTCTATAGGTCACCTGACCATGAAAGATCCCTGTCCCCTCCACGCAATGAATTCAGGGGTGCTAGCAGTGGAAGTAGGACTTCTTGCACGGGGCAGGGTCCCTCACTCAGGGCCTCGCCCCCACGGATATCCGGACAAGAGACTAATGCATCGGTTCTTCCAAAACCGAACCCAAAAAAACTTCCCTTATCCAGAAAGCACAAGCGATTCCTCTAGGATAAATTTACTCTAACGTAGTCAAGATCCTTAACTAACGGAACTGATCTGACCGAACCCGTAAGTCCCATAGTAAGATCAAGGAAAAGACTTGCACTTGGATCATAGAGACCAATGCTTTTTTCCTCATTGAGAGGCACAACCGTTGATTCTTTTCCATCGAACAATTTTTTTTTGGGATTTACTTCATCTATCGTACCATAACAGAATTGAGTCTCATTTTAGGGATCTATCAGTCCAACCTAACCCAGTCATGTGGGTTAGCCAACCGCCCAACCACTGTAGTGATGGGATCCATTTAAGAATTTGGTTAGGTTTTGTCCCGGGTACCAGGGAAAAGAGTTCCCATGTCCCTTAGCCAGATATTCATGCAAATTAAAACTAGTCACACCACTTACACACCAATATGAAATTGTCTTTTTCACAGATTCAGCTATCCTTAAAACAATCATTTAATGAAACTATAGTATCACTGATCATAATCCTCCAAAATATCCGGTTGAATCCTAATTTCCAATTTTTCCTTCATCGATATACCTATGGAATCATTGGCAACCAGAATGCTCACCACTTGTGCCACTCAGGGACCTTTTCATTGATAGTTCCTAGCTCATAGTACCCGGCAATATATTTACTTATAAAAATCAAAATGGAATCTCCGTTGAAGATCAGCAAGATCAACCAATAGATCCGTATAAAAGAGCCATGGACTCATCCGCTGAGGACCAGCAAGGTCAATCAACCAAATCCATGCCCGAATTCAGAAAAAACAACTCTTACTCCTTGCTCCAATATCTTCCATGACGCACGTGTAGGTATCTTCGACGACCCAAAGCCTGAGCAGCGTATGGTCAGCACCCTCTAGGATCCTTTGCAGATCACCTAGCGCTTCACTCATAGGCCGCTTCCTTGGTCCCTCATCCACCGTACCAGAAGCTCACCATTTAAATCGAACTGAGGCTGGTCAAGACCTCGGATGACCTTGTTACGCGAGACGTCCTCCATTGACTCTCCGTCAGTTGTTGCAACTTTATCAATTAGGTCTCCACGACCTCATTCAATCACAAGACGGTCAAAATGCTTCCCCAGCATTCTTGACATAAAACAGTCATTTAAAAACAGGTCATAAATACAGTTTCTATAACGAACTCTCGTCTTTCCACCTTGTTCCACATCAATCCACATTATTTAATCCACATCCATTTCATATGTATTCCCATTCTCATCCAATCACATCATTTTCATCTCATCACATCTTTCCTCATTTATCCTCGTCAGATCTCAACCACTCGCATCTACCCATATCCACATCTCATTACATCACATTCATTCACATCTCATCCATTCTTATCTACCCCGATCCACATCACATCACATCACATCCATCATTCACATCACATCTCATTCATTCACATCTATCCCATATCACATTCATTCACATCACATATCATCCATTCACATCTATCCCAATTTACATCACATCCATTTCACATCACATCTCATTCATTCACATCTATCCCGATTCACATCACATATCATCAATTCACATCTATTCCAATTTACATCACATCCATTTTACATCACATCTCATTCATTCACATCTATCCTGATTCACATCACGTCACATCTCATTCATTCACATCACATCTCATTCACTCACATCTATCCATTTCACATCACATCACCCCCATCCATTCACATCCATCACATCACATTCATTCATATCCATCACATTCATTCTCATCACCATCCCATCACATATATGTTATCCACATAACATCACATCACATCTATCCACATCATATCTCATTCATACACATCTCATCTCATTCATCCACATCCATCTCATTCATCCACATAACATCACATCCAGATGTGATGTTATGTTATCCACATAACATCACATCACATCTATCCACATCATATCTCATTCATACACATCTCATCTCATTCATCCACATCCATCTAATCGTTCACATGTATGACTATCCACATCTATCCATACATTCATATCTATCACTTCACATCCACATATATTTATGTCACATCACATCTCTTTACATTACATCACATTCTTTCACATACATATCCACATCCATTCTTTCACATACACATCCACATCCATTCTTTCACATACATCCACATCCATTCTTTCACATACACATTCACATCCATTCTTCACATATACAATCACATACACATTCACATCTATTCACATCCCATATCATTCATTTACATCCCGATTCCCATGACATCACATCTCATTCATTCACATCACATTACATCTCATCCATTCATTCACATCTATCTGATTCACATGACATCTCATCACATCTATTCGCATTACATCTCATCACATCTATTCACATCACAGCTCATTTCTATGCAGAGTTTTCAGTTTGATTTTCTTTTGAATACAAGGAGTATTTCTTGAATCAATATCCCCAAAATTTCTTGATCGGAATTCTGAATTTCGTACCAAAATTCTTGGAATTCTATAACCTTGATCCACAGATCAATTCGAAGGGTCTCAAACTTAGTTTCAAATTTGGCGGGAGTTTTGAGGGTATTTTTCTAATCTGGTCACACCTTCCTTCCTCGAAACTTACAAAAGAGTTTGGTCTGGGTCATAGTCTGATTCAATTGTCGAGTCGGATAAGATTTTTCCTGAACTATCTTTCTCGAAAGGTTTAAAAATTCAGTTACTACTTTACTGAATTTCTTTCTTTGAATATTCACTTAACTGATTTCTAAAATAGTTATGAATTTCAATGAGGAATAAATTAATCATTTATCTGAATATTTCAATCTCGATAGATTTCCTGGATTTTTTTTTCAATCCGTGTGAATATAAAATGATAGAAATTCCTCTCTTAGAGTATTTAATTATTCATTCATCAAATACTCATAGAATTTAAACAGAGAATTTAAGAGAATTCTAATTTTGATATAAAAATTCTTTATACATCTATTTATGCATAAAAATCAACTTCAATGGGAATGACACTTTTATATATATATATATATATATATAATCCTTTTATGCATAAAATCAAATTCAATAAGAATAACACTTTTATAATAAAATAATTCCTTTATGCATCTTTCTATGTATAAAAATTAAATTTAATAAGAATAACACTTTTGGAATAAAAATAATTCCTTTATGCATCTTTCTATGCATAAAAATCAAATTTAATAAGAATAACACTTTTGAAATACAAATAATTCCTTTATGCATCTTTCTATGCATAAAATCAAATTTAATAAGAATAATACTTTTGAAATAAAATAAATTCTATTACGCATCTTTCTATGCATAAAAATTAAATTTAATAATAATAACACTTTTGAAATAAAAATAATTCCTTTATGCATCTTTTTATGCATAAAATCAAATTTAATAAGAATAACAATTTTGAAATAAAAATAATTCCTTTATGCATCTTTTTATGCATAAAATCAAATTTAATAAGAATAACACTTTTGAAATAAAAATAATTCCTTTATGCATCTTTCTATACATAAAAATCAAATTTAATAAGAATAACACTTTTGAAATAAAACTAATTCCTTTATGCATCTTTCTATGCATAAAATCAAATTTAATAAGAATAACACTTTTGAAATAAAAATAATCCCTTTATGCATCTTTCTATGCATAAAATCAAATTTAATAAGAATAACACTTTTGAAATAAAAATAATTCCTTTATGCATCTTTCTATGCATAAAATCAAATTTAATAAGAATAATACTTTTGAAATAAAAATAATTCCTTTGTGCATCTTTCAATGCAAAAAAAATCAAATTTAATAATTAATATTAGTGATATCCATGCATATTCATAGGTGAATATGTACATGGAGTAATTAGAATATTTCTTTTAGATGCAAAAATGGTGGGAATTACTCTTTTGGAACAACATAAAAACAAATTTTCTTTTTCATAAAATTTTGGAAAATTTTACCATAACCTCCTTTGTATGGCTGACCATTTCTCATTTTTATCATTCTTTATTTAACTTAAATTAACTCAAATTAGATTTATAGAACTCTAATCTACATATTTTTCTAAATTCAAGAGAGTAAATAATAAGAATTAATCTCATAGTTAATCTTTCTAGGATTAAGAAAGGCTGGAATGTAAAGAAGAGAAGGGGGTGGCTTTTTCTCAAAGGCATAGCATTTGAATTTAATTTAATCAATTGTAAAACATGAAAATCAAGAAAACCATAGATTTAAAATTAAACAAGTAAGAAAATTTACTTACATAGAGCTTGTAAGCTCTCCTTTGGCTTGAGGGATTGAGGGTTCTACTCTTGTTTGAAGCAAGAGTGGCCACCAATTCACTTTGGAGAGGATTAGGCTAAAAACAATTGAATTATTAAAAAATTCAATGTAGATGGCTCAGGGACAAGAGTAGAGTAACAGTGCATAAAAAACCATTAAGCTTTTACAAAGGGGGAGGCTTTTACTTATAGGAAAAAGAGAGCCTCTAACCAAGCAAACTGATTCTAGAATTTTCCAGATCAATTTGGTCAATTTTGACCATGTTTAGGTCAGTTCAGCTTACTTTTTGGATCTAGTTTTGAAATAGAAGAGAGGAGAGATGAAAATATCTCATTTTATTAATTTAAAAATTGGGGATAATGATGAGAAAAAAGGCACCCCCTTCATGAGGGGAGATCCCCACTCCGAGGGTGTCAAAATTCAGTTTTTTAATTATTTTCTTTGGTCCTTAGTCCACTCTTCATCTTATGTGAGCATTTACTCATTTTTGGGGGGGGGGGGGGGGTTTCTTTTATTCTTCAATTTATCTCCCCCCTAACATTTGGATTAATCTTATTGGTCCATAGGAACCTTAATTGGACCATAATCCAAAAAATTCTAAAAATCTGGACTCTTAGGCTAAGGTCCTTTATACCTATTTTCAATTAATTCCAATTGCACATTGGAAAGTTCTTTTTGAATTTCTGTTTCAAGGGAAATCATTTTAGACACTAGGAGGATTTTTATATCCAAAAATATCTCAATTTTGAATTACCTCCCTCTAGACATTTTCTCTCTCCAGGCCAAAACATGATAAAATAGGATCTTTCTTTTATTTCAGAGAGGGGAATAATTATAAGATCAGAAGGGGAGGTTCTTATACCTGCACACCTCAAAAGCTGGAGGGAGAAATCTTACAGACCATGATGGTGTTGTGGCCAGGCCAACTCTGCTTTACGCCAACTCGGGTCCACATTTACTACATGCCACAACGGCTGCTCCACATGCAAAGGCTCCACCAAGGGCTCCATGCGAGCTACAATACTCTTAAGCACAGGTCATAAATTAACAATTTAACCTCCCCTTCGTTGTATAGTGTTCTAGTGCTAGCTCTTGCCACTTGGCTCCTACCATTAATCAAGGTTGCCAATAACAAGGGCCCCACTAGCTTGAGTTGCCTACCTATAACTTGGCTGCTTGGTTCACAATGAGTGGAGGCCTACTTTTTGGAAACTGTCCTCTCTATGCAATTGTTCAACAACTTTTTCACCTATTTTCACTCATGGTATTAATTTTAAATAATTAATGCTAATTTTTGGGCATTATTTAATCCCCACAAGATAGCAAATGGGTGAGACACATAAGTGAAAGGTTTCCATGGCAAATTCCTTCCAGCCTCTTCACACCGAAAAATAAGCAAACACGATGAAAAAAAAATGCAAGAAAAATTTGGCCATTTGGGATAACAAGGTGGTTCGGACCTGAGCTGCACTCTATTCTCTAGACAAGTGGACTTTTCCTATCTGATGATATGGTTTGGAGCACCTTGGCTTCCAGCCAATGTGTGCCACCGCTAGGTGACTGGGACTCCATGCCTGCATAAATTTAAAACAAAAGTATTGTTACATCTCGCGGGCCTAGTGGGAGGCTGGAGGTAGCTGGCCGCTCTCTAGTGAGTTCACAATACCAAAAATTAAAGCGATGAATGCCCTCCAATGGATGAAGTGACCACCACCTACATAATAAACCATCACCACATCTAGCCACCAGTGAAGGTCGACTTGGTTTTTGTCTTGAGATGAAGAATTCATTGGTATCTTGTTATGGTGGAAGCTTGAGTTCATGGATGCTTGGTTTTGTGATCTTGTCACATAATTATATAAGTGGTCCTAGCCGGTTTCACGACCCTACTACTCTTGATACCACCTAGCTTAAGGTCGAATCATCCACTTGATCTTGTCTTACTACCAGGACATTCTACAAGATAAGTGCTTAGAGATAAAAGCTCTGAGGGAAGTGCATTTGTGGCTTAACCCCATCACTCTTGGGCACCCAGAAAAGCCTAGAATTGATTGCACTAGCCATTAGAATAGATATCAAAGGCTTTGAATGGCAAAAACTTCCCCAACAACATGACTAAGCTCCGGCGAGCTAATGATGGATTCTACATTCGTAGAGGAGTGGTCACGAGCATGCAAGAAAACCTTACGCTAGCACTAAGTGACACCACATCTTTGTGTGGTTCCTTAGACAAAGCCCAAGACCTAAGTCGACCAGGCATTGCTACTAGCACACTAGCTAGTAGTGATGCTAGCCCGAACACCAACCCTAACCAAAAACTTATGCTTGATGGTTGAACCAAAGCGGAAGTTGAAAGAGTAGCAGCCATGTGGCGAGCTATTAATGCAATGAAAGAAGAAATTGAGATTCGTGCTCAAACAAAGGTTAGCAATTCAACCTTCCCAAGTCGACCCCATAGCTCCCACATCACCAACACAAAAACTCAACCATAGGCTAGCCCTTCGACCATGTCCTCCAATGCTGGCCCAACTTCTAGAGGACCTTTAAGCACCTAGACAAATGGATTGCTCAAGGCCCAAGATTGGCAATACAACATTGAGAAACAAGTTCTTATGGGGATTTGGCTACCCAACAGCTATATAGTATTAATTGCCAAGAAATCTTATTGTTTATTGGTGTCTTCAAAAAAGGTGCTGAGAACTTGCCAGAGGCTGCCAATTACCTCATGAGCATAGTACAAAGTGAGCTCAACGATTGACATGCCTTATGCTTGCTCAAGAAACTACACCAACCAACTCTACCCTATTCCTAGTGGATTCGGAACCCCAACTAGCTGAACCAAGACAAATCCCATTAGACTTTACAAATCAAGAGTCAGAGAGCACCCAATCTACACAAACCTCAAAAGTAGCACTTGAAAAACAAATGCATGTCATAAAGGCAAACTCTATAATAAGTCTAGAACCTCAAGAGGCACACAATGACCAAATAGAGCCGTTAGTGCCCATTAAGAAGTTCCAATACAACTAGCCTTAGAGGCTACGAAGAACTCGACAAATGTTGCTCCATCTTCTAGAGGATATATGAGCACATGGATGAATGGGGTACTTTAAAAGTGTACATTGGGAATACAACATTGAGACCCAACTACTCAAGCACTTGTCCACGCACCAAATCTATGAAGTCCTTTGGCAAGATATTGTGCAAGCTATATCTGGTACCATGAAACCTTCAAGAGGTTACCAATTGCATTGCTAAGGTAGTTTAGAATGAGCGACAATTGCTTGTAGCCACCCTACCTACAAATGTGGCCAAACCATAAGCTCAAGAAAATAAGGTAAAAACTGGGGTGTCGAGACTGGTGGGAACATCACCTCAAAGCCCATCATGTGCTACTTCTATCATGACACCGCCAGGCTTTCCAGAAAAACAAGCTCCAAGTATGCCTCCACATGAGGGGGATGGCAACAAGATGCTCACTACTAATGGGGCTATGATAGCCAGTGATTTTCCTAACTCAAGCTCACAATCTATGAATAATATGCCTAGCTCAATTGAGAACTCCACCATGGACCCAGAAGGACGACAAATTGCTAGTGATAGGTGTTCAAATGCTAGTTCTATTGGGTCTTTGGACTCTTTAGTGGACATAACAACAACTTCCCCTAAAGATAGCCCAAAGTCTCCTCAATCACCTACTTCAAGCTCTAGGGTTATTAAAAAGATGACCATTGGTACCATAGATATGAACCCTAAACAAACTTCTCAAAGACCATTGAGCACATGGACAGAAGGAATTCTAAAGGGACAAGATTGGCAAGCACTTATGCAAATAACCATCTAGGACCTTGGAATCAAACCGAGTCTTCATTTGATGATGAGGGGACTAGATCACTTTGTGGAAGAAATGAGAAAAGAGAAAAACATTGTTACTCATGCCAAGAAATCTCAAGAGCTATCAAGGGCAGATGCACCTATAGTTGCTCAAGCCTCTAAGCAAGGGAATAAGCCATTAGCCAATTCAAACGAATAGCATCTAGCATGAAATCCATGGGATTTTTAACAAAGCCATCAACCACTCCACAAAAGCAAGAAAAGGTCCAACAGCTATCAAACACAAGCAAGAATAAAGCCCCAAATGAAATCCTAGCTAGTGACCCATATGTTCCTCTAACTACACCTTTGGAAAACTACTGCAAACTTGGCACATCTTGGAACTCTAATCACACTAATGAGATTATTCCAAAAACTTCTACTTCATGTGTTTAAGCACCTATGATTTCAGAGCTATAGTAGCTCTAGAACCAAAAAGAAAATGCATTGAATTGGCTAGTCCCTATGGGCAAGTATTATTTAGTGCTTTGATTCATGAGGAAACCATGCACAAAATCTCTTTTGCTGCTTGGTGCCAACTAGGAAAACCCGAGCTTCAACCAAGTGAAGCAGAGTGAGGGGTAGCAAGAAGAAAAATACAAAAGTGC
Source organism: Cibotium barometz (assembly GCF_041138505.1). Classification (NCBI taxonomy): domain Eukaryota; kingdom Viridiplantae; phylum Streptophyta; class Polypodiopsida; order Cyatheales; family Cibotiaceae; genus Cibotium; species Cibotium barometz. The sequence goes on from NC_141098.1 coordinate 34,614,807, forward strand.
TTGGTTTGTTAAAAATCGACAACTATTGTGATAATGAGAACCTTGTTAGTGACTTCCTAGTCTTGCCTAAAGGTAACTTCAAGGGACCAATCACCCTTGGTGACTTCCTAGTCTTGCCTAAAGGTAACTTCAAGGGACCAACAATCACCCTTGGTTACAATTGGTTGACAAGTGCAAAAGGTAAAAGTGACACTACAAAAGAGATTGAACATATGGTAGAACATCCTAACTATAGAACTCAGGTCTTTATGCAACCTTCAGTGAAGTGCTAACTGATCACAAAGAGGGAGCTTTGCCATTAAATGAATTTGAAGCTAGTAACTCAAACCCCTCTACACCATTGTTAATGTAGACGCAGTTTCTCGACAAAGAGGCCATATACTGCTCTTAGTTTGGTTTCATCTAGGTGCTCTAATTAGAACAACCTATTTTGTAATTCATGCCCTTCAAGCTTTTCAACAATGCTATCCTTAAAGATGGAATTATGAACTCCATAGGTATGATTGCTTTCAAACCATATACCAAGTGAAATGTTGTCATGCCAATAGCTATTTTGTAAGTTGTTCAATAAGCCCAAAGTGTAGCTGAAAGTTTTTGTTCTCAATCGTTCCACTTTTCATTGACTATCTTAGTCATAATGGTACAAAGAATTTTGTTTGTGCTCTCAGCTTGAGGATCATATAGAGAAGATTTTTGATGCACAATCATGAATTTCCCCAAAAGGAAATTCCATTAGCTTGAGGATCATATAGAGAAGATTTTTGATGCACAATCATGAATTTCCCCAAAAGAAAATTTACAACTTCATTTATGAAATGTGTTCCCCCATCACTTACTATTTCCAAACGAGCAGTCATAGCAGGTAATAATATACTCATAGATAAACTTTATTGTACTACGAGCATCATCTTTTATTGTGGCTTTGGCTTTTGCCCATTTTGAACAACAGTCTATGGCCACAATGATATATCTGGCCCTTGTAGATTTTGCTGCTAGACTTATAGGACCAACAAAGTCCAAACCCCATTTTTGGAATAAACCAAGAGACATGATAACAGTCAATGGCATTCTATCTTTGTTATGAGTGATGTCAAACCGTTGGCATTCATCACATCTTTTAACAAATCATGAGGCTATCTCATGGTTATGATTATTGATCTCCATTGCAATTTGGTTCAGATTAGTGTCTAGGACTCCATTTAGAACATGTGCTTTTTCAACAAATTTTTTCTTCTCAAGACAATTAATCTTTCCCTTGCACATATAAGACATACACTAGTTATAGTGGATTCCCTTGAAGGAGAAGTAGTATCAGAATCCAGATATATTGGAGACCTAGTGATTGGGTGAGCATTGTGTTTAGTGAAATTGACTTTGATTAATTGCTCTTCTTTTTGAACATAAATGTTATTAGTTCCCTAGTCTCATGATTAGTTCCCTAGTCTCATGAATCATCAATTTTTCTTCTTTTCGAAGATAAATGTTATTAGTTCCCCAGTCATCATGAATCATCAACAAGTATCTCATGAATGGCCTTCCTAAAATAACATCATTGCTAGTTGGTCTTGGGAAATTCATGATAACAAAGGTATGTTCAAAAGTTATGCCACATGTTTCCATGTGCATCATCCGACTTACCTTGCCAAATGGTCATTCGAGAGAATCATCCCTGCCATTTTAACTGACACACTAGTGGGCTCGAGTTTTGGCTTTCCTGACTTCTCCCAGCATCTCTTAGTTGGCTATACTCACTCCTGCTCCGCCATTAAGTATGGCTGGAATTTTATATCTCTTATATGATATTGGGAGTGCAGCATTCATGTCTTCACTTTCATAATATTGGTATTCTCCTAATTTATTAATAGGAACTTCTAGAAGACTTCCTTCTCAATCCGAATCAGAATTTTCATTGTCCTCATCAATCTTGTCTATCTTTGCCCTAAGGTGTCCACTTGGCCATTTTTGTACATCATTCCACATGGTAGGCTCACCTTTTAAAAGTTGCCCTCCTAAAGGAATAGTGACTAGAGTAGACAAGATTGTCTGTAACAATTCTACATTCCTTGGGTGATGATTTTGTTTTTGGACAAAGTTGCCTTTAGGAAAACTTATATACCTTGCAGGAAAGAGGCCATTATTAGACTTTCTTTCTATTTCCCGACCTCCACTTCCAAGATACTAAGGAAGAGTTCCCAAAGATCCCACAATGGAATCAAGGTCTATTCCATATTTCCAAGACTTTGGAGGAGAGTTTGCATCAATGATTGAAGGCACCTTAGATCTTTGAGGAGATCTAAGAGTTATATGTTGCCAAAGATCCTTGAGATCTTGGTCAATTAGTTGTTCAAGGAAATCTTAAGGGAGGGATTCTCACTCCTCTTGAAGAGTTAGGTTTCTAGGTTTACAGGGAAGATTCCATTACACCTCATTGTCCTTCGCTAGATGTTCATTCATCATTCTCTATCCTTTCTTAGTCTCAGTCTTGATTGATTCAGACTTGGAGTCCGACACCATCAAGACTTCATCATCCATCTCTGGTATTATCAAGAGTGGTGCGGGAGGACAAGTTTGTGGAGTCTTCATTGGCCATACACACTCTCTAACTCCAATTGAGTTCGTTTAACCAAATTTATAGCTACCTTAAGGCATTGCTTTTCTTTCACTGGGTTGGGATGTTACATCAACTGTCTAGGTAGTTTTTGCAAATTCTATTCCAAACTACCTTCAATGGCTTTTTTGGTATAGTTTAAGGTTTCATCAGTGGGGGGTTAGAAGAAGAAGATTTCGAAGAAGATGATTGAGAGCCATCTTATATTTCAACCTTATCCTTGTCATTACCAACCAGGATACTTTTCTTCTTGTTGTGTTTCCTTCTCTTTTTTGCATTTTTACTAGAAGTTATATCAATCTCAATTGCTCTCTTTTCTAGGGCTTGCTTGGCTTGAGCTCCTATAAGTACTACATTGACCAGAGTCAAGATTGGGTTTTCTTTTCTTCCCCAACTTTATCCCAAACCCACTGCGCCATCTATCCAAGGGAATAGGATTTGTTGCCAACTGAGCTATCCTTGTAGACTTTATTCAGACGCTTTGCTTTTACGTGAGGACCACCACATGCATATCAAGAGAGCGGGGCTCGTTTAGTCACAGTATTTATGTCTCTTCTGTTGAAATATACAAGTGAATAGGGTGTGTGTGGGAACAAGCTCTTGGATAGAGGCTGTAAAAGATGAGATGTAATTGTGAAAGAACCTGTGAAAAGGTTAGGAGAATCTACTGGGAGAGAATAATGGGTAGCATGAGGGAATTTAGGAGTGTGGAGATATTCTGGGAGATATTCAGGGAAAAGAGAAGAGGTGGAGAGAATCAGGCAAGAGGTGGAGATATTCAGGGAGTGAATCATGGAGAAATCAAGGGGATTTGATGCTTGATGTAAACACTATAAATTGAGGCATAGCCCTAATGAGAATTTGCTGGTTTTTGAGTATCCATGCCTACATTAATCTATGTGCTAATTATTCACTAATTACGTCTTAATCACTTGCTAATCACTTTGTTAATTATGCTGATTCTAGTGTTTGATCCACCATAGCTCATCATTTTGCTCAAATTTCAACATGGTATCAGAGCCATGCCTAGAATCAACCAGATTTATGAGCCCATTAGTGAATTAATTAGGATTAGTAAAATAATTAGCACAAAATCAATTTTTTAGTAAGCTTTCACTCTTCCCCTTCACCCCCAGCCAGTGGAGGACTCTATTCTCCATGCACACTCAATATTAGGCTATGCCCTCTTAGCTTAAGCTAGCCAACACTCCTAGCTACAAGCACATCAAACGGCGCACCAAAACGCGCAGGCGTTTAGGAGAAATCGCTGATTTTGCAGGCGCCTTTTTTCTCTGCAGTTTCTGCCATTACTACTTGCTCAAGTCAAATTGGTTCAATTCCTTTTAGCCCCAGGGGTTTTCAAGCATGCTCTACAAGCTGGTGAAGACAGAAATCAATTTCATCAAGTCTACAGAGAGATCAAAGCTCTTCATCAAATCTGCAGGTGACTTTGGTAAAACAGAGATTAAGCTTTCATTATTTGGTCAAATCTTGTGTTTCTTGGCTTAATCCTCTACTAGACTCATTGCTATTGATGCCTTTGAAAGCATTTGAGCTCATTTGAAGTGGAAGGCATCAGATCTGGGCTCCCCGCATACTCTGTTTTCTGCACACAAACCAGAGCATTAATTTGCTAATCAGTGATTAATCAGTGCTAATCACTGTACTTTGGTGCAATTGAGGGTTCAAATTAACCATTAGGTATCTGATACAGATCCCTAAAGCTTCAGATTGCAAATCGGAGTTGGTTTGATACTCCAACCATCCCGTACAAATTGGTTACTCTCAATTTAATGTAATTTCTGGTGATTTTATGCTGATAAAATTGTTGTAATCATCTATTAAACACCAGATTGAGTTGTAAAAGGGTAGACACTGCCCTTGAATCTTGAATTTGGATCAAGAGGTAAGACCCCCTTCACATCACCATGAATTCAGCACAGGAAATAGCCAAATTTAATGGAGAACAGTTTTATACATGGCAAACAAAAACCATGTATTTGCTGATGAGGAAAAATCTGTGGGGATTAGTTGAAGGGAGAGATGAATGCCCAGAGAGAGGGGAAAATGAGTGGAAGAGTAGGAATGAAAAAGCATTGGGGCTTATTGCACTCAGTTTAAATGATGAGATCATTCATCATATCACAGGGATACAGTGGGCAAAAGATGCATGGGATGAACTCAATAAATTATTTGGTACACAAGCAAAAAATTCCAAGATAAATCTATTAATGCAATTTTACAAATTGGACATGAAGGAAAGTGAACCCTTAATCACACACTTTATTATCACACAGGCATAGCTTGTCATACCATGGTGATCCACGGATGCACAATGAGAACCCACCTTTGATTTCGTTCATTGTCCCTTCGTGGATCGAAATGAAGAGATTCACTTGGGATATGGAATTGGAACCCTAAAATGCATGAAGAAAGTTATCTAAAGCCAACATTCTTACTTCATTTACTATTTAATACCCCTTTGATACCTTTGTGTGTTAGTTAAATTCCATCAAATAAGGCTTGGCAGGAGGTTATGGAAAACGTAGCAAGATATCAATGATCTCCAATAAATGGCAAAATCCCAAAAAAATATTCTGTTGCTTCCTTTAATTGTTCTCTTCTTGAGGTATAATTGTGAGAGCTCTAAAAAACAATGAAAAATTGTATAATATACATATTTTAAAAAATGAAAACGAGTGTGGATCCATGTCCTCTTGGCTTGGCCCAACTACAATTGGTAATCACCATATGATGTGTACAAAAACCTTGGCAAAAGCATATGAGAAAGAATGAGAGAAATAAACATAAGACAAGCATTGGGTGTATCTATCTCGTCCTTGATGCGAGTGGCTCTATTTTCCACATTGCAGATATGCTTAATATTTCTTCAACAATCGCCCAAAGAGTTGTAAATACTTTTCCTTACAAATTGGGCTTCTCCTTTACAAAAATAACCCTAAGCCTTGCAAATAAGATTGCAACCATAGTACTTACGTGCACGTGCGCAAAATATAGCATGTCTCAACTATACAAAATGGATGGTAAACATAATAACAAATTGTCGGCATGTTGCCAAATAAATGAAGTAACCTTGCATGATATCACAAAATGTCGGCACGTTGCTAAATAAATGAAGTAACTTTGCATGATACCACAAATGATAAATGTGTTCTATGCGCAACCTTGCACCCATAGACGTCCTAATTGACTTCGTCGTACTGCTCATCACCTATTACTTAACAATGCTAACTATGTAGTTACATACAATCAACTGGACTCCTCACAATCAATTTTAACATAACATATGATAGGCATAAACATAAATACAAATAGCATAAGTTGCTACGGTCATGAAAGGATCACACTGCATGGTATCAAAGCGTCGGTGATTTTCAGCGTTGGATGCTCCCTCCTCTACCTTTTCATATCTGTGTTTTTTCGCCCATGGATAGATCTGCGTTTTTGTGTTCATGCGTTGAAGCTTGCATTTCTTCAAGGGCTGATTGATACCCATTCAGTGGGCTGCAGTTTCCTCTCTTCAGGGCGTCAGATTTCAACCTTCTTGGCAGCTTGACAAGGGTGTTTTTTTCTAGACAGCATACCTATCCTTCTTGGTGGCACCTTCCAGGGGTTCTCAGGCATTTTTTTCCAGGTCTGGAGACAGCAACATAGCTATCCCAAACAGGCTACATTTTTTGCCTGTTTGGGCTTGCTTTCCCAGCCCTGATCTTGGAGCTCTCTGGGCTCCCTTTTGCCTATCCTTTCTGGTTATCTTGTGCCATCCCTCCCACCCCCTGATTGTTCTCTTCAGCAGTTCTTGATCTGAGGCTTCAACGTTTCCATATTCAGTCCCTTATACCTTTGCGTTTTCAGATTTGCAGCCATGGTTGCTGCGTTTTTCTGAACCGATTTTGCTGGTAGCTCTACCTTCACTTGGGCTTCATCTGCTGGACCCGAAGGTACCTTCTCTTCAGCATTTTTAGAATGTGCAGCGGAAGAAGGGAAAGTGGAAACACAGGAGAGAGAGAGAGAGATGGAGAGGAAACACAGGCGAGAACTTGCTCTCAATAACATCACCAAAAGGAATACATGTCCCTGAGCAAGAGGGGAGAACCTCATAAGTGAGGGACTGCAGCTAGACAAGCTAGGCAAGCAATGCAAGCAGTGAAATATGAGGGAGGCATGCCGGCTATATATACCCCTAAATGAAGGCAGCCGACTGGTGATAAATACCTCCACGACTGGGGAAAATCCCAAGACCATAAAATGGGGAATAAATATGGGTAATATATATGTGAAGGGTGACCAGCCCCTCAGACTAACATGGTCAACTCTAGAGGCTAAAATAGGACACCAAATAGGAAGCCAGCAAGTAGGGGATGATGTCTAACAATGTCCACTCCCGGCTAGTTCATGTGTGAACCCAGCTTACTCTTCACGAGCACTTTTTCCCTGTGACTGGACATAGGTTTTTTTCTTGTGTGAACACACTTATGTGTGTTGGGCACTTTGCCCTAGGCTTTTTAGTACTCACTTGTACTTTCATTTCATATCATTATTGAGTACATCTTTTCCAGCACTCTCATGTTTCTCTGTGCTTGAGGTTGCGTGTGTGTGTGTGTGCAGGCTAGCTTCCCTCCTACCCAACAATAACTACCTAAAATCGATTTTGCATTGAGCCACTATTATCCAAGTCTGTCCAAGAACGACATGTCCTTTTAAAGTTCCTATAGGCATGACCAAAAAGCTACCAACAAAGTGCCCATTATTACCATAGATGATAGTTCTAAGCAAACCAAGTACTTTGGTATTTTTGGCACTTATACCCTCTATTCTCAAGTTTGACTTTTCAAAGCTGAGTTTTACCCAATTGATTCCATGTAGCAAAGGAAAGTATATTGTGACTAGCACCCGTGTCAAGCATAGCATTGTAGAACACTTTACCATAGGGGATAGGTAATTCAATGGGTGTTCTGAGAGCTGGGATGTGATCCTCCATGTTGTCAATTATCTCTCCAACATAAGCTTGTGTAGTAGGTACAAGGTTTTCTTCTCGATGTTTCTCGATGTTGTTGAAGTTTTGCCCGCCTTTCTCTTGCCTCTTATTGGGCTTGGATCTTTTTTTGAGTGGCCTTTTTCTTGGCGGATTTCTTGTCATGAGAAGCATATAAGGATTTCTAGCAAACCTCAATGGTGTATATTTGTGATGATTCAATGCATCCACCATAGCCCCATTCTCCAAAAGCAATAAAAGCACATTAGGTTTGGCCATGGGAAGCTACATGGTTGTTAACCCCATTTATGGTCGTTAACTGGGCGCACGACTTCAATCAGATTCTCTTTGAAGCACAAGTGATTGGCATCAAAGGTTTTATTAGTTTGGATCACTTTGTACTTTTGTCCGCTCGAGCGGTTTTTTTGCACTTAATGCATAACTTATGAATTTTTCCTCTCTAATAAGCTACACACGATTTAAACAAGGGATGATCGAGCTAAGTGTAATGTCGACATCGAGTTCATATTAAAAGACTAAGGTCATGTAAAAGGGTAGGAGAAGGGTGTGTGTGTGAATGGACTTATGGTCCACTGGCTCACCTATTTAAAGGTGAAGCTAGAAGGCATTTGAGAGGGAGCAAAGGCCAAGTTGTATTCATAAGCAACTTAATAAACAAGATGTGTTCTTGTATTTTGTGAGTCTCTCTCCTCCACATATCTTGATGTAGCATGAGCACCACGTTTTATCAACATGGTATCTAGAGCTTGGTTGTGTGGTGGAAGTCTTTGAGTGCTTGCATCTCCTTTTTGAAGTCTTATCTTCTCAACCTCCATAGCCATTCTATACCTACCGCCGTCAGTGGAGGACCTGAGGAGGACAGTAGAAGGCATTTCAGTCCCTGATTTCTTTTGGAGATCTCATCCCTAGCAAAAGGCGCAGCAGCCGAGCAACTCACAGCCCCGACATTCGCGCTATACAGCCCGACATTGAGCATTTTTCAGAAAGACAATACTGTTTCTGAACAGCGTGCTGATTACGTGGTTAGATCTCTCAACAGAAGGCGCCTTAACCTCAGCCACCATAGGGATTTATTAGCCCCCCAAGTGAGCCAGTCTACAACCCTATCCAAAATAGATTTTTGTTCTAACCACTTATGTGAAGACGGCAGCCGAGTGTAAACGAAGCGGGATTCTTCCTACTTGTCCACACCCAGCTCTAATTGCTTGCTCGGGTAGAGTTCTTGAAAACTGAATATGCACAGTCATAGACGGTGTCATGGACCACCCTCACATTTAAATTTTGTTCAGTTCTGACATGGTAGGATTATTGCCTATTTTTAGCAGCTAGCAGTTCATGCTAAAATTAGTAGGATTGAATAGGAGTTAGATTTGAAGCATCCACATCGGGCCTTGTACTCTAAATATTCATTCTATCAACTTTGGCTCAATTTGGATTAGTTTTTGACCAGTAAGAGCCCATTTTTGGCTTCTTTAAGAGAGAGAAACGGATTTGGGAATGGAAAAGCAATCTTGACAAGGCTATATCTTATCTCTCAAACATTTTTTTCAGACACGGTCTGATACGGTGATAGTTTGTCATTGGAATTTGGGCTTGTCAACTCGTCGCCATCTTGAGAAGAGCCTTAGGAAGCCTGTAAACGGACCTGTCAAAAATAGCAGTCTTGAGAGGTAAGTTTCCTAAAACTAGTTGTTGGGCACTCCTCGGGGATCTATTTTGAGAACCAAGCATATGGCTCAAGTCGTGACCTTAAGGAGCATCCACATACCAAGTCTAAGTCTATTCTAACTGCTTTGAAAAACTTGCTATTTTTAGTAAGTACAGTTTACAATAAGAAAAAATTAGAAAATTGGGAAACAAATTAGCCGAGAAAGGAACTCACGTGATAGTTTCATTGAAAACTTTAAGCCTTAAGCTTTAACTCATGAACAATACGATAGCAAATCCATTGCTTGCACGCGTAGTGTTTTTTGAACTTACTATCATTAAGGAAACCGACAGTTTCAACTTTGTAAAGTGTCTCAACACATATAGTACCTTGTGGACTAACTTCACAAATCCTAAATGGTCCCTTTCTAGTATATTTGAGCTTTTCCTTTTCACTACGGACCCCATACATAAGTACAAGATCTCTTATCTTGATCTCCTTGTCCTTGATATTTTGCTCAAACCACTTCTTTCTTCGGTCCTTTTCTGTCATCATGTTTTGCACTGTAATTTGTCTTTCCTTTGTAAAGCAATCAATCGGTCAGCCAATTCATTACTATCATGCTTTTCACTTACCGCTATCCTTAAGCTAGGGATCGTGAACTCCCAAGGCATCACTACCTCAATTCCATACACCATATTAAATGGCGTGCAACCAATTGCAACTTTATATGATGTGCGAATAGGCCCATAAAGCTACTTTGAGCTTAGACTCCCAATCAATGCGTCGAGCCTTAATAGCCTTTGTCAATATTGAAATAAGAACCTTGTTGGTACCCTTTGCTTGGCCATTTTCCTGTGGGTAATATGGCGTTGACTTACGATGTGTGATCATGAATGTGTTAGTGTTATTTTTGATAACATCGTTGATAAAATGCTTACCTTGATCACTCACTAGTTCAAAGGGACATCCAAAGTGGGTAATGATGTTCTCATAGATAAACTTAGCACAGTCGCCCCATGGCATCTACTTTTCGTGAAGCTCTTGCTTCAACTCATTTGGATACGTAATTTGTGGCAATAATGATGAAGCGTGATTATGTCCAACATGCAATGGGACTAATAGGGCCAATGAAATCTAAGCCCCATTTTTTAAAGGCTAGTCGACTCTAACAAGATGCACCGGCATCATGTCTTTCTTCTATGGCTTGGAAAAACATTGGCACTCTCATCACACAACCTTTTACAAATACGCACAGTCCTTAAAAAGCGTTGGCCACCAATACGCCAAGTGGAGTATTTTCTTGGTGGCTGTGATTTTTGTTGCAAAATGTCCACGTGCTACCCCCTAGTGTGCTTGTTCCACGATCATGAGATATTCTTCCTCATGTGGGCAGCGTCTAAGAATATTGTCCTTACCTCTTCTATAAATTGTTCTGGTAATAAGTTGGTAAGGCACACTCTCTTTTAGAAACTTCTTGCTTAATCTTTTCTCAGTTCCTTTCCTTCTAGAAAACCATTAGCTAACCATTGGTAAGTGTTCATCCCAACTTCTCTTCCTCCAAGCCTCACACTAGCTTAGACAAAGACCCACAAATCATTAGTCTTCTCCACTAAACCATTGCATTGGGGATAGTAAGGAGTTGATACACCATGATTTATTTTTAACTTTTGTGTTAAATATTCAATAAGATCATTCCTAAAAGACTTCTCTCCATCTATAAGGATTTTCAATAGATCATTCTTGAAAGACTTTCTTCCATCTATGAAGATTTCTAATGAACACCCAAACGGAGCACATATGTGCTCCATAAGAAATGATGCCACAATCGTTGCTTTATTATTGATTGTGGCTTTTGCTTTACCCCATCTGGTTGCATAGTCTGTAGCCCACAAGTGTTGCATACTTGTGGTTGCCCATGTGAAGAACGAGGCAATGGTGGTCCCACAAAATCTAAAGCCCACCTTTCAAAGTATGAGAATGAATTGATTAGACATCCTTGTGAAGTCGAGGCCAATAATACCATGTATTAAGGATTTTGCGAGTTATGCTAGCTAATGCAAAGTGGCCTGAACCTTTATGTCACATTTTCATGATTCTTCATGACTCACCACCCTTCTGAGAGCTTTATCCTTATCTTGCTTATAGAGAATACCACCCAAAATGGTGTGAGGATGAGCCCTCCTACAAGCCTTTTCTTGTGTTGTGGATTTAATCCACGAGGAAAGTATCCTTCCTCCAAGTAGTACTACACATCCTTAAGTTGTGGCCTAACTTGTATTAATTAGTGCAATAGTAGCCACTTTAAGAGATGCCAAGGTTTTAGTGGCCCATTTATCAGCTCTTTAATTAAGCTTTAAATCAACATGAACAAATTTACAAAATGAAAATGCCGCTTTCAACTCTATTGCCCTTTAATAAAATCTCCTTTAGATTGGGAGCTTGACCAATTAGGAGTCTCCTCTAATCTCTATCTCCTTTACGTCCTTCTTTAAACAATACTCTGATCCACAAATCAATACATTGTATTCAACCACATTATTTGAATTTGCATCCATGAATTCCTTACCCTTAGCCACGTACCTCATTTCCTAATCATCACACAAAACCACCCCCAAATTTGCATTGCTTAAAAGGACTAAAGGCTCCATTAAAGTGAAGGATGAAAGAGGTGGGTGGTGTGTTCAAATCTTCACCCACTTTCTCTTTCATATATCTTTGGCTCCTCTTCCTTTTTTGTGAGAAGTTTGAAAGAGTGGCCCCTTGTTGATTTTTTTACAACAAAAGGGAAAGAGAACTCTTGAAGCTCACAAAGACATTTTGTAAACCTCCCTGCTTTAGGGTTAGGTTTGAAAACCAAGAATTGTAAAGAAGGCTAAGAGGTGAGGGAGGGAGAAAAAAGGCATAGGTAGCAAATATGACCTAAACTTCTTCACAGCAAATACAAGTGATAAACCTTTAATTTCCATCTCATCACACATTTCCTCTACATCACTAAGTTGTCAGCTTGCATAATAAACTAGCTGCATACACCCTTGATCTCCTTTTTGAAGGAGAATTGCACCCACTGAATACACAGACACACTTGCATTCACATAAAAATCATCCTCCCACATTGGAGGCTGCACAATGGGACTTTGACTCATGCGCTCTTTAAGAAATGTGAAGGAATGACTTTGATTTGGACCCCATTGAAAACATGCATTTAAGCTTATCAACTAGAGTTTCCCAGTAATATTAAATTACACCACATGTTCCATGTGAGCTCGTTGAAATAGTACGTTGTTAATCTAGATCATGTATCACAAGGATATGCATAGGTTGAAGGAAGACAGAATCCTATTTACTAAGCTTAAGACCATTCTAGCTAGGAGAAGAAATACGCAACTTAGGTCAAGAATAATACAATAAGTTTTAATAAAATGTAAGTTATACCCAGTAGAGGGTGCAACTTGATAAAATAAGAGCACAGTATCCAACTTTTAGGTTATGAGGATAGAGCCCCCCTTTGAAGGAGGCATGGATGTAAGGCCTCAAATTATTGACTCAAATAAGTGTTGAGATAAAGAATACCATTATGAAAATAAATCAAGGCTTAGAATAAATTTGAGCATATTTGGAACAAGGGATTTTGTGCAAAAAGAGATGTGAACATGACGACTTCAACCGTATCGTAATTCTAGGGCCAAATATATATGGATTTCTAAAGTAGAACAAAAGTTATGGAGGAAAAAAAGGGTGTGTGATGTGCAAGCTTTGTTCAAGATGTGATTAAGTTTAAATGTTGAAGGGTGAAAATCTTAAAGGTTTGAAGGGTATAATTTTTGTAGGGTCTAAAGGGTGGTTATTCTCAACTAAAAAGGTTTGGGAGAGAATCATCATAGAGCCCAAGGGGAGCAACATAGACATCTAGGGAGTAGCCACAATTGATGAGGATGGCACAGAGAGCTCCTAAGGAGCCCACTGGCAGCAACAACAACAGCTCGTGCAAATTAAGAGAGAAAGAGTTATGGATCTCTCTCTATCTCTCTCTCTCTCCCCCCCCCAAAGAGGAGATAAAGTATGGCTTTCTCTCCTAACAGGAGATAAAAGTAAAAGAGGTATATTTTGTTATATATGGTTATTCATGTGAGATCTTTAACACCATGTGGAATAACCCCATTCCCTTGAATCCTCCTCTATGGATGAAGATCTCAGACACTAGTCTTGATTAAACTAAAATCATAACTCCCAACCTACACAGGTGAAAGCAAGGTAAGGTGGACCTAAAAGCTGTGTCCTTGACATTGCTTTTACACTATCTTTTTTGGTGATTTATGGTACTTAAACTACAAATCCACATAAATTAATGTGCTTTTAAGATATCTTATAGCTTCAAAGAACTAGAAACACTCTAATAACTCTTAAAGCAATGTAATATGGACCACTTCCAAGGTGCTTTTTAAAATGCAAAAAAGTTGTGTAATTGGTCCACCTTACATTTCTTTCATCCACACGAGTTTTATAAACTTTATTTTGGGGGCTTCATTAAGACTTGTTAAATAAGGTGTAAAATATCAAGAAATTAGATTAAGAAGGATACTTATGACATTACATTGACTATGCTAAATTTGAGTTGCAACCCAAAGCTTATCTACTATAGTGAGAAGGGGTTAGCTGCACATATTTTGATTGGAAATAGTTCTTGAAGATCCATCTTTTGGAGGTGTAAGACCATGATCAAGAATTTATAGGGGTTGTTTTTATATGAACAAAAAGAATAGCAAGGACAACTTTGCACATAGGGGTTTATGAGACCAAGGTTGCAAGGTTAAGTGTCAAACTAGAATCATTAGAAAAGATAAACAAGAGCAATGATTCAGCACAAAGACCTAACATTAAAGGAGTGATTAGGTGTTGATATAATCAAGTTTTAGATCTATAAATTTATAATTATGACTAATAAGCATGTGAAGGGAAATTAATGATGGAAATGCTTCAATTCAAGTAGTGAAGTTGCACTCTATCTTAGACCATAATAATGCATTATTTGCAAGTATTAAATTTAAGAGAAGTCAAGCTTATGTTTAAGGGAGATTATGCATGATTGAATTAGGGTTAATAGAAATCAATGTGATGATCATGATTTGGAAGACAAGGGTCCACTTTATCTTATTCATAGACATGTTTTGTATCGTGTGTAATGTAGATGCAATTGTAGAATCCTCCATAGAAAGAGGAAATTAAAAAGGGTTGAATTATCCATGTCGAAACACATCCATCTTAGAGAAATAGATAGTTCTAAATGCAAGTATAAGACTCAAGTGTGGAGGCCATAGCTACTACTAGACAACCCATACAATGGAACATGCATGTATCAAGATTCATGTGGGAGAACTCTAGAATTTAGAAGTTGGAGTAGAAAATCCAAAGGAAAATCCTTTGGCTTATGGGTTTGGTAAAAGCGATGGCTGGTCAGATAACTTTAGTAATGCCTTGAAGTACTTATGAAGGTATTAGGAATGTACTCTTTGAATAACACTTTGTATTTTGATACATATGGCAAGTATTGATAGTTATATTGTCTATGTGTATTAAACAAGGGAAATCTATGATGGTGAGGTCCCTTGTGGCAATACTTATTATGAGGTCTCGAAGGAGGAACCTGAGTGAGGTCCATGATAGGTTACCATTGAGATGAAAAACTTTGGAAAGGATTGCACTTACTTGTTAGCGCCCTGTGTATGAGGTTTGCAAACCTAGGATCTATGGATCCTAGTCACTCACACCATGGGTGCGTTTGTGGATTTTGGATGTTTGATGATTACGATGTAATATATTTCAGCTACTCATTGTTAGCACCTTGTGCATGGGGTTTGCAAACCTAGGATCTATGGATCCTAGTCACTCGCCATGGGTGCATTTGTGGATTTTGGATGTCTTGATGATTATGATACATGTGGTGTAATATATTTCAAGTTATGTCTTGTCTATATATTGAAAAAAAATGTATGAATATGTTGAAAATGTAATATGAAATAATATTATGGTGCTTGTGATAATTGTAAATGTGTATCACGATTTTAAGATCTTTCCTTATAGCACAATGTTTCATAATGATATTTTAAGTTAAAGTTTTTTTTTTTGAAATTTCATTTCTTATGCAATCTTTTGCATATGGTGTTTTATTTTATGTATTTTTGAGGTTCCAATTCTATTCCTCATTTATTTCATTGTGGTTTATTTTCTATTGTACACTTTGCCTATGCATTATAACCTTAGTACAGTGATTTAGGAGCCTCACATCTTTTGATTGATGTCATCTTTTTTGTTCCCCAAACATCACAATGCACCACATTTGAACACATTTGACTTGCATGATTATCATGTAGAAATACAGGTTTAGCTTGCATTACCCGATTGGCACACATAACATCCATGAGGGTTAAACCTCATGGATTGGCACATAACATCCATGATTATCATGAGAAATACAGGTTCAGCTTGCATTACCCGATTGGCACATAACATCCATAGAGGGTTAAACCTCACTTACAAAATCATTTTCCCAATAGAAACCAAGTTATTTATTATGTTTAGCACATGAAGCACATTATGATGATACATTTCTCCATCTTGCATAAACAAAGGGACTTTTTTATAACATGCACAATAGGTGTGTTGTATCATCACGTGTTTCTACATAGCCAGGTTTTTCCAAATCCCTTAATTCTCTAAACCACTCACCATCTCTGGGCATGTGGTTAGAGACACCCAAATCAACATACAAGAGTAGAAGAAGAGAAAGCAAGCACCTACATTTCCCCTCAAGCCTTTCTAGAAACGGGGACTGGACTTTGTCAGACCATTCAAACTAGCAAGTTAGTAGACATGCAACAAACCAACAACTTAGTAGATAGGAAACAAACAAGTTCATTTTGGTGGCGAACAGAGAGTACTAAGTGGGTGGAAGCCAAAAAGTAATGAGAGACTACAAAGCCATGTCAGTAGCAAAATTCCTCTATAAAGTGATCATGACTAGATTCAGATGTCTGATTGAGCTTGTGATGAGTGATGAGGGTACACAATTCTTGAGTGAAGTGATCAAGAAGCTAACATCATAGCACATGGTGATACACAAGAAATCCATAGTGTATTACCTATAGACTAATGGCCAAGCAGAGTCAAGTACCATAATCTTGAAGGGAATCCTAGTCAAGATAGTCAATGAGAATCGGGATAGATTGGGACCAAAAGTTACAGTTTTACATTATGGGTATTTTGAATAGCTTACAAGATTTTGTTGGAATTAGGGTTAGGGTTGCAACAATGCACACACACAAGATAGAGAAGCTTGAGAGCACACAAACTCACTAGATTAGAATTAACAAATGTGTGCCAAATACAAAAGATAAGTACACATCCCAAAATGAGTAGATAAGAGGGTGTGGTGTACATATGCACGGGGTAAAAAAACTTCTAGTGAGAGAAAAAGTGCCCCGACGGTCCTAAGTGTGTTCACACACATCACTACCATATAATGCTACAAATCCCCCCTGGAGTGATGATATGAACATGAATAGGGTATGGTCGATCAATCTTGAAAAGACAGTAAGCCCAAAGCTTTACGAAAAACTTCAAACTTTTCACAAGGAAGAGCCTTTGTGAATAAATCTGCGATGTTGTCATGCGTAGGCACATAGACCAAGTTGATCTCTACTGTAGAGAGTCTTTCCCTGACATAGTGGTAATGCACCTCAATGTGCTTAGTGCAAGCATGAAACACTGGGTTCCTTGCACAACTACTAATGCGCTCTGGCTGTTAGTGAAAGTTGTAGTGCTAGGCGACTGTCCAACACCCAAATCAGCTTTAAGACGTCTGAGCCACACACACTCAACTGTAACTGTAAAAGCCGCTTTGTACTTAGCTTCATAGTTGGAAGTAGCCACTGTAGGTTGCTTCTTACTGAGCCATGATATACGTGAATGACCAAGGCGAAAGTAAAACCCCCGAGTGGACACCCGTGTGTCATAAGATCCAGCCCAATCTGAATCACTAAAAGCATGTACCTGTCACTCACCCCCCTAGTGGACACTCGTGTGTCATAACATCCAGCCCAATCTGAATCACTAAAAGCATGTACCTGTGACTCACCCCCCTTTCGATAAAATAATCCAAAATACTAAGTGCCCTGTAAATAGCAAAAAACCCACTTAACAGCCTGCCAATGCTTCGTACCTGGGCTATGCATAAATCTGCTCAACTGTGAGACTGCATACTATATATCTAGTCTCGTGTTGCACACATAAAGAAGGGATCCAACAGCCTGCTATACAAACTAGCATCAAAAGAGTCTCCTCCATCTTGAAGACTAAGTTGAGTACTGTCTCCATAGGTGTAGCCACCCACAAGTTTACAGTCTTCAAGATTAAACATCTTCAATAGCTATTGTATATATTTAGACTGCAACATAACAATGCCATCATTGCACTGAATAAACTGAATCCCCAAATAGTAATGTAAGGGCCCCAAATCTAACATCTCAAACGATGACTACAAATCAGTCTTAAAGGCTGAAATTTGATCTATATCAGGTCCTGTGAGCATGCTTGTCATCAACGTATAGAGCGATGACTAAAAATGTGTCCTTACTCCTCTTCACATAGAGGGTACTCTTTGTTAGACTGTTGCAAAAATCATTTGCAACCAAGTATGCATGAATCTTCTCATACCATGCTCTAGGAGTGTGCTTAAGGCCATAAAAAGCCTTTTTCAACCTGTATACTTTAGACTCTTCTCCTTTCACAGCAAAACCAGGAGGCTGCAATACATACACCTCCTCATGTAAATCTCCATTCAAGAATGCAGTCTTAAAGTGCAGCTAATGTAGATTCCACCCATGATGTGCTGCCAAAGCAATCAAACACATAATGTTAGTCATATGAGATGTGAGTGCAAAGGTCTCATCATAATCAATCCCCTTTTGCTGGGCATACCCTTTTTGCAATAAGTCTAGCCTTGTAGCGATCAATACTACCATCTGCTTTGCGTTTTAACTTGTAAACCCACTTAGTACCAATGGCCTTCTTGCCATGAGGTAGATCTGTCGAATACCAGGTGTTATTCTTGAGTATAGAGCTATACTCATCTTGCATAGCGCATGCATCCCCCAATGATCATCATCCTATGCTTCCTCAAAGGAAATAGGTTCCTCCTTAATACATAAAGTAGAAATGAGAACATGATCCACATGAGAATAATTTGCATGATGAGAACCTGCACGAGCTCTACTAAGTAAAGGAGATACCAACTTGCTATCCCTTAATATGTGCACAAGCCATTTTGGCATACATTTAGATTCTTCTATGGCTACTCTCTCCTCATCCACTATATCCTCAATATTGCCCCATCAAAAGGCTGATTTGTAGGCTAATTTGCACCTACAAAGGCTGCATTTTAACACTTGGTTGAGCATTCAATTGTTCTACATATGGCTGCGCTCCATTAAACAAAGGTAGGAGTAAATCAAACATGTCATGTAAGCAAACATTATGCTGTTTTTTGCATGAAAGCATGGGCTGAACTAAGTTTTTGACAAAAACAACATCTCTACTTACCAAAATCCACTTTGAGGCCAGATGGTAGAGTCTATATCCCTTGCTTTCTGAACTATATCCCACAAATATGCATTTAACTACCTTATCATCAAGCTTATTACGTTGTCGCTCAGATACAAGAGCATAAGCAAGACAACCAAAAACACGCAAAGGAGCCACAGAAGGCTTCTTGCCATGCCAAGATCATAAGGAGTTTTAGATTGCAAGGCCTTGGTAGGGCATTTGTTCAACACATAGTTTGCGCACATAGTTGCCTCTAACCAAAAACCATGAGGTAAATCTTAGGCTTTCACCATAAATCATGCCATCTCCATGAGAGACCTGTGCTTCCTCTTAGCCACACCATTTTGGTGAGGTGTGTATGGCACTATACATTGATGCCTTATGCCTTTTTCAGCCATATATGCATGAAATTCCTTGGACATATACTCCCCCCCTTGATCTGAGAACGAAGGGTACCAACTTTACATTCACATACATTTTCAGCCATGGATACAAAGTCCCTACTACAGCACAAAAAGCTCTAACTTCTGCTTTAATGGATAAACCCACCTATATCTGGAGTAATCATCAATAAAAGGGATGAAGTAGAGACATCCCCCCCAATAGATAGTGTCCTCATAGGACCACATACATCACTAGGTATAAGTTGTAATTTCTTAACAGCTCTCACAGATCCATCCTTTGGAAATGATGCCCGATGCATTTTACCAAGAATATACCCCTCACAAGGTTAAACTGTCTATCTACTGCTAGATGGTGGATTTTGAGTATCTCATCCTGATAGGATGGTGGAGTTTGAGTATCTTAGCTTGTGCTTCCTAAGGTGACCATGAAGCATGTTGAGTGGCTGGAGAGTGTAGGTATGAAAGAGTTTGTGAAGCTATAATAGGAGGGCCTCCAAAATACCCCTACAAGCTAAGAGGCAGCTCAAGAAGCTGCAGAATTCCAGCTTCGTTTACTGAGCCATCTAGACAAAAATAGAAGTTCTCATTGGCATATGTAACCAAAGTCTTCAAGCTACCGAGGGGAAGGAGAAGTGGAGATTGAAGTAGCAATAGAGGATGACCAGGCTTGAATGAGTTTGGCTTGAAAGAGGGAAAAGAAAAAGAATTCAAAATCATTAAAAATTTGAATGTAGGCTATTGAAAAGCAGATGAGGTTCAATATTAAAGGTGGCTATGACTAAGAAAGAGAGAGCAAGAAGGTTGGAGACTAAAAGAAGAACTAGAGGAAGCCAACCTCAAAGCCGCAATAGAGCCACAACCACATGCAAGGGGACATTGCAATGTCGTGACTAGCTACTGCTGCTCTCCAGGTGAATAGGAAGAAATGACCAATGATAATTATGAGCAGGAAATGGAGACGCACCAAAATTTCCCCAAAGTTCTACCTTAAATGACAAGAAGGGAATAGAGTCATCAAATGACAATGTTCAAGAATAGCTTTTTTGACAATAGGCTATAGAGATTGAAGGGATTCAATTGAATTGCTCATTCAGAGTCTATTGGGTGTGCCACGTGTTGGAACAAGCCTAAATGTCGATAGCTTATTGCCAGTTATTGGCACCTTTCTTCAATAGTCTTTCTTGTAAGGGCCCAAGGGGCTAATAGTTAGTACCCACATAAAGAGTAAGAGTTGGGAAGAGTCTATTTTGCATGTGTGTGTGTGACTCAGTATGCTAGATTTTTAGAGAGTTTGAGTCAATTTTATGCAGCTTGTGCACATTTTGGAGTAGTGTAGCTCATGACACAAGATGCTGCTATGTATGATCAATTTTATGCAGCTTGTGCACATTTTGGAATAGTGTAGCTCATGACACAAGATGCTGCTATGTATGGTTTAAAGATTAACCTTGTCATCTTAATGCTACATTTTGGAATAGTGTAGCTCATGACACAAGATGCTGCTATGTATGGTTTAAAGATTAACCTTGTCATCTTAATGACTATGAACTTTTTTACTATCATTTTGGAAATTCTCTCTTATATGTGTTATGGTATATGTGTCATATTGCATGCAAACCAGACACAATCTAAACGGCTCATGGAATAAAAGATCAAGATCTCCATCATCCCTTCTTGCATGTGTATCTCACGCACTTGATATCTTCTTATCACATTAGCCATAGTCATAAGGTGCAGCTTATATAGAACCACTACAGTGTCAGGGATAGTCGTAAGGTGCAACTCGTACAGAACCACTATAGTATTGGGCCTAATTGAGCAGCAATGAAGGAGCCTCCTCTTTATATCTAGAACCCAAAGAAACAACCTTCTTTAAATATAAATAAAATAATACTTGAACCTTTGATTGGGCGCTTTTAATATTGCCACATTGCCACTATGATGTCATCCACAAGCTTTAGGTAGGAAACCAATCCTTGTGATGGCTGGTTATGTGCCTTAAGGTCCCACTGTTGATGATCGTGAGAATCATCATGTGCTAAAACATTAATTGTCTTATTGCACACACTTCCTCAATGGCAACAAATTTATGCAGCATGAGCATGATTGAATTCTTCCTTGGTTTTGAGAGTGCCATTCTCAGCATCTTCCTACTTTCTCCTCTACATTCTTTTTTATGTGCCCTTTCTTGTATAGTAAAAGCACACTTCTTTAATGGTAATAAATTTTTATAGCATGATTGGATACTTCCGTGGTTGTGAGAGTGTTGCCATTCTTGGCATCTGCCTACTTTCTTCTCTGTATTCTTTTTCAGTATGCCCTTTCTTGTATAGTAAAAGCACACTTCTTTAATGGTAATAAATTTTTATAGCATGATTGGATACTTCCTTGGTTGTGAGAGTGTTGCCATTCTTGGCATCTGCCTACTTTCTCCTCTGTATTCTTTTTCAGTATGCCCTTTCTTGCTATAGTAAAAGCATTTAATCTTTTTGTTTTGATTCATAGAGTTAGAATCGTTACTCTTCTTCTTTATGTTAGCAAAGAAAGCCTAGTCATCACCATTATACAACCACTATTGTTGCATAGTGATGATTTATAAGCTCTATGGAGAAGGGGCTAGTAATACAACTATATATACGACATGGGGCAACTATGACATGACATGTAGGTCCACGATCATTGATGATCTATGGCTGCATAGGTCTTATAGTCACAGATGATACTTTCCAACCAATAAATAGCAGTTTCCTCACCTCCCACGGCTATCTGTCTCATCTTAGGTCTCGTTCAAAAGCTGCATAACGTTAGGACAGGGTGTCTAAAAGTAAGTTTGCCTACTCCATGTTTCACGATTTTATGTAGCATATAGCCTATTTGGTAATGTGCTAAATCTAATCCAAGTTGTCTCTTAACCATCTGGCCTCATAGGCCATCTTTCCATGTGATCAGGGATACCAATTTCTTGAGCTACTCACAACAATGGCTACTCCTCATAATGGGGGGCATAAAAACATGATCTAACTAGAATTGCCTAGATAATGTGAAATGAGGGTTCCAACAACTCCTTCTAAGAAAGTTCCTACAGTGGAAAATAGGCTAAAGTGAAAAGTAAACATTTTAAAAGAAGCAAAGGAAGAAATGAGGATGGAGCATTGATATATCTAACAATTCCTTCTAAGAGAGATCCTATACTGGGGCAATTCAAAATAGGCTACAATTGAAGCTAAAGTGAATAGTAAATATTTTCAAAGGAATGGAGAATATCTTAATTCGAAACAAGAGAGATGAGCCGATTGGAGGAAGCAACAAAGTTAGTATAAGAGTGCTAAGAACAACTTGAAGTTAGAGTAAAGAATAGCAAGGGTCTTTAAGCAATATATCCTATGTTTTATTTGTAGCATTACATGGTAGTGATGTGTGTGAACACACTTAGGACCGTCGGGGCACTTTTTCCCTCACTAGGAGGTTTTTTACCCCGTGCGTATGTGCACCCTCTTATCTACTCATTTTGGGGTGTGTACTAATCTTTTGTATCTGGCACACATTTGTTCATTCTAATCTAGTGAGTTTGTGTGCTCTCAAGCTTCTCTAATCTTGTGTGTGTGCATTGTTGTAACCCTAACCCTAATTTTGACAATTGGTATCAAAGCTAGCTTCCTTGACACGATCTAGTATCTGCCTCTCTCCTCACGACCTTGTTTTTTTTTTCTCTGACTAAGATACCCTCTTAGGAGAAGAAGGTTATATACTGTAGTGTGATGTATACAAAGTATACGGATATTTTTGGGGTCTGCGGTGCGATTCGGGCGCATTTTGAGTACTGCAATGTTTCTACAGAGACGTTCTGGAGATACGTTATTTTGGATTGATTCTGCTCGATTTTGGGTGTTTGGGCTGTGTAGCGGCAAAGATTTGGTGTGCAGCAATACGGGCGCGTTTTGGGCACCACAACGTTTCTGCTGTGTGTAGACGTTCTGGAGAGGCATTATTTTGGATTGATTCTGCTCGATTTTGGGTGTTTGGGCTATGTAGCGGCGGTAAAGATTTGGTGTGCAGCATTATCTACAGTGTCTTCAACATCTACCATCATACTTTTGCCAGTAACACTCTATTCTATACTGTGTGTTATTTTTCATACACTTTGCAAGTGATTCAGTTAGTTGGCAGCCATCCAGGGTTGCATTCAGTGAATACTGAGTACTTGCAGTGTGTTAAAAGATTTTGCATTTGGTAGAAAGTCATGGTTGGCAGTAGTGATGTATTCAACATGTTGTCTACTCACAGGACAAACTTGATGGGACTAATTACCCATTGTGGTCCTATATGATGAGGCATGTACTGGTTGCTAAAGGCCTTTAAAATGTGGTCAATGGTAGTTGAACTCGTCTTGTTTCACAGGGTGCTGTAGGTACATCCGAAGTAGAATCTGATACTACATATGTGGCTCCTCCACATGCACCACTAGTACCTCCCACTACTACTTAAATGAGATGGGATGAAAGAGATGCACATGCACATGCATTGCTTGCACTTTCTATGAAGCGAAGCATTATTCCTCATATTCGGTCATGTAGGACTTCAAAATAGGCATGGGATGTACTTGCTGCATTATACTAGGTGTGTAATGAAGCCCGTGTTGCATATCTATGCAAACAGTTAGAGTCTGAGCACATGAATGAGGGAGACTCAATGGACAACTTCTTGACCAAGATCAAAGACTTTAAGGAGCAGCTTGCTAGTGTGGATGAGATATATCTTGATAGTACATTGGTGGCCATAGTTCTCAATGCATTGCCAGATTCTTATCAGAGTTTCGCCTCTACCCTTAAACTCATGATGAAGGGAAATCCAAATCCCCTTACATTTGATGAGCTGGTTTTAGTACTCTTGCAAGAAGAGCAGTCTAGGCAAAATAGATCTAATATGCCAGTTGGTGACCAAGCTCATACCATCGTACCCAAACATGCTGCGATGGGGACCAAACTTTGCAACCATGTGGGGGGGACCAAATCCCTACATAAGGCAAAGGTAAAGCTTCTTCGCATGGTGGCTATAAGACAAAATCATAATCCTCAAGTAAGGATGCAGAGAAATAAGGTGATAAACCTAAAAAGAAGGGCAAGTGTCACTATTGTAGGAAACCAGGGCACTACATACATGAGTGCAAGAAAAGGCTAGAGAAGGAGAAAAAGAAAGAATTGGGCATGGCTGTGGCTGATGCATCTACACCAAGTGCAGAGAAAAAGAAAACTGTAAGTTTTGCTCAAGATGATTGGGCATGGACTGTACATTGCAATTATGACCCTTCTGTTCATGATGTATGCATGTCAATGGTGGCAGAATCGGATGCTTGGTACTTTGACAAGGGTGCTAGTAAGAACATTACTTCACCAAAAAAATTGTTCTCATCTCTGGAATCTGTCCCAAGTGCATGAATCATCACATGTGAAAATGGTTCCTCATATCCTGTCAAAGGAGTTGGTAGAGTTGTGCTCACTCCTTACAAATGGGGGCGTATTTACTCTTTCTAAAGTATTATATGTGCCAGGCATTAAGAAGAACTTGTTGTCAGTTTTAGCCTTAGCCTTGTCAGGCTTGACAGTGAAATTTGTAGATGACAGATGTAGAGTTCATGATAGAAATTATAGTTATTCTATCATTGCCTCTCTCAGGCACCTTGTTTCATGGCCTATACAAGATGGATGTATTTGAGAAGTTGTAGCATGAAGCTTGCTCAGTCTCTATGACTCGTGCTATGAGTGATGTAGAATTATAGCATGCACGATTCGGCCATTTGAATTATGGCAGCTTGTTATGCCTTCAAAGGCATGATATGGTGTCTGAGTTGCCAACTTTTGAGACCCCTACTAGACATGTATGTGAGGGGTGTATTCTTGGTAAAATGCATCGAGCATCATTTCCAAAGGATGGATCTGTGAGAGTTGTTAAGAAATTACAACTTATACATAGTGATGTATGTGGTCCTATGAGGACACCATGTATTGGGGGATATCTCTACTTTATCACTTTTATTGATGATTACTCTAGATATAGCTGGGTGTACCTATTAAAGCAAAAGTTAGAGGTTTTTATGTGCTTTTATTGATGATTACTCCAGATATAGCTGGGTGTACCTATTAAAGCAAAAGTTAGAGGTTTTTATGTGCTTTAGGCACTTCATATCCATGGCTGAAAATGCATGTGAATGTAAAGTTGGCACCCTTCATTTCAGATCGAGGGGGGGAGAATATGTCCAAGGAATTTCATGCATATATGGCTGGAAAAGGCATAAGGCATCAATGTACAGTGTCATACACACCTCAGCAAAATGGTGTGGCTGAGAAGAAGAACAGGTCTCTCATGGAGATGGCACGATGTATGGTGAAAGCCCAAGATTTACCTCATGGTTTTTGGTTAGAGGGCAACTATGTGTGCAAACTATGTGTTGAACAAATGTCCTACCAAGGCCTTGCAGTCTAAAACTCCTTATGAAGCTTGGCATGGCAAGAAGCCTTCTGTGGCTCATTTTTGTGTTTTTGGTTGTCTTTCTTATGCTCTTGTGCCTGAGCAACAACATAATAAGCTTGATGATAAGGCAGTTAAATGTGTATTTGTGGGATACAGTTCAGAAAGCAAGGATATAGACTCTACCATCCGCCTCAAAGTGGATTTTCGTAAGAAGTAGAGATGCTGTTTTTGTCAAAAACTCAGTTCAGCCCATGCTTTCATGCAAAAAACAGCAGAATGTATGCTCACAGGACATGTTTGATTCGCTCCTACCTTTGTTTAATGAAGGGCAACCATATGTAGTGCAATTGAATGCTCAACCAAGTGCTGAAATTCAGCCTTTGCAGGTGCAAAATAAGCCTGTAAATCAGCCTTTTGATGAGGCAGTTATTGAGGATGTAGTGGATGAGCCATAGAAGAATCTAGGCGTATGCCAAAATGGCTTGTGTAGACATTGAGGGATAGCAAGTTGGCAGCTTTTTTACCTAGCAAAACTCGTGCAAGTTCTCGTCACATGTGGATCATGTTCTCATTTCTAATTTATGTAATGAGAAGGAACCTGTTTCCTTTGAGGAAGCACATGATGATGATCATTGGATGCATGCTATGCAGGATGAGTATAACTCTATACTTAAGAATGACACCTAGTATTTAACAGATCTACCTCATGGAAAGAAGGCCATTGGTACTAAGTGAGTTTACAAGTGTCATTCTTAAGTATAACTCTATACTTAAGAATGACACCTAGTATTTAACAGATCTACCTCATGGAAAGAAGGCCATTGGTACTAAGTGAGTTTACAAGTTAAAACGCAAAGCGGATGGTCGCATTGATCGTACAAGGCCAGACTTGTTGTAAAGGAGTATGCCCAACAAAAGGGCATTGATTATGATGAGACCTTTGCACCCATATCTCGTATGACTACCATTAGGTGTCTCATTGGCTTGGCAGCACATCATGGGTGGAATGTACATCAGTTGGACATTAAGAATGCATTCTTGAGTGGTGATTTACATGAGGAGGTGCATGTATCACAGCCTCCTGGTTTTGTTGTGAAAGGAGAAGAGTCTAAAGTATACAGGTTGAAAAAGGCTCTTTATGGCCTTAAGCAGGCTCCTAGAGCATGGTATGAGAAGATTCATACATACTTGGTTGCAAATGATTTTTGTAACAGTCCAACCCTCTATGTAAAGAGGATTAAGGACACTTTATTGGTCATTGTTCTATACGTTGATGACATGCTGCTCATGAGACCTGATATAGATTAGATTTCAGCTTTTAAGACTAATTTGTAGTCATCATTTGAGATGTCAGATTTGGGACCCTTGCATTACTATTTCGGGATTTACTTTATGCAGCGGGCGCAATGATGGCATTGTTATGCTGCAGTCTAAATATATACAGAAGCTATTGAAGAGGTTTAATCTTGAAGACTGTAAACCTATGGCTACACCTATGGAGACATTACTCAACTTAGTCTTCAAGATGCAGGAGGCATCTTTTGATGCTAATTTGTATTAGCGGGCTATTGGATCCCTTCTTTATGTGTTCAACACAAGACCAGATATACTGTATGCAGTCTCACAGTTGAGCAGATTTATGTATAGCCTAGGTATGAAGCATTGACAGCAGGCTGTTAAGTGGGTTTTTTGCTATTTACAAGGTACTTAGTATTTTGGATTATTTTATCCAAAGGGGGGTGAGTCACAGGTACATGCTTTTAGTGATTCAGATTGGGCTAGATGTTATAACACACGAGTGTCCACTAGTGGGTTTTACTTTCGCCTTGGTCATTCATGTATATCATGGCTCAACAAAGAAGCAGCCTACAGTGGCCACTTCCAGCTTTCTGTGAAGCTAAGTACAGGGCAGCTTTTACAGCTACAGTTGAGTGTGTGTGGCTCAGACGTCTTATGGCTGATTTGGGTGTTGGACAGTCATTTAGCACTATGATTTTCATACAGCCAGAGCGTATTAGCACTAAGTACATTGAGGTGCATTACCACTATGTTAGGGAAAGACTCTTATTATCTACTCATTATCTACTCATTTTGGGGTGTGTACTAGTGAGTTTGTGTGCTCTCAAGCTTCTCATTTTGGAAAAGACTCTTATTATCTACTCATTATCTACTCATTTTGGGGTGTGTACTAGTGAGTTTGTGTGCTCTCAAGCTTCTCTATCTTGTGTCTAGGATTGCACTAGTACATGAGATAATGCTAATCTTCCAAAAGATTAATACAAGATTATTCTAATACACTCGATTGTCTACTACGAGCACTCAGAATGAATAGGAGGATGCTTCAATTTCAGAGGCTTTTGCCTTGCCCACACGATCAAACATCATAGTGCTCTCTCACGAGGCTAATTGAAAGGGGAATCGAAGGACAAAAGAAAGGGGACATGGCCAATCTGCACTACTCAGACTGAGTAGAAGAATCTCATCACTTCATGGTGGGCACCACCCCCTACGTAACAACTCCATGGTCTGTGTACTCTCGTCGAACCCTTGGAGAGGCAGGCATGACATAAAAGACACGAAGGTGTTGACTATTATTGTCCATGATTTTGGTTTTCATGTCGGCCACCACCTTGGCCTCGACCATGATCTCTACCTCTGCCTCTACCTGAATTGGTGTAGAAGGCCTGTTCTGATGTTTTCTTACTTTGTGAAGAAGAGTCCTCACCCAAAAACTTTTCCTCTATGATCAACATAAACACTAAGTCCCGAAAGTTGGAAACATTCTCTTTGACTCTGCAATGGAGGTCTTGAATGACTTGTACTCTTTGCCAAGCCCATTCGTGCGTAGACGTTTACTAAATCATTATCTTCCATCAATGGAGGTCTTGAATGACTTGTACTCTTTGCCAAGCCCATTCACGCGTAGACGTTTACTAAATCATTATCTTCCATCGATACATTGATAGACCCAAGGAATTTAACAATTTCCTTGATCTTTAAAGCGTGCTAATTGATAGACATGCTTTTCTTCTCCATAGTATGTAGCTCTTATTTTAGCTGCGGTTTCCTTGCCTTTGTGTTGGTCTAGAACATCTGCAATAGGTTTTGCTATGCAACTGTTAGAGTGTTGGTATCCTGTATGTATCATATCATTGTGTCTTTGACATTGATTGAAAGTAAATACATGAATTTCCTTGCACCTTATCCTTGAATGCCTTTACATCTGCTAGATTGACATTCTCTTTAGGCAACTTTGGAGGCTTCTCATTGTCTCCTTTGACATCGTAATCCCAAAATACTTTACCCATTAAAAAATTGGTAATAATGAACTTACAAGCATAGAAGTTGTTCTTGTCCAGGTTCTCATTGACAATTTGATTGATTTCATCAGACACATTTGTCTGCAACAACAACTAGGAACCTGCAAACATATAATTTATGTATGTAACCTTTAACACAACAATATCTTTTGTGACTACTGCAGCAGTACTTTAGCACAGCCTGTATATCACTTGATGTGACCAGAGTACATGTACATGCACCCAAGATCAAAAATACATGTGCAAAGAATGTCTGCACTCCCAAAATGTACTGATAACCAAATTTTGACCAGAGACAATTCTCAACCAAAACTTTTTGAAATTGCCAAAAACACCTTAGAGTGATTGAATGGAGACTTAAATGCACCTGAAATGGAGACTTAAATACACCTGAAATGCAATTCTAGCCGCAAAACTTCTATATAAAGTACTCCGCACCTTTCAGGCACCTCCAGGCCTGCAAAGTCAACCCCTCAATCGGAGATGTATAGCTCAAGGGGTGTTGTACCTAAACAAGAAGGGGAAGAGATGATGATGCTCTTACCTATATACCGCTTCTTTCCTTGCTTTGTTCTTTCCTCTTGGTTGCTGCTCTCACATGAAGTGGAGCTTTGATACCATAAAGAGAATGCGGGAAGACAGAGAGCCTGATTTCCTTAAAAGCCCCACTGTCGATGATTGTGAAAATTATCATGTGTTACAAAATTAGTTGTCTCATTGCACACTTTCTTAATGGCAACAAATTTATGTGACATGAGCATGGAGGAATTCTTCCTTGGTTTTGAGAGTACCATTCTCAGCATCTTCCTATTTGCTCCTCTACATTCTTTTTCTATGTGTCCTTTCTTGTTATAGTAAAAGCGTCTTTAATGGTAATAAATTTCTATAGCATGACTAGATACTTCCTTGGTTTTGAGAGTGCTGCCATTCTTGGCATTTGCCTCCTTTTCTGTATTCTTTTTTAGTATTCCCTTTCTTGCTATAATAAATGCATTTAATTTTTTTCTTCTAATTCATAGAGTTAGAATCCTTACTTTTCTTCTTTATGTTAGCAGAGAAAGCCTAGTCATTACCATTGCACAACCACTATTGTTGCATAGTGATGATTTATAAACTCTATGGAGAAGGGGGCTGGCAATGCAACTATATATATGATGTCGGGCAACTATGATGACATGACATGTACGTCCACAGTCATTGACGGTCTGACTGTATAGGTCCTATAATCATAGATGATATTGTCCATTGTGTAGATTCGGAGCATAATAATGTACTACCCAATAAATAGAAGTTTCCTCACCTCCCAGGACTATTTAGGCTCATTTGTCTTATCTTAGGTCTTGTTCAAAAGCCCCATAACATCAGGATAAGGTGTCTAAAAGTAAACTCTACCTACTCCATGTTTCACGGTGTTGTGTAGCATATAGCCTATATGGCAATGTGCCAAATCTAATCCAAGCTCTCTTTTAACCATTTGGCCTGAAAGGCCACCTTCCCATGTGATTACACAATTTCTCGAGCTACTCAACCATGGCTACTCCTCATAATGGGAGGTGCAAAAACATGAGCTAGCTAGAATTGCCTAGACAATGTGAAGTGAGGACGAAGCATTAATATCCAACAACTCCTTCTAGGACAGTTCCTAAGGTTACTGTTAAAGAGCTAAAGCGAATAGTAAACATTTCCAAAGGAAAGGAAGAAATGAGTGTGGAGCATTGATATTTAACAACTCCTTCTGATGATTTTTTAAAAATATGAGCTTTTCTTAGAATGCTTTTTTCACTAAAGGTTCTTCAATATCTCCTCATAATAAGATATAAATCTACAATTACTATATCCCCATTATATTATTTTTCATTTTTAGACAAATTAGATAATTTCACCATATATAATCAATAGAAACAATGACTAAAATATTAGATAATTTCACCATATATAATCAATAGAAATAATGACTAAAATATTAGTACACATTTAGGTTTTTATTGGTGTATTAAAATTGGTTTTTTTTGGTAGACAGTTTTTCCTAATTAGGGAGAAATACGAAAATTGTATGTATAATTTAAGACAAGGAATGACGAAGGAACTTTACTTTAATTTAAAATGTAATTTACTTACATTTATAGTTTAAGATGTGGAATAGCAAAGGACCTTTAATTTTAAGATGTGGAATAGCAAAGGGCCTTTAATTTTAAGATGTGGAATAAAGAAGGACCTTTCATTTATAGTTTAAGATGTGGAATAACAAAGGAAATTTGTTTTCATTTTAAAAGATATTTTTAAACTTTTGAAGACACAAACGAGAGTCAAATGGGATCACCATGACGTGAAAGTTATTATAAAAATTATTAGGTGTACACATGGTAGATTTTGTGTTATGAAGGAAGGACTTTTTTTAAAACAAAAAGTAACCTCTTCCTAAGTAGTGTGATGCTACATAACAAATATGAAACATTTGAAAAGCATGGGTACTAATTAGAAGGCATAATGATTACCTACATGAGCATAAGATAGATCAAGCATTGTGATGTCATCACTATAAGATAAATAAAGCGTTGTGATATCATAGGATAAACATACATCTTGTTGGTATGAAACATTATGCAAGGGTTTGGTGGTCTACTCCTTGACCAATAGCCCACCAACTTCATTATCAACACTTCATCACCATATCACTCTCGTTGTTTGCTACTCACGATTTGTTGGTATAAAACATTATGCAAGGGTTTGGTGGTCTACTCCTTGATCAATAGACCACTTCACCTTATTATACAAGGGTTTGGTGGTCTACTCCTTGACCAATCACCTTTGTGCAAGCTTTGTAGCCGCCGTTAATGGCACAATGATCATTTCCATCACCATCACACTTAACTCCACATTAGCATCACATCACCCTTCATCATCAACATCTCCCTCATTATTTTTCATTATTACAATCACCCTTTTCACAACCTCCATCACATTGATAATATCTACATATCTCCAATTGCTCACCACCATGCTCATCATCTCATTGTATAATTACAACTACCACCATGCACTAGGGCTAGTAGGATTAATAGTTAACAAGCAACTAGCTAGGGCATGACATGTATAAGGAAATGCACTAGATACTTTTGCAAGCTATGGATCTCCTATACTAGTTTTTTGCAATAGCTTGTGTATAGAGAAATCTTCTTGATATGCACCATATTTATTTGGTGACTTTTGCAAGCTATGGACCTCCTACCGATTTGGAAATATGTTCTTGATATGCACCATATTATTTGGTGACTTTTTATTTACATAAGGATCTCTAAGATCAATTATAATGAATATTTTTACGTTTTCCTTTCTTTTACACATGGAAATGATATTTTTTTTGTTTATCATTTTAATGCAATGCTTCCATCAACAACCAAAATATCTAAAAAATGGACCCTATGACTTAAACGTGCATCCCCCCCCCCCCCCCCTTGGTGATAATGGACCCTATGACTTAAACGCGCACCCCCCCCTTGGTGATAATATATATCAATAAGATTATCATGACAATCATTTTAATGCAATGCTTCCATCAACAACCAAAATATCTAAAAAATGGACCCTATGACTTAAACGCGCACCCCCCCCCCTTGGTGATAATATATATCAATAAGATTCTCATGACAATCAATTAGAGACTTTACTTCACACAACAATGTTTTGCAATAAAATCATCTACTATGTTGCATATAGAAGGTCCTAAATAACAAAAACAATTTATAATGTAAATAACAAAATGCTTTAAGGCATAAACAACAAAAGAGGAAATTTATGACTATATCATTTAAATATTGCTATGCTATTCATCAATTACTATATCATTTAAATATCTAACTTGTTATGTAGTATTTTTATTTGTTTTGTTTTACACAACATGATATGATGTTATAAAGCATCATCAAGGTTTTCTAACTGGTGTGTATATTTTATTTTTAAAAAAAGGAGAAACATAAGTTTATTTGGGGGTTCAAGAGCTTTGTAAAAGGACTCTATGATGTAAATATTTTGAGTGTTAAATATATTACAAATATTTTCCTCTTAAAAAAGGAATGTTTTTTTTAAAGTATTTTTTTTTTAAAAAAAAGCACGGGTTTGCAAAAAATAAAATAAAACCCAAAATAGTGTTTTCAATTATTGGTAGCATTCGTTTTTTCCAAAATTACGTAAGCGCGGGCGTGTGCGCTATCTCTCTCGCGCGCACGCGCGCGTACGGCCGGTGCCGGTGCCGGTGCCAATGATGTTGCTGCCCGTAGTTGAAGCGTGTACACTTGGAAAATGCATAGCATAAGGTCAATGTCTACATAGAGAAAGGTTTGATAAAAGTTTAATCGACAAAGGTTTTGTAGCCTTAGATGAAACTATTGTCTCGACAACTGTAACGTAACGCTCATACAATTAAGTCTTCCTGAAGTCTCAACCTCAAAAAAAGCACAAGTCTCGCCAATGAAGTGATATCAAGTGGTAGAGATCTTTTTCTAGGATCAGGAGCTCTTGGGTTCAAAACCTCACATTGTGCTGCCTCGATGCATCCCTTACGACGAGCGAACGGTGAAAAATTGGTGACTATGAGAGGATCTTGGGCCTAAGGCTAGTCGGGAAAAGGAAAGAAGCACAACTCTGAAGTCTCAACCTAAAGAAGCACAAGTCTCAACTCTGAACTTGTTGTGGGGATGATAAGGCCTACAATAAAAAGACTTTAGAATACTGGTTTTGTTTTCTCAAAAAAAAAACGCAAAAACAAAACCACACACATAACACACATATGTAGTGGGTCAAAATGTTCTTTATAGTGTGAAACACCATGGTCAATAAAAGGTCATGAATATTTCTTGAAAACGTGGGTTGCCCTTCAAAGATACAATTCTAACCCCACCTGCAAGGTCGAGATTAGGTGGGAATTGTGACGAAAATCGATGCCCACTGAAGATGTGACTAGGAAGCCATTAGAACGTAAACAAAAGCCACAAGAACATTCCCAACTCAATGTCACATAAGATTCCAATCAAACTAGGGTAAAACAAGTGAATTGCATAATTCCCTGCCCCAAAGGGCAAAGCTATCGTAGGAGACACACAAGAATATGTGTCCAAACAAGACATGTTCACACAAGAACGTAAACAAAAGCCACAAGAACATTCCCAACTCAATGTCACATAAGAATCCAATCAAACTAGGGTAAAACAAGTGAATTGCATAATTCCATTCCCCAAAGGGCAAAGCTATCGTAGGAGACACACAAGAATATGTGTCCAAACAAGACATGTTCACACAAGAACATGCTACAAATTTTATGGACTAGCTGATTCAAAGGATGGATCAAGAGCTGCTGTGTTCCATGGAAGAACTGCAAGTGTTATATCAACACACCTCTTACGGTTATTGGCAAGAGCTAGTAACCTACATCAAGAGCTTCATCCATATATATTTGGGCCTAATCAATAAAGGATCAGGCTAATAAATGAATGATGACCCTACAAAATAGGCTCCAGAGGACTAACTTGCTAACATTAACTGAGTTCTAACATTACTAACAACTCTCTGGAAATCACTTCACTTACAACCCAATCAGATTCTCCACCCTAATTTCTGATCCCCAAATTCATGTCACACAACATTTGCCCACATTTATCTTGGAAGCCATAAATGATTCCTACATTGCATCATGATCCACTCTAAACCCTAACATGCCCATAAACTCACAGTCCTATCACCGTGATTTATTCTGAATGAATCATGGCCGTGATATTGAATTATGCAAAATCATGCCATGCAAAATGAGCCAAAACTAAACTATATTGAGCCCTCTAGATGTGTTGTGACTGTTGAGGCTTGATTTATATGATTGTGATGCTTCTCATCTAGTGTGATTAGCACCATGATTTACGGTCGTGATCATGGCCATTGTTAACATGATCATGACAATGGTTGACGTGATCAAGGCCTGTATTCTAAGGCCAACGAGATGGTGCCATGTGTCACATGTTATCGTGATCCTACTGGCTATAAATAGGTGTGTTCTTCTTCTTTGTCTCTATCTTTCCTATTTTCAAGTTCTTCTTTTGGCTTTGGCATTCGTCTTCACTTGCCTTCGTTTATATGTGCGCCTGCTGCCTGCACACATTCCACTTCCAAACGACCCCCCCACCATCACTAGGTAAGACATCATGTGACCCTGCATCTTTCTGTTCTTAAACATCTTCTTTCATCCACTAAGTGCTTCAGAAGGAGGGTAAGTCGGGTAAGTATGTTCAATGAAATCTCCTCTTTATCTTCTTCCCCATCCATCCCTCTTGGTTGGATGCAAAATCAAATGATTCACATATCTATCAACACTCTTTTCATCCCTCAACTCAAACGATGTGGTTCCCAAACCATGATTATGTAGTCTACACAATCACAGCTTTCAATAGCTATGATTGCATGATCATGAACCCTGAAACAACACCAACACAGAAATCACCCATCCTATAGTGACATTCGAGGTGCTAATGGCTCTCGTTGGTGCCCAATAAAATTGATTTGGCACCGTGATTTTGTAGTCTACGGACTCACGTTCGTGTGCCACATCACCAATCATGCCCGCTGAGATTTCCACATCATCAGTCATGCTGGCACAATCATCGTTGTATGCTCCCCATCACATCCACAAATTGAAGGGACCAACATATTAGCATGCCTCTACTGATTAGAAGATGAAGAACCACATTATGTTTTCGCCATGATTATGCAATTTGCACAATCGCGGTATGTTAAATTTGTAGCAATGTGATGAGCTATGGAGGATCAAATGCTAGAATCAACATCATTAGCAAAGAGATTAGATGATAATTAAGACGTGATTAGTAAGCAATTAACTGATAGCTTAATGTAGGCGTGGATAATCAAAAACCAACAAATTCTCATTAGGCCAATGCCTCAATTTATAGGGTTTACATCCAAGCATCTAATCCCACATGCTAGAATCAACATCATTAGCAAAGAGATTAGATGATAATTAAGATGTGATTAGAGTAATTAACTGATAGCTTAATGTAGGCATGGATAATCAAAAACCAGCAAATTCTCATTAGGCCAATGCCTCAATTTATAGGGTTTACATCCAAGCATCTAATCCCACTGATCTCTCCTTGATTCAATCCACCTCTTTTGCTTGATTCTCTCCACCACTTCTCCCAGAATATCTCCACACCTCCTAAATCTTCTCATGCTACCCTTTATTCTCTCCCAGTAGATACTTCTCACCTTTTCACAGCTTCTTACTCATTTACAGATTCTCTTTTACAGCCTCTTGCTAAGGGCTTGTTTCCGCACACACCCTATTCACTTGTATATTTCAACACCTCCCCTCAAGTGAATAATCCTAGCACACTTGGACCCTATACCAAGTTTCCCTCTTACTTGATAGTCCGCGACCAGTGCCTCAAGTCCCTAAACTCATAGTCCTTGACACACTCTCTCTCTATGTGTCCAAGGCTACTACAGTGCCTGGCCGTGACCTTGAATAAAGTGCTCACACATACATCTACCACATGGCCTACATCATCGGTGGCTCAGAGGTGGTTTTACTCTATTGGGGCAAGTTACATTGGGTTGTGGGGTTTCTCTCTCTCTCTCTCTCTCTCTCTCTCTCTCTCTCTCTCTCTCTCTCTCTCTCTCTCTCTCAAAAAAGATGATCTGACTCCACTTCTTTATTAGGAGCCTCCATGAAGTTTGTCGATGTCGTTCCTTCTCCACTGGGTTTATTGTAGCAGTCTCTTGCCATGTGTCCTGGCTTTCCAGAGTTGTGGCAAGTGAACGTCCTTCCTCCTACTCTTCCTCTTCCTCGTCCTCGTCCTCGAGAGAATCCTCCTCGGGTGAAGAATGCTTTTTCTTCTCCAGTTATTGAGTCTAGCCACTTCTTCTCTTTGACCCTGGTCTCTTGCTGTAGTAGAGCTCCTTCTATCTCGTGCAGCTTCAATTCAGGTACATTCTTTAATGTTGCTACAATGTTTTCATATTCACCTTTGTCCAAGCTATCAGTTAATTGCATCTTAATTATCATCTAATCTCTTTGCTAATGATGTTGATTCTAATCACGTCTTAATTATCATCTAATCTCTTTGCTAATGATGTTGATTCTAGCATTTGATCCTCCATAGCTCATCACATTGCTGCAAATTTAACATGGTATCAGAGCCTAGCTTAGAATCCATCAAATTTATGAGCCCATTATCTTGCTAATCACCTAGCTGATCAAGATTAGTAGATAATCAAGTTTTTTAACCTCTTTCTTCAAAGAGCTTCTGTACCCCCAGCTGGTGGAGGGGCTTGATCTCTTTCCAGGCTTAACAATAGCCTTCAAGTCTTTAGCCACACATAGCCACAAGCCCTATGCTCCAGCCCATCAACGCGAATCGCCAAACCGCCTCCTAGAGGAGCTGCCAATTTTTGCGAATTCACCAGTGCTAGTTTTTTGAAGAGAATTGCAAATCTACACTTACACAGAAGACATTGCTCTAATTCCTCTTGGCCCTAGGGGTTTTCAAGGGTGCTCTACAAGCTGGTGAAGACAGTTTTTGATTTCATCAAGTCTACAATGAGATCCAAGCTCTCCATCAAATCTGCAAGTGACTTTGGTAAAACAGAGATTAAGCATTTAATGTTTGGTCAAATCTTGTGTTTCTTGGCTTAATCCTCTACTAGACTAATTGCTATTGATGGCTTTGAAAGGGGTTGAGCTCATTTGATCTCTAAAGCCCCAGATCTAGACTCCCCGCATACTTTG
Organism: Cibotium barometz; assembly: GCF_041138505.1. NCBI lineage: Eukaryota > Viridiplantae > Streptophyta > Polypodiopsida > Cyatheales > Cibotiaceae > Cibotium > Cibotium barometz. The sequence goes on from NC_141098.1 coordinate 34,652,660, forward strand.
TTTTTTACACACAAAACAAACGATTATTTTGCTAATCAGTGTGATTAATCAGCACTAACCACTATATTTTGGTGCAATTGAGGGTTCAAATTAACCATTGGGTATCTGATACAGATCCCTATAACTTTAGATTGCAATTCGAAGATGGTTTGATACTCCAATCATTCAGTACACATTTGTTACCTTAGTTTTATGTAATTTTTGGTGAATTTATGCTGATAAATCTGTTGTAATCATCACCTAAACACCAGATTGAGTTGTAAAAGGGTAGACACTACCCTTGAATCTTGAAATTGGATCAAGAGGTAAGACCCGCTTCACATCATCTCATGAGCACGGCACAAGAGATAGCCAAATTTAATGGGGAACAGTTTTATACATGGCAAACAAAAACCATGTATTTGCTCACAAGGAAAAATCTGTGGGGGCTAGTTGAAGGAAGAGATGAATGCCCAGAAGTGAGTGGGAAAAATGAGTGAAAGAGCAGGAATGAGAAGGCATTAGGACTTATCGCACACTCAGTTTAAATGATGAAATCATTCATCACATCACAGGGATACAATGGGCAAAAGATGCATGGGATGAACTCAATAAATTATTTCGCACTCAAGCAAAAAATTCAAAGATAAATCTTTTTCTACAAACTGGATATGAAGGAAAGTGAACCTTTAATCACACACTTGAACAAATATAAAAGCATTAAGCAACAACTAGCAGCCATTGGCAAAAAGGTAGAAGATGATGAGGCACTAGCAGTGCTTCTGAGAGGCTTCTGAAAATGTAGGCATGGATAATCAAAAACCAGCAAATTCTCATTAGGCCAATGCCTCAATTTATAGGGTTTACATCGAAGCATCTAATCCCATTGATCTCTCCTTGATTCACTCCACCTCTTTTGCTTGATTCTCTCCACCTCTTACCAGAATATCTCCACACCTCCTAAATCTTCTCATGCTACCCTTTATTCTCTCCCAGTAGATACTTCTCACCTTTTCACAACTTCTTACTCATTTACAGATTCTCTTTTACAGCCTCTTGCTAAGGGCTTGTTCCCGCACACACCCTATTCACTTGTATATTTCAACACGGTAGTGATCACCACGTCATCCACTAATCAAAAAGATAGAATGACCCTCCATCTCATCATTTAGCGACTCTAAGTGTGTAGGAGCAAATAAGAGAAGTTCAATAAAAACATGGTGGTATGCTTCCAAGGTCTTCCCTCCTTGGGTTATTTTTAAAAATTCATTCATTTTGTCCTCTTGAAATCCTTAAAGACAACCTTTGGCAAAAGTATTCCTTCATGGCCTCCTAGGATAATTGATTTGGTTCCAGTGGTTGGGTTACTTCAAAATTTCATTCATTTTATCTTCTTAAAATCCTTAAAGATAAAAATATTCCTTCATGGCACCCCACGATAACTGATCCTAGTGGTTGGATTACTTCTAAAAATTCATTCATTTTGTCTTCTTAAAATCCTTAAGGATAAAACCTTTGGCAAAAATATTCCTTGTTGGCATCCTAGGATAATTGATCTTGGGGTTCCAGTGGTGCTTAAATCGATAATAGTTCTTCCAACTAGTCCGGGCATTTCTTGCAATTTTAAAACTATGTGGAGCAGTTGCTCACATTGGTGCACCAAATTTCAGAGAGCAATTGGTCCGACAACTAAATCCAATGGAGGCCCAAAAATTAAGGGTTTAGTGGTTTTTGGGTTAATGTGAGCTTAGAAAAAGAGATGAGGAGTGCATAGAATGCATTTTGCATCATTACACCACATTAACACAAAAAACTCACAAAATTAAGAATTCTAGCTCTCTTTTACATAAGAGAAGAGCCCATGATTGGAGCTTAATTAATCATTCATTATTTGTTAATCTAGAGATATAATTAATTGTATGAATTAATTAATGATTAGTGGCTAATCAAGACCCCTTAATCAATCTAAAAGAGGGAGAATATTAGTGAGAGTTAACCTTAGATTAATTCCTAATCACTTTTTTCCACAACTCATTAGTGTTTAATGAGCATTCAATGGGAAGATGCCTTTCAAGTTGGCTAGAATCCACTTTTGGGTGGCATTTATGGCATGCGTAACAAGTGTGTAAGAGGGTGTTATAAAGTGTTGCTTTTGTTTTCCATCCACTTGCCTTTTTGGGAAGAACCTCTTATACCCCCTGATTTGAAATTCAACACCACCCCCTCCACATAAATTGGATTCAAAAAACCACAATAAAAACTTGGAGTAAAATATAAATTTAAAAAAAGATATTCATGATGGCAACATGAAAAACCAATGATATTCATGTGTGAAAAAACTCAATTTTTCATGGTTGTGAAAAACTCAACAAAAAAGGGGAAAAAAGAAATTTAAAAATTTTAAGATAATCACGCCAAGTGCAGAATGAAAATCTACAGAAATTCATACCAAATTTTTTTTACAAAAATCACTTTGTGATTTGAGGAATTGCCTCCTCGGGTCTAAAAAATCTTATCCTGAAAATCTCATCCTCAAATTTGGTCAAATTTAGGTGTGAAAAACCAATCCAATCTTTCACAGCCGCCGTGAATTTCTTGAGAAATTCGTATTTTAAAAAACTAAAATTTGGGGTTGGGAAGGTGATCACATGATTTGGACATATTGTTAGACCCCATTGACAGTGATTTTGAACTCAGATATTGAAAATTATTTGGTGTGAAAAACCAATCTGGTTTTTCATAGCCATGAATTTAAAAAATTCATGTAAAATAAATGCAAAATTTGAAGTAGGGAAGGCAATTAAATGATAGATACTAACTCTTAAAGTGCTTTGGTAGTGATTTTAAACCCAAAATTTGGAAAAAAGTTGGCATGAAAAACTAGAGTTTTTCACATTCATGATTAACTTGAGTTTAATGTCCAATTTTTTTAATTTTTTTAAGGTTGTTGAGGTGTCTACACGATCTAGATTGATCCTACTAGTTATTGTAGAAAATTAAAATAAAAAAATAAAAAATGTAATCACTCATAGAAATCCCCACCCTGCTTACTAGCTTATCATTTACTAACTAGCCTTCCACATTCCCTCTGAGGAATAATGACATTGGACATTCATGTGACATTATCAACAACTTCTTAGTTCTCCCCACAACAAAGTCTTCAACTCGATCATGAGAGGAAGCAAAGGAGGGAATGCTAACCCATTTTGGATTTAACAGGAGTTACCACAATAATTCTACATTAAATAGCAAAGATGGAGACTCCAAAATCATGTATGATCAATCCATGAAGCAACAATGTCTAAATCTGCAACTTGGATGGGTGCCGAAAAATGGACCGATGGAACACTTATGGCGATTTCAGGCTCCAAGAGCATGTGGCAACAAGATAGAATGGATTCCCTATAAATATAAATGTATTAATATGTGCTTAAGCATTGTACAAGCAATAGGCCATGTATGAGCCTTGAGCACCCGACGGGCCATAGTTTAAGTATGTGTGAACACTCATGATACAACATACTCTCTCATTGTGCAATAGAGTCTTGCTCTTGTGCTAATCCTTTGTCTAATCTTCTTCTCTAATGCATGCTAGTGAGCTTGTATGAATGTTGTGAGGTGAGAGGAGGAACGATGACCCATAGTCCAACAGGCAGTGTGACGATGCTTGTGGGAGAAAGTGATGAAAATTGCTTCCCCAAGGAGGTGTGAATCTTGGAGACCTTGAGGGTTACAAGCTCAACCATTAGAAAGATCCCCACAATACTTGCAACACATGATAAATACTCATAAACACCACACCCGTGCACTATGACCAAAACTCATCAAGAAGGTAACTCTACAATGCATAAAAAAACACATGAAGAATCTAAACCACAAAACCCAAAAGTACCTCTTCTATATCGACCTCAAACATTGTAACCTCCACTCTTTGTACAAAGACGTGTATAAGAAAGAACACGAATGAATAAACATTGTAGAAGAAAAAAAAATGATTCCCCAATCCCTTTTGACCATTAAAACAACTACATTCTGGTGTTATCCTTGACTTTGTCCATCCCTCTTTTGAAAAAAAACCTTCACCATTGTTAGTGATGAAGCAGCTTACTAACATTTTAAAGTGTGCCTTTACTTGTAACACCCTACAAAACTTGTGTATCAATAAACCTTGGAAATCAAAACTACTTACATTTTAAAGTGTGCCTTTACTTGTAACACACTACAAACCTTGTGTATCAACAAACCTTGGAAATCAAAACTAGTTACGCTGGCAAAAGCATTTCAAGTATTGAAAAGAACAGTATGTATACTACACACACTCTCACACAAATATACCTACTTACACACACATATATATATGTATTCATGTACACAATATACCTACACACACACATATAATATACCTACACATATACACACATATACTACACATTTACTACACATATACTATACATATACTACATATACTATACATATACACATATATACATACCTTCACATATAAAATATACCTACATATTATATATGCACATACATACATACATACATACATACATACATACATACATACATACATACATATATATATATATATATATATATATATATATATATATATATATACGCACACATTCACTACATATATAGCTACTACACATCTACAAACAAATGCCTACTCACTCACACACTACACATATAGCTACTACACATACTACACACCTACAGACAAATGCCTACTCACTCATACACTACATATATAGCTACTACACATACTACACACCTACAAACAAATGCCTACTCACTCATACACTACATATATAGCTACTAAACATACTACACACCTACAAACAAATGCACTCATACACTACATATATAGCTACTACACACTTACACACAAATGTCTACTCACTCATACACTATATATATATATAGCTACTACACATGCTACACACCTACACACAAATGCCTACTCACTCAAGCACTACATATATAGCTACTACACATGCTACACACCTACACGCAAATGCCTACTCACTCATACACTATATATATAGCTACTACACATGCTACACACCTACACACAAATGCCTTCTCACTCAAACACTACATATATAGCTACTACACATGCTACACACCTACACACAAATGCCTACTCATTCAAATACTACATATATATACCTACTATCACTCATTGACACATATAAATACCTAAAACACACATACACAAAGGTCTCACATACATAGATATAATCCTACCTACTCATACACATGTATAACTACTTACATACATACATACACACACACACATATATATACCTACTCACACATACCCATACTTACACACATATACTCACACACAATATACATATTTATATATTTATATATTTATATATTTATATACTACACACAATATACATATTTATATATTTATATATTTATATACTACACACAATATACATATTTATATATTTATATACCTACTTACACACACACACACACACACACATAGAGAAAGAAAGAGAGGGGAGAGAGACATGAAAATAGATAATGCACTTTATTAAATAATTATGTTAGACAAAAGCTGTCAATTTATGAAATAGTAATGGTAGACTCAAGTTGTCAATGAAACAAAGGGAATCCAAGCTAGTGGTCTAAGTTACGTAACAAGAGCCACTACAACGCTTATGACTATCAAAGCTTTCTCTTCCTTACAAAAAACTATCACGACTAACCATCTCTAATGCAAAAAGCAAGTGATAGAGGACATAGTTGACTTCTTTCCATGAAACATCACTAAGGGTGGAAAAGTTAGACTTATCATGGAGCGTACATCCTCAACAAGTAGATTGAAAGTGAACTCATCCATTAATAGCAACTTCATAAGGTAGTAGACAATTATGCATACAAGTATAATGGAATAAATGTGTACACATAAAGTCCTCAACCATGGCCCCAATGGCAAATAAGTATTGATTATCACCCTTAGTATCAAGGGCTCATTTTTGGCACGAAGAGAAATTCCTATTTATTTAAGTCATACCTCCCTCCCTCCCTCCCTCCCTCTCTCTCTCTCTCTCTCTCTCTCTCTCTCTCTCAAACCTGCACAAAAACCTAAGCCCAAAGATAATTTTTGGTGAAGGTATTGTACTTGGTGCTTGACATTACAATTACTAATTAATTAGTAGAATGCTTTTATGTATGTTTTCTTTTGTGGACTATTAAAGCTCTAACTCAAGACTTACAGGGTCTTATAGGTTGTTTTAGCCCTATGTAGATGTTAATCTCACTTCTCTCTCTCTCTCTCTCTCTCTCTCTCTCTCTCTCTCTCTCTCTCTCTCTCTCTCTCTCTACCTAGCAACCTTCCCTGTAGATGTTAATATCACCTCTCTCTCTTGCTCTCTACATAGCAACTCCCCCCCTAATGATGTGCTATCCCTCCCACCTCCCCCCCCCCTTTTGTCTCTCTCTCTCTCTCACACACACACACTTACTCTAGCTAGGCAGCATTATTTTGTCTGTTTTGTCTGTTACTAGTTTTTTGTAGCACATAATCTTTGTGTCTCATAGACCTTATGGTCTTTTGAAGACATTTAATAGAACTTTCTTTCTTTCTCTATCTCTCTCTACCTACCTAACGACTTTCCCTGTAGTTGTTAATATCACACCCCTCCCTCCCTCTCTCTCTATATGCCCTCGTGTTGCATTCTACCGACGTTAATACCTCTCTCTCTCTCTCTCTCTCCATAGCAACTTTCCTCCTCTCTCTAACTATGTGCCATCCCTCCCCCATTCTCTCTCTTTCTCTCTCTCTCTCTCTCTCTCTCTCTCTCTCTCTCTCTCTCTCTCTCTCTCTCTTTCCCCTCCCCCTCTCTCGCGTGGAAAAAATAAAGAGATTCAAGGAGTAATTTCTCAATTTAAAATCATCCCATTTAATAATAAAAAAAGGCTTGCGAGTCAAAAAGGAGGCCTGTTTTCTGATGACAAGGTGTTTTTTTCGACGGTGAGTAAAAAGGGAGAAAAAGCCTTTAGTGGAAGGAGGGGATGCTGAGTGCAACAAGAAGTACATAAAGAAGCCTTATGTAGAGTGAAAGTGTGAAGCTTGCTAAGGAGAGCTAAGCATTGGGTTCTTTAGGCTTTTTGAATGTTTTCCCTTGTAAAGCTCTAAGCTAAGTGAGGCTTTTGGGAGCTTTTTTTTTTGGGCTTGTAAAGCTCTAAGCTAAGTCACATACAGTGAGAAAAGCTCCCACACCTCCACATTCCATCACAACAGCATGGTTGCAGAAGCCCCCCTCCCTCCGTTCTTCAAAGTGAATCTCCATGAGCCCACCCTGGTCAAGCCAGCAGAGGCCACAGAGACCCATGTTTACTTCCTCTCCAATTTGGACCAGAACATTGCAGTGATTATGCAGACTGTGTATGTTTTCGAGGCTAGCCGCGACATGCAGGGCGAAGATCCGGCTAAGGTCATCAAAGAGGCCCTGGGGAAGGTGCTGGTGCACTATTACCCGCTGGCTGGGCGGCTCGGGATCAGCCCGGAAGGGAAGCTGAATGTGCATTGCAATGGGGAAGGGGTTCTGTTTGTGGAGGCAAGGGCAGATGCCAGAGTCTCTGACTTGGGTGACCTTAGCAAGGCTGACCCTACCAGGCTTGGCCAACTGGTGTACCAGGTCCCTGGTGCTAAAAGCATACTTGACATCCCTCCTGTTGTTGTCCAGGTGAGCCCTAATCTATCTTGTTAGGCTTGAGGCCTGCAAGTTTTGCTCTTGTGATGTGCGTTTATATAATCTCTGCTGCCTTGTCTGCATGATGGCAGGTGACCAAATTTGAATGTGGTGGGTTTGTGCTGGGTTTTACATGCAATCATGCCATCTTTGATGGCATTGGAGCCATGGAGTTTGTCAACTCTTGGGCTGAAACAGCTTGCGGGTTACCACTCTCAACACCTCCTGTCCTGGACAGAACTTTCCTCAAAGCGCGCTCACCTCCACAAATCAAGTACCCCCACATTGAATTCCTAGAGGTTGAAGACCTCTCCATGTCAAAGGACCTCTCCTTGACTGATGCCAAACTGGTTCACAAGTCCTTCTGTTTTAGCCCAGAGAGCTTAGAGAGGCTCAAGAAAAAGGCTTTGGAGGATGGGGTTCTGTCCAAATGCACTTCCTTTGAAGCTCTCGCAGGGCTGGTTTGGAGGGCTAGAAGCAAAGCCATGGGAATGAAGCCTGAGCAGAAGACAAAGCTGCTTTTTGCCATGGATGTGCGGTCGAGAGTCGAGCCGCCATTGCCAAAAGGCTACATGGGCAATGGCATTGTTCTTACATGTGCAGTTACAAATGCAGGGGAGCTTGCAGAGAGCCCATTTTCAAATGCAGCGAAGCATGTGCAGGAGGCCATGGCTCTTGTGAATGACGGCTATGTGAGGTCTGCCATTGATTTTTTTGAAGTGAACAGGCTGAGGCCATCTCTTGCAGCAACTCTAGTCATCACTACATGGTCTAGGTTGGCCTTCCACAGCTCAGACTTCATGTGGGGCAAGCCGGCTTATGCAGGACCTGTCACCCTTCCTGAAAGGGAGGTGGCCATCTTCCTCTCTCATGGCAAGGCCTGTAAGAGCATAAATGTGCTTTTAGGTCTTCCCTCCCAAGTTATGGAGAAGTTTGAAGAGATCTTGCAGCCTGAGCTCATCTAAGCTAATCACCTATTTGTATTATTTCTGTTATGCCATTGCAGCTAAGCATCCACCTCTTACTATTATGATTATTTATGCTGTTGCAGCTGACCACCATTCCCTCCCTTTTTAATTTTTTTTTAAAATCCCCTCCCTTTCTACATCTAATCATTATTTTCTTATTTTTGAAAGTACACTTCAAGCTTATATGCCCCATATCATATTTATCCCTTGCCTTTTGGCCTTGCTTTCTTATATATTCAATGTAAAATGCAAATATCCCCTTGCTTTTTGGCCTTGCTTTCTTGTTTATTCAATGTAAAATGCAAACTTTATACTTCCAATAGCAATATCAATGTTGTATATCCCTCTCTCTTTCTGGCTTGCCATGTGAACAATAAGGTAAAAGTAGTGAGATCTCTCTCTATTTCTTTTTAGAGGTTCTCTCTCTCTCTCTCTCTCTCTCTCTCTCTCTCTCTCTCTCTTAAAAATGGATTCTTTCTCACAACGTTAGCATGGAACATTGTACTTATGTTGTTATAGGCTATAACTCATCGTTTTTTGTTTCTAAATAGTTTCTTCTAATTATCTTCAATGTCTTAAGATGCTAAAATACAATAATTATTAATGTTTTAAACGAATTACTAAGAAAGGAGAGAGAAAAGTACACCAAAATGATAATTGTTAAATACATCATGACTATTAAATAGTTAAAAATAAAATAAAGAGGTAAGGCATATGTGGGATAAGATGGTTAAAATCAGAGTAGAGCTTGTGAGTGTCTCTATGTTCAGTAGGAGAGAGTGAGAGGTGTTTTTGAGGTTTATAAGCCGAGGAAGAGGTGTTTTTGAGGTTTATAAGCCGAGGAAGAGAAAACAATTTGGGATTTACCTACAAATTGAAAGCAAACATGGAGAAGAATCTTAAATAATCCATGTCCACAACACACATGATGTATATCTATGCATTCACCTGCTTGCCTCACCTCTTCTATGTAGCGTACAATAAATGTTTATGATCTTTTATTGACCAACTACCTAAGAATGCCATGGCATGGTGCTTCACTCTGTAAAGACATTTTGATCCACTACATTTGTGTGTGGTTTTGTTTTTTGGTTTTCCCCACAAGAAGTTCACAGTTCAAACTCATGCTTCTTTTGGTTGAGACTTCACAAGAGTTGAGACTTGTGTTTCTTTAGGTTGAGACTTTAGAGTTCGAACTTACGTTTCTTTCTTTCCCCTCCGCCCGACTGGCCTTAGTCCCAAGATCCTCTCATAGTTACCAATTTTTTATTGCCTACCCACTTGTATGCGATGTGTTGAGACAGTATCATGTAGGGGTTTGAACCCAAGACCTCCTGATCCTAGACAAACATCTCTACCACTTGATCTATCACCTCATTGGCTAGACTTGTTCTTATACAAGAGTTAATTGTATAAGGCTTACATTACACTTTTGAACTCAAGACCTCCTTGTCCTAGACAAACATCTCTACTACTTGAGCTATCACCTCATTGGCTAGACCTCCTTGTCTTAGACAAGCATCTCTACCGCTTGAGAGCTATCACCTCATTGGCTTAGACTTGAGCTTTTGTTAGGTTGAGACTTCAGACTTCTTTACAAAAGTGAGTTAATTTTTTCTCGACTTAGACATTGACTCTATAAATTAAATTTTTATATGATTTTTGTTTTTGTTTTTCGAGTAGGGTCATAAGCAACGAGCAAACTCGTTCTGAGACTCGAACAGAGAAACACTTCATCATTAACTTTATCGTCTCCAGTCTCAGACACTGTTTCGCTACTTTCCTTAGCATATAAGACATTGTTTCGCTACTTTCCTTAACCTTATATGCTATGCATTTTAGAAGAAACACCAAGTGTATCACTTATATTTCTTTTTCTTTTTTTTAAAGTACCAGTGCTCAGCGTATAGATATTGAGCTGGTAGGTCAGTGCTGCCTCAGAGAAGATGACTTCGTGGGGCGATTTGTCGTGGTCGGAGGAGAGGGCGCTGCAGACGCCAGCCTCGCGCTCCTCAAGCAGGCGGAAGAGAGACTGGAGCTGGCGCTGCAGGCGGCTGCATGGCTAGGGCGGGCCGGACTCGAAACCTGACGGAGAAAACCGGCAGCAACATCATTGGCACCGGAAGCGGCACCGGCAGAGCAAGAAAGAGTAGGAAAATAACAGGGAGACGAGGGAGTCGAGCGCTCTCGACTCTGAGTGCGTGTGTTTGTGCGCGCGCGCTCGCGAGAGAGAGAGAGAGAGAGAGAGAGAGAGAGAGAACACGCCCGCTGAGAGCTATGGATTAATCATTAAACAATTACGTAATTATGGAATGATTACCAATAATTGATGCTGTTGATTAGCTGTCGCCAGCAAACACTATTTTGGGTTTTGTTTTAATTTGTGCTTTTATAAAAAAAATACCAATCTCTTTTTTTTTTTTAATTCCTTCCTAAGCTTTCCAAAGTAATAACTTATGTTTCCCCTTTAAATTTTAAAAAAATGTACAACTAAAACCTTGATGGTACATCGTATCATTTTGTGTTAAACAAAATAAATAAAAACACCATATAACAAGTTAGGTTTTTATTAAATAAATATTTAAATGATATAGTAATTGATGAATAGCATAGCAATTTTTAAATCGCATAGGCTATAACATTCTACACAACCTAAATCAAAAGATATTATGATTTAACATTTTTAATATTAAATAATTAAATGATATAATAATACATTTATCATAGTACTTGATGTCTAGTATAGTAAATTTGTTATTTGCACATGAACTAATTTTTTTAAAAAAATAATTAAATAATATAACAATATGAATCATAGTAAGTATAGTTAGGCTGTTATTTTGCACATGACCTGAATGGTTCTCAAATTCTAGAATTATTTATAAATCTTGATAAAGGCATTATATGAAGAAAGTTTGCTATGATAGTAGAGTGATTAATTATGTTTATTTCAATGTCAGAGTTATATTAAATTTTGCACAAATATACTAAAGATCCCTTGTTTTTTTAAAAAGGAAGACAAGTCTACAGTGTAGCCCTCACTTGTTAAAATGCCAATGTTTCTACCTATAATAAAGATTATCCTCACAAAAAAGATTTAAATTTATATTTGTTATGGCTTGAGCTAGAAGAAAATGTAAAGAAGTGCAGAGCTATGGTATCAAAATAGAGATAACAAAGCCGGCCTTGTTTAAGGCTATCGCTTTACAAGGGCCTTAGCAAACCTTACAAGTGAGACTCTTGTGTGCTATGACCTAAAAGCCTTGGATGAACTCAATGCAAGCTCTAAAATGGGAGAGAGAGAGAGAGAGAGAGAGAGAGAGAGAGAGAGAGAGAGAGAGAACCCCCCCTTTTAAATTCTTTTCAAAAATCACCTTCCAAAAAAGAGAAATCTTGGCATGGCACAAGGCAAATTAAGAGAGAGAGAGAGAGAGAGACCCTAAAAAAGATCTCCACATCTTAACTTTTTAGGGGTCATCTAAAAGGGATGTTATAAAATTAGGGTCCACTCCAAGGCTAGAAAAAAACAATGGTAGTATACTCTCACATTTTAAAAGCACTCCACTCAATAGAGATGGAATAAGCAAACACAAAACCCCTCATGTAGCAATTATACCAAAATGGTATTCCTAAAATTTTAAACTTCTTGACTTTACAATAATTTGTTAGGCATGCAAAAAAGGCAGTTTATCTTTTAGGAAACTAATGAGTGATTTTAATCATAGGGTCTCTTGAAGACGTGAATAATGAACGTGGCATCAACATCATTGAACATTAGGAATTTTTTGGACCCAAAGAGGGCCTCTTGGATTAACTTTTGATTAGGAATGGACCAATAGGAAGAGGGCTGGGTGCACATTTTTGACTTCTTTGACCCTAGGGAGCCTAGGCTTTGGTTTGCTAATGGGGCCTAATTACTACTCTTGTCCCCCTACCTCCTGGGCCCAAACTTAGAGGTTCCCCCACCTAGAATCGCGCAGATTAAAAACCCTAAAAATGTTTAAAAAAATAATTTTTTCCCAAAAGTGTGTTTTCCCTCTCAAACTTCTCCCCAACATACTCTAGGTTTGGAAAGCTCATTTTGAACCTCTTTCTTCCTCTTCTAAGCTCTCCATTGCTGCAGAAACTCCATACCTCTCAAGCTCTCCCTCCTTGTCAAGCTCCCTCTCCCTCTTTCTTCCTTTTCTAAGCTCTCCATTGCTGCAGAAACTCCATCCCTCTCAAGCTCTCCCTCCTTCTCAATCTCCCTCTCAAGCTCTCCCTCCTTCTCAATCTCCCTCTCTCTCTCTCTCAAGCTTCCTCCCTCTCCATTGCTGCAGAAACTCTATCCCTCTTTAGTTTACTCTAGGTTCAGGAAGCCTATTCTCAAACTCAAGCTTTCCATTGCTGCACTGAAAACCCTGAACTTTCTCTCCTCTCCACTCCTCTGTTGTTGTAAAACAAGCTTTTCTTTTCCCTTCTTCTCTTTTCTTACCACCATGGCCTCTTCCAGTAATGTGAGAAGACCTAGGGAGAAGGTGGAAGAGCTTGTGCTGCATAACACAAGAGATGAGAATGGAGTTTGGGCTCCAACAAGATTCAGGGTTGGGGCTTGGGTCTACATGCAGCCAAGCTCTAAGGGACCACATCGAGTGGGCGGCTACAAGGCTTCAAGCATACTAAGAAGGAAGGACTAGGTACCATAGTGCAACATGTGTATACCCTTGGAGACCTGTACATTCAAGGCCAACAACCAAGGTTTCCTTCAAATTATCAGTGTAACATAAACACAACTTTAACAACATGCTAATATTGGATTTTTTGTTTTAAATTTTCTTATGATCCTCCATTTTCTTATGTCTCTCTCTGCAAATACTTTCCCCTCTAGGAACAACCACTCCAAAGCCTCACTGGAGTTTTCTATGCTATGCATGCATCCATTGGAGAGGTAATGTTTGTATCTCAAAGCCCAAGTGATCTTGTACAAAACAATATCTTTTTCGTTTCTCACTCATATTTTGTAGATAAAAAACCAGGTTTATTTGGCAAGTTAGAAGAGATCCCCAACCCCCCTCTTAACAATCCCGAATGGCCCAAACCAGATGCTTGGACCATCTTATGCTTAAAGTTTAAGATGGTAAGTGATATCAAGACATCACTCAAGTTTTCAAAGGCATCTAGGTCAGTAGGGCTAAATTGGTTTTGTCCTTTACATGTTTTTGTGCACATGTTCAATTCCATGCCAATGTACCAAACAAAAACAATGTATATTTGTAAGGAGGTACGGTCTGACCAAATTCAAGGATTACTAGGAGAGAGTTGGGAGGTTAATGAGGGGTCACATCAAGGTGATGTGTACAAGTGCAATGTAGTAGATTCTATAGTGTCTTGCAGGTTCTTGAAGGCACGCTCTATTTTGTACATGCGTCTGCACTACCAAAGATGTATGCAAAAGCACGGGACATGGATCCCACTTCAAGTCTCAGAAGAAGAAATTATGCCTATTGAGGTAGCTGTGATGATGCAAAATGGATGGATTGAGCGAGTGGCAGCAAGCAAGCATTGGAGCCTAATAGACCTGCATCAACACTTTAGCATCATGGGCTTTGACAATGTGGAAGAGTCAAGTTTCAAGTTGATGAGAAGAAAGGTATATCTGATTCCACTACATGTCTAGAATTAACCCTTACACTTTCTGGTTATTGTGCCACTTTCTATATTTTTACATATTGGGAAGCGTAAGGAGGGGACAACCATGGGAATTATGTATAGGAAAATATTTTGATTTTTCCTTTGATTGCAGAGGGTGGTTGAAATTGACGCATTTACAGGGAGAGACGGCGGCAACAGAGACCAGGCCAAGGTCCATGGACATGATGCTGCATTGGCGCACTATCTTAGTCAGCTTCTTGTGGATGGCATCGCCATTATCCACAGGGACTACACCCCACAATCTGCCTTCACTCTCTTCTTTTTGAAAGCCCTCTCTAAGGTGCTCTGTGTAGCCTCTATGGCACAGAACACCAAATGTATAGTTTTGATTAAAAAATCCCTTGCCTTCGATGTTTTTGGTTCTGGATTTAGGGGTAAGCTTCCTGCTCGTATAGGTATAGCCAAAAGCATAGACATAGAGGATCCTCAAGAAATAGCCCAATCACTCCTTGAGCACACTTTGCCCAATAACAAGAGAAGGAAGCTCAATATTGTAAGAAAGCTTTTGTAAAGATGATGTATCACTTCTTATTATGAATACAATACAGTTTTTGCAAACTTATTTTCATCAAGTATATCATTGTTTTTTCTAGTTTGTACCATCAATGTTTTTGTGAATGCATTAGAAATGACCCTGGGAGCCTAAGGGGAGAGTGCCAGAACAGTGTGAATTTTAAGCCTGCACCGCTGCTGTAGAGCCCAAATTCGCACTGTTGTTTTGGCACAGCTTCCTCAGCCCTTCAGGAGCAATTATGATGCATTGGATGACAAATAATGTATTTTTACACATGATTAAATTTATTTTTATCTTGTAAATTACTGTTTTTCATAATCAATGTACTCAACTTCATTATAAATGCATCAGAAATGATTCTGAGTGGCTGGGGGAGCAGTGCCAGAACAGTGCGAATTTTGAGCCACCGCTACTAGAGAGCCCAAATTCGCACTGTTGCATGGCTTCCCCAGCCCTCCAGGAGCAATTCTGATGCATTGGATGACAAATAATGTATTTTTACACATGATTAAAGGTATTTTTATCTTGTAAATTACTGTTTTTTATAATTAATGTACTCAACTTCATTATAAATGCATCAGAAATGATCCTGAGTGGCTAGGGGAGCAGTGCTAGAACAATGCGAATTTTGAGCCTGCAGCACCGTTGTAGAGCCTAAATTCGCACTATTCTGGCGATGCATTGGATGACAAATAATGTAATTTTACACATGATTAAAGTTGTTTTTATCTTATAAACTATTGTTTCTCACAATTAGTGTACTCAACTTCATTATCTTATAAACTATTGTTTCTCACAATTAGTGTACTCAACTTCATTATAATGCATCAGAAATGATCCTGAGTGGCTAGGGGAGCAATGCCACAACAGTGCAAAATTTCAGCCTGCATCGCCGCTGCAGAGTCTAAATTCGCATTGTTCTGGCATAGCTTCCCCAGTCCTCCAGGAGCAATTTTGATGCATTGGATGATAAACACTGTATTTTCACACATGATTAAAGGTGTTTTTATCTTGTAAACTATTGTTTCTCACAATTAGTGTGCTCAACTTCATTATAAATGCATCAGAAATGATCCTGAGTGGCTTGGGGAGAAGTGCCAGAACAGTGCGAATTTTGAGCCTACATCGCCGTTTTGCAGAGGTCAAATTCGCACTGTTCTGACACAGCTTCCTCAGTCCTCCAGGAGCATTTCTGATGCCTTGGGTGACAAACTGGCACATGATAGACACTCCATGTTAAATAAACATGATGACACTGAGACATTGTAAGAGAAACTTAAAATTTTAATTATCAGAAGGTTACAAATGAAAGCCAGATAGGCTTGTTACAAAGGGGGGTTTGAAACAAAAGAGTTGCTTCAAAAAGAAGGTTAACATCTAAGATCTCTAGATTGTGTCTCGCTCACCTCGAATGCGCCGAGCTAGTTGCATGTCCTTGGCAGATATGGTAATCCTCTTTGCATGTATTGCAAGGAGGTTGGTGTCTTCAAAAAGCCCAACAAGGTAAGCCTCGGAGGCTTCTTGCAATGCTTCAAGGGCGATCCCCTGCACACGGAACTCTGTTCTATATCGTTGGAGAATCTCCTTCATCACTGTGCGAGCGAAAGGGGCTCTTCTTATCAGCAACTCAGTGTTCCTCTGATAAAACTTGATTTCTTGATTTATTGTGATGCTTGCAATTGAGATTGGAGAATATGGGTTTGCCAAGCTCCACTTATTGTCAATCTTCTCTGCAGTATCCTAACAAGCTAAGCTCTCCTTCACCAACAAATTGCATAAAAGATGATAAATCGCGGAAAGGAGGATTTGCTCTTAATGGAGGGTCAATTGGATAGAGATGCCCATCAACATTTTTCTCCTTAGCTATCCTACAAGCTTGGACAGATTGTGCATCAGTAGGATGGGTTTTTTTAGAGCTGCCATACTCTTTAGGAATACGAATGTGTAACTCAACCTTCCGTTTTCTAGCTTCACAAGGGGCTACACACACAGCTTGCAAAGGCTTCATAGCTAAGCAGAGGAAGAAGCCAAAGCAGAGAGATCCTCAGAGGGAGAGAGAGAGAGAGAGAGAGAGAGAGAGAGAGAGAGAGAGAGAGAGAGAGAGAGAGAGAGAGAGAGAGAGAGAGAGAGAGAAAGAAAGAAAGATTTTATTAACGTCTTCCAAAAGACCGAACTCGGCCTATGAGACAAATCGGTGTACCTGTATGGGGTATCCTCTGTCATCCCAACAAAATGAAAAAGTACTGAACTAAATCTGGGTGTGCAATAAGTACAATGGGTGGGGAGGGGATGGAGCTCTACTACTAGGAGAATGCAAAGCTATATGCATGGAGTATACAATCATGATATGCAACCTAGCTAGCTCCATCCTGTACCATACTGGGGGTATAAAATGGTATACATCAATGAAGGGGGTGTCCACAGCTCCCTGAAGAACATGCCTGGGTGTGCTCTGAAGCGAGCCAGTCGCTCCGCACCCTCTCTGTGAAACTGAGCTCTGATCTCTATCATCTCTCTCTGGTATAGGCGTGGTGTCTGAAAGCCAAGTGTCCTCTGTCTCCTGCGGGCTCTGTCTCTGCTCTCTGGAGAGTAATTCCCTGCCGTGTAGGGGCTGGTGGGAGTGGGGTGGATCTCTGAAAAAATATAGTAATTTGTGTCTGTCGTCCCCCCTCTGGAGCTGTCAGAGCCTATAATGATGCCTCTCTGTGGCGCTGTATGTATAGAATGAATCTCCCCAGTATGCGTTGGTCTGCTGCCTCAAAGATCTGGCATAGGGAATGTGGCTCTCTGAATAAAATGGGATATCTCTCTCTGATGGCTGTATATGCTCTGCATCTGCATACATAATGCTCCTCACTCTCCACCTCCTCTCTGCACAATCTGCATACCCTCTCCTCTCGTTCGGGGGATCCGTGCTGCTCTGCCAATCTCAATCTCCAATCAATGTGATGAAACTCTAAGCTAACCAATAGCCACTCGGGAGCCGTGTGGTAAAAATCCCTCCATGTATCTAGGCCTCTCTATAAATCCATCATCAGTGATACTCATGAAGTGATCTCTGTAGTATAGCATCTTCAGTGGAAGAGGCTGTGTAGGCGATATCCATGTCTCTCATGTATAGAGCTGCCATAGGTCCTATCTCAATACTCTGTTCCTCTCACTATGAGAGAGACGGATATGTGGTGCATCCCTGCTGTCATACTGTAATGGTGGTAGATGATCCATGTCTAGGCCATGCTGTGAGAACCAATGTGTGACCTGTGCATACCATGATCCTCTGTCTCCTGCCTCAGCCAGCTGTCTAGATGCCTCAAAATCTCTGTATGACAATCTGTCCTGTGGCATCTCTCTGAATCTGTCCAGCAGGCATATAGTCTGAAATATGGCCTCTACCATCATAGGAGTCGCAACAAACTCTGCTCGGATAATGTCATGAGGTACTGACGGTTTGCTACATATCATGCATGCAACATGAGGGCCTGTGGTCTCTCTACCTGTGTCCACCAATGGGTAGCAAGGCCTAGCGCCCATACCACTGCTCCATACATCAATGCCGGTGTGACTAATGTGTCAAATAGCCACCCCTTCGTCCGAGGCTCCTGAAAATGCACCTGGTAGCACTCTCTCTAGCATAGCCAATGCTGCATATCCCCGTGTCAATCTAGCTTTGGCTGTTGAACCCATGGTGAAGCGTGTGGCTGCTGCAGAGAAGGTAACCCCTAGGTACACGTATGATGTCACCACCTCCACCTAGCGTCCTGCGAGAGTGAATGTCAGCTGACTCCTGCCCTGTCTCAATGTATGAAAGACCATAACCTTGGTTTTCCCAAGGTTCACAGTAAGACCCCTCTGTGTGCAGAAATCATCGAGTGCATGTAGATGCTCCTGTAGACCTCTTGGAGACTCAGACACTAATACAATATCATCAGCATAAAGCATAATATGTACTGAGGTACCTGCTAAATCAACTCCATCTCCGCCTCCCCGTGTAATGAAGTCGTGTAATGAAGTCAGCCACCTCATCAATGTATAACCCAAATAGCGTGGGGAAAAGTGGGCATCCTTGCTTCACACCACATCAATGTATAACCCAAATAGCGTGGGGGAAAGTGGGCATCCTTGCTTCACACCAATGGTGCTAGCAATAGTCTCTCGGACATACCTCTCCTGGACATGACTCGCCCAGAAACCTGCTCATATAATGCATAGATGCCCCATGTCATATCTGCTGGTATGCCAAGAGACTGCAGGCACTGAAAGAGCCTCTCTCGTGGTACTATGTCAAATGCCTTGCGGAAATCCACAAAGCAGCAAATAGAGCTTTCTCTTCCTCACTCTGGCCTGATCAATCATACATCTCAAAGTGAATACATGGTCAATGGTAGAGAAAGCTCTCCTGAAGCCTGCCTGTTGCCCTGATGAGCGTAAACCTACTCGCTCAGCATATAAGCTAAGCTCTTGCTCCAACGCTGCACCATAGAGTTTGGCCAGCAAAAAGTGGCCAACCATAACTGTCCTGCAGTTGCTCGGATCGAGCATATCCCCTGTTTTGTGAGTCGGCACAATGGTGTGCATCATCCACTCCGCAGGCCAAACCCTCTTCTAGTGCCCTGTTAAACAGGTGTGCAAGAAAAGGAGCCAAAGAATCTACTGCATATATGAGATGCTCACCCTGCATGCCCATATGGTCGACGGCCCGTCCATGCTGTAGGCGGCGGATAGCTTCCTGTACCAATCAAGTGGGTAAAGAAGCTAGCTGTGGTAGGTTGAGGCTCCTGTGGTTGAGGTATAGATGGCTGTTGTGGGGCGTGGTATAGGTCCTCTACATATGTGTGCCATGTTTGTGGGTCTGCAATAGGTGTCGGTGTTCTAGGCTCTCTGAAGTGCCGCCATGAGATAGGGCTATCTCTACTCATGAAGAAATGAAAGATCTCTAGCTCTTGTATCTCTGCGAAGGCCCGCCTTTTGCGGCAAGTAAGTCTCCTCATCTCTCTCCTCGACTCCTGCTCTATGGTGGCTCCCAAGGCTCTCTGTATATGCGGGGCCGTGAGTGTAGGGCTCATACCATCTGTTACGGGGCATAGTCCCAGATCTCACAGGCTCTCCTGAGTGGACACGATGTGGGAATCTCCATAATTCAACCGTGTGTAGGAGTGATGCCAGCAGCTGGGCTTTGTAATGGTATCCATAGGTGACAGGGGATCCATGAGTAGGAGCCCATCCTCTACTCTACCAGTGTATATGTCTGCCATGTCATGTGTAAAGTGATGGTAGTGTGTGGCGTCGGTATATGGGGGGCTGGTGATACTGGTGATCCGGCTAGTGAAAATGCCAAGTATGTATGATCTGCCCCAATAGGACGAGGTGGAATGGAGAATGAGCCTTGACAAGCTGTGATGCCTCCAAAGACCCCATAATATAGTCTACCACCGTGCCTCCGGTCCGTGTATGACCCCCATGTGGGAAGCATGTTAGCCCTCCTGATCTCGCAGCCACTGTAGCATCCCGTTATAAATAACGAGATGATGCCTGGCTCCCAACTCTAGTAAAAGTGGTCCCCATAATGTCCTCTGTCTGGTCCAGTGTCCTCTGATGCCTGACTAGCCCCTATCTCCTCTGGATCCACAGGGTGGAGGATCTCCATGTCATCATAGTCATACACCTCACACTGTCTGCTCTGTGTGTGGGCATTGAAGTTTCCCGTAAGAAATACTTCCCCTAGTCTAGAATAATGCATAATCTCCTCTGATAGACAAGTGTATGGCGAGGCTCCTGTCTCCTCCTGTGGCATGTCCTCTGTAATGACATAGGAGGATCCTGATGGAGAAAAGTAACATAGAGCTATGTATATAACCCTGTCCTGTGAGAGCTGTAAGCTGATCCACATGTATCTGGCCTCTGGATCCTGTGCTACCACTCTCAGTCTCCCCTGTAGCTCCCATCTGAATAGAACTGCTACTCCCCCGACCCTCTCGAGGTACCCTAGCATGTGGTCCTCCTGTATGCTGACTCCCACTGGAATCCCTCTACTCGAGGTAGCCCTCTCTCTGGGCTCTGATGTGTCTCTGTCAGAAGTATGATGTCTCTCCCCACCATAACATGCTCCAGTCGCCCAGAGAGAGGGCTACCTCCTCGAGAGACATCATACTTCTGATAGAGACACATCAGAGCCCACACATCAGAGCCCAGAAAGAGGGTTCTGATGTGTCTCTATCAAAAGTATGATGTCTCTCTAGGATCTGATGTGTCTCTCCCCACCATAACATGCTCGAGTCATCCAGGCTGCACCCATAGTGAACCATTACAGTTCCATACTGCCATGTGTATCTCTGTCAGTGGCATGGTTTGTGTCCCATAGGCCCCAAACCGCTAATCCATGGGCTGGCCATCAATGATGACCCGACCATCTCGATAGAAGGCCTTCTTGCCTTCTCTCCTTGCATGTAAGACTCGTGGCATGCAAGCTCTCCTATGCTCAAGCTGCATCCTCGTGAGATCATCATCCAAGAAAATAGGAGCTCCCTCCATACCTCATAGTATGACCCTCTTCCTCATGAAGGTGACCCTCTCCGTCTCTCCTGTAAACTGTAGGATGAGGGCTCGCTTGCGTGTTGAGTCTTTCCCGGCTCTCCATGCTTTGGTGAAGGGGAGAGGGTGCTCTTCCCTGTAGTAGCCGAGCTTCATGCATAGAAGCTGTCCATCTTTCTCGAGAGTGGAGTCAGGTGTCTCGGCTATACCTATGACTCGAATGTTGAGGCGGCGGGCATGCCTCATCTTCTCCTCCTCAATGGTGGTGTGAATGATTTGGTGTTCTTCCCTTTGAGTCTCCTCCCTCACTTCTTTATTACGGGTGTTCTTCTTCACCACCTCAACCCATCCTGACTGCTTGGCTTTGAGTTTTCCCTCCATGTCCTTTGTGATCTCCTTGGAGATCTCTTCTTTGATGGCCGTGAGAGTGTTGTCATTGATCTCCCCTTCTTCCTTCTCAGTATTCTTGATGGCTACCATTTCCACTTTCAATGCACTCACCTCCTCCTTGAGTGCCGTGTTCTCTTGTTCGAGGTTCGTGACCTATGCTTCAAGAGCCATGATGTGCCGGTGTAGTTTGTTCTCCACCTCATTGAGGTTGGAATCGGATGTCTTCTTGTTCTCCTTGATTAGTGCCTTCATTGCCGTCTCGAGGGCCTCGAGTTTCTCTTGGAGACTCTCCAGATCACTCTACAGTCCTTCCCACAGGCAGGGAGGAGAGAGAGAGAGAGAGAGAGAGAGAGAGAGAGAGAGAGAGAGAGAGAGTTATGTTGCTGCCTTGGGGGCCGGAGCAAGGGTGGGTGGGAAAAGGGGCACGGCCAGCACAGCGAACAGAAGGCGCAAGAGGTGGGGAAAGGGCCGCGACCTGAGCAAGGGTGGGTGCGTGGGGAAAGGGGCGTGGCTAGAGCGCAGCAAACAGAAGGTGCAGGGGGGCTAGTGGGCAGCGAGGACGGTAGAGACAGCAGCGCAATGAACAGAAGGCATAGGGGGCTAGTGGTGGGCGACGACGGACGGCGGGGACAGCAGCGCAGCGAACAGAAGGCGCAGTGTGGACGGCGAACAGAGACGCAATAGCGCAGCGAACAGAAGGAGCACAGGGCACTAGTGGGTGGAACAGAGACGGACGGCGAACAGAGACGGACGGCGGACAGCACAGCAAGAGCAAGGGTGGGTGAGGAAAGAGGGTGCAGCCACCAGCATAGCGAACAGAAGGCGCAGGGGGTGGGGAAAGGGGCGTGGCCTGAGCAAGCGAGAGAGAGAGAGTGAGTGAGAGAGACTATTAAAACTTTGCTGTTGGAAGTTTAACACAAATCCGTTTTTCTAAGTAGAAAATGATATTTTTGATATACAAATATACTAACATGGAGTTTTTCATCAATAAATTACATTTATGAGAAAATTTAAAAAATAATAATTTTTGGGGTCCCCACAATTTGGGGATATCATGGATGTAGTGGTTCCTGACAGTTAGTTATGTTTATGGGGTTGTGGGGACCTAACAGTTAGTTACATGGATGTACTGGCTCCTGACAGGCTTCTAACGTGACCCTTGAATTACAAGCTTTTTGGAGGGAAAAATTTATTTTCATCATACATATTGGTTGGGTGGTGTTTTTTCCACCTCAAAATGTAAAAAAATAAAAAATAAAAAATTTTCACTTTTTGGGGCCCACCGAAATACGAGAATGTTTTGCTGATGTGGAAGGGGGATATGGTGGGAGTTAATGAGAAAGGAGATTTCAAACTGACAAGAAAGATTCAATTTATAGAGAGTGCTGATGTGGAAGGGGGATATGGTGGGAGTTAATGAGAAAGGAGATTTCAAACTGACAAGAAAGATTCAATTTGTAGAGAGTGAAGATAAAAAAATCATACATATTGGTTGGGTGGTGTTTTTTCCACCTCAAAATGTAAAAAAATAAAAAAAATAACTTTTTGGGGCCCACCTAAATACGAGAATGTTTTGCTGATGTGGAAGGGAGATATGGTGGGAGTTAATGAGAAAGGAGATTTCAAACTGAAAGGAAAGATTCAATTTATAGAGAGTGAAGATAAAAAATTCAAAAAGTAAGAGAGAAAGTATGAGAAAAGTCAAAAAAGTAAGAGAGTATGAGAAAAGTCAAAAAGTATGAGAAAGTATGAGAAAAGTCAAAAAGTAAGAGAGAGTATGAGAATATTCCCTTTAAAAAGTGAAACTAGGGGGGTATGGCTGATGTGGAAAGGCAAAAAATAGGGGTCATCATAGCCTTTGTCTCCCTTAAGCCCAGCTTTTTAAACTCTAATCCCTTAGAATTAGGAATCCTTAGGAGGCCCTTTTTGGGTCCAAAAAATTCTTAATGACTCACTTGATCATAGGGTCTCTTGAAGACGTGAATAATGAATGTGGCGTCAACATCGTTGAACTCACTTACATTAAATGCTCAACATTGAGACTATTGTGATCAATGCTTCATCATTATCCACTATATGTTGACATACTATTCTAATTTTAAAGGCATGAATCAATATGGGGAATATCAAAGAGGATCTTCATAATTTTATTTGTAAAAATGTATTCTATACACTATTTTAACAATAATGTTTTACTTTTTCTTTGTAAAAATGTATTCTATTCACTATTTTAACAATAATGTTTTACTTTTTCTTTGTAAGGATAGTGTTTTCACCTTCAAACCTTGTTGGTTACCTCAAGGCTTGTGGCTCCTATGTCAATCGTGAATTTCTTCTTTTGTTGTTTATGTCTTATAGTAAAGCATGTTGTTATTGACATTATAAATTATTTTTGTAATTAGGACCTTCTATATGCAACATAGTAGATGATTTTATTACAAAACATTCTTGTGTGAAGTAAAGTCTCTCATTGATTGTCATGAGAATCTTATTGATATATATTATTAATAAAGAGAGGAGGGAGGGGTTTTTGTGTGTGCGGCCTTAAGCTATAGGGTTCGTTTTGGTTGTTGATTGGATGCATTGCATTAAAATGATCAACAAAGAGAGGAGGGAGGGGTTTTTGTGTGTGCGGCCTTAAGCTATAGGGTTCGTTTTGGTTGTTGATTGGATGCATTGCATTAAAATGACCAACAAAATATTTCATTTCCATGTATAAAAGAAAGGAAAACATAAAATTATTCATTATAATTGCTTGTGGAGATCATTTCGTGAATTAAAAGTCACCAAATAATATGGTGCACATCAAGAAGATGAACTCCACAAGCTATTTGCAAATCGATAGGAGACTTACCATTGCTTGCAAAAGTGACCAAATAGATATGGTGCATATCAAGAGGATTTCTCTAATATACATAAGCTATTTGCAAACTAGTAGGATATCCATAGCTTGCAAATTTATCTAGCGCATTTCCTTATGCATGTCATGGCCTAGTTGGTTGCTTGTTAACTATTAATCCTCCTAGCCCTAGTGCATGGTGGTGGTTGCAATTCTACAATGAGATGATGAGCATGGTAGCGAGAAAATATGATGGAGGCTATGAAAAGTGTGATTGTAATAATAAAAATAATGAGGGAGATGTTGATGGTGAAGGGTGATGATGCCAATGTGCAGTTGAATGATGATGATGGAAATGATATTTGTGTCATTTCGTGGTGTTTGTTATGGCTACATAGCTAGCTACATAGCTTTCACTAAGGTGAGGTGGGCGATTGGTCAAAAAGTAGACAACCAAACCTTTGCAGAATGCATTATACCAACAAAATGTGGGCTATTGGTCAAGGAGTAGACAACCAAACCCTTGCATAATGCTTTATACCAACAAGATGTAGGCAACAATGAGAGTGATATGGTGATAACATGTTGATAATGAAGTTGATGATCTATTGTGAGTATGTTAATCCTATGATATCATAATGCTTTATCTATCTTATGGGGATGAAGTTTTGATAACAAAGTTGGTGGTATGTTGTGGGTATGTTCATCCTATGATATCACAATGCTTGATCTATCTAATGCTCATGTAGGTAACAATTATGCCTTCTAGTTAGTACCCATGCTATTCAAATGTTTCATATTTGTTATGTAGCATCACACTACTTAGAAAGAGGTTACTTTTTGTTTTTTAAAAATCCTTCCGTTATAATACAAAATCTACCATGTGTGTGCCCAAATACTTTTTATAATAACTTTCACATCGTGGTGATCCCATTTAAACGCTTTAAATTATCTTTTAAAATGTAAATAAAGGTCCTTTGGTATTCTCTATCACTTAACCCCAAAATAGCATTGAAAACAAAGTAAATGTGCTTGCATGTAATATAAGGCCATATCTTTGCTTTCTTTTACATGAAGTCAAGGCAAGGACATCATGAAACTATGAAATCATCACTGAGTATGTTGACCCCTTTGCAATGTAGCCTTCAGTATGAACATGGAAAATATGAGTCTCATTTGGAATAAAGA
Organism: Cibotium barometz; assembly: GCF_041138505.1. Taxonomy (NCBI): domain Eukaryota; kingdom Viridiplantae; phylum Streptophyta; class Polypodiopsida; order Cyatheales; family Cibotiaceae; genus Cibotium; species Cibotium barometz. The sequence continues at coordinate 34,678,478 of NC_141098.1, forward strand.
TGTTTCGCCGAACAATCTTCTCGCTTAGTCATATAGCCTTCTAAACTCTCTCTTTGAATTCCTTATTTAGATTTGACCTCTATCTCACTATTTTTCCATCTTTGTGAGAAAGAGCCCTAACATGACTTAGTATTTATACTTGTTGCCTCTATTGTATTAATCAAGTCCCATGCATAACTTCATCCTCCTCAAAGATAAAACCTACTTTCATTAAGCCTTGTTTCTCTTGTTTGGTCACTTTTGGCACACCAAGAATTGAGTGATCTATAGTCCCCAAGTATGTTTAACAGAGCTATTGTAAAACCAAACTAGTTGCTCATTAAGATGTTGTATTCTCCCTTTGAAACTAGGAGTAGGCAACACCTTGTGTTGCACTGTTGCACTCCTACCCCAAAGTATCTATAAGTGCCCCACAAAATAGGTTTGAGTATCAAATCAAAACCCAAAGCATGTCACGATACTGTAAGGTTTTATCCTTATAATAGCCCAATTTGCATCATTAACATCACTTTATTTGCATATAAAAACCCAAAGCATGTCACAATGCTATGAGGTTTTGTCCTTATAATAGCCCAATTTGCATCATTAACATCACTTTCTTTGCATATAAAATGCTTGTTACATATTGTAGAAGATGATGGTCCTCTTTTTCCTACCATTGTCTTTGTTGTTACTACTAAGATGTACTCTGTTATCATGCTTCAAGATATCACTACGATTTGTCAAATCCTTTATTCCTTTTAATGGTAAATTATTCCATTTTTGGCCTACTTATTTCAAGTGATTGAATTCCTACCTCACTTATCACACTATGTACAACATCTCTTTATTGATGCATTGTTTGAATCCGTGGTGAGAATCTTATCCTTTAGCTTCTCCAAACTTGGTCCAATTCCTAAGTGTTTCCCTGTCTTAAGTGCAAACATAAATGCATTATAACGAGCACCGCAATACCTAAATCTGCAAAGTAGTAGCCTCATACAAGGAGATGTATTTGGACTATCCATGGGATCTTAGGGTTTTAACAGTGTTATCAAAGCTTGATTAAGCTTTGATACAATTATCATGAGAGGTCTTAGGGTTTTAACAGTGGTATCAAAGCTTGATTAAGCTTAATCATAATTAATTTATAATTATGATTAGAAAAGATTTAATTAAAAGCTAATTAAAATCTTTAATCAACCTCCTCTCTATTAACAGAGAAGGAGGGGGTGGAGAAGGAGGGATGGAATGGAGAAGAAGGAGGGATGGAGGGGAGAGGAGAGAAGACTCCTCCTCTCTCAGATTTTTGAAAACGCGCAGGGGGGCTACAGCGCCCGTCGGGCAAAATTTGCCCCCTCCCTTATAATTTTTTTAAAAAAGCTTACAAAGCTTAAGAAAAAAAGCTTTATTATTATTTTTATTTTTTAAAGCTTTAAAATATATTACAAAAAGAGTTTTTTTTAATTTTCAAAAAAAGCTTGAAAAAGGGATAAGAGATTTGGAGAAAAAAAATTTACTTCTCTGAAAAAATTTATTTTCCCTTTGGAAATTTATTTTTTTCTTGGAATCTCTTGGCTTTCCGCATTCCCAGGAAACCTTTTGGCTTTCCAAATTCCGGAAAATCTTTTGACCTTTCAGATTCCAGAAACTTTTGACCTTTCACATTTTGATTTTTTTTTTGTCTTTCCATTTTCTCGAAACTGTTGGCTTTTCGTATTCCGAGAAAACCGTTGGGATTCCGAAACTTTTTGACCGTTCGTATTCTAAATGCATTCGGGGAAAATTAAACATTTTAAAAAATTCTTGAAAATTAGTGAAAAATTAGACAAAGGTTAGTTTAAATTTCTAGAAAATGTGGGGTTGGTGTTTGGCATGTGGTGTGTCCATTCGGGCGCCCATGACCATTCAAATTCCTTTAAAAATATATTTTTTGATCCAAAAATTTAAAAAATCCATTTAAATTGTAAATTTTCATTGGATTTGAGAATTGTCAGGTGGAATTGAAAATTTCGTGTGAATGATGGGATTCTCAGAAAAAATTTAGAATATTTTAGAAATTATTTTCAAAGATTCTTAAAATTGATATTTTTAAAATATCAATGGTATTTTGGCAAATTTAAAATGCTAAAAATTTTCTTAAAAAATATAGGTTTGGAATGCCATAAGATAGGTTTGGTGGAATTCAAAATTATCATATTTTAAGGCCCTATAAAATTAGAAAAAATTAAGAAAAACATCATGATAAATTTTTTTTTCGAGAATTTAATATTTTCGAGGATTATTTAATGTTAAAGTACGTTTTTTCGTGTTGACATTAGATAGATGCGGGTTATTCGCATATTATTAATACAATTGTACCTCGTATTAGTATATATTTTTGTTTGGATTAATTCTGAACGATGTTTTCATGATTTTTTACCATTGTTTAGCCTTTTTTTTTGACACGTTCCTTAATTTCTTCAATGATGGCTATAATTTGCGTTCAAAGTGTGTTTCACCTTTGACACTTTTCATAATAATTTATTTTGCACTTGTTTAAGTGTGGTTTGTGCTTAATTTATTAAGCCTAAGACAAATTCTATCATGGGTTAGTTGATCAGTTTGTTTTGGTGGATTTTATTGAATGTTTTTTCAAGTTTTATATGGACTCATCAGGTTTTGCCTAGATCACTTGTGTCTAGGGGTTTTTTTATTGAGTGTTACACACATGTGTTTCACTTGCTTACTTTGGAGTTTTACTTGAACGACACCACGTTCATATACTCCGAATTGATGAGTTGGCCACCAATTTTAATGCTTCTTTTGGCATGATTAATGACCATTAGACGGCATGCATTAATGACCATTAGATAGCATGCATTGATTTTTATGATCAACTATGGTTTTCATGGATTCAAGGAGCTTCTATGCTTTTATCCATGGTTTTATAAGGATCTTTTGATCTTTTGGATAATTTTATGTGCTTTGAAGGTAGCATTTGTCTTCATTTTTTGCACGTAATTTTGGACTATGTTCCTTTTACTTTTGTACATATTCCAACTTAGATACCTAGTTTCTTATATATCTAGGTGAATTGTTATTTTTCTACCCTAACTTTATTGAGTTTATTGGGTTGTTATTATTAGAAAGGCGCCAATAATTCAAAACTCTTTTCTAATGATGTACTCGAAAAGAGTTATTCATTGATGTGGTCTTAGGAATATAGAGACAGGTTTTAGTATGTGAAAGTTTGGGATAAGGCCATCTTATTTCTTTTATAAAGGATTTTATTCATATCTCCTAGACGGCATACTAGGGAGTTTCAAATTGGTAAGGTATGTATGGGTGGTATCATGGTGGTATGGGACGCTAGCGATCCCTCACATATATTATCTTATGGGATAATTTGGACTCAAGATTGTTGCTTTGCTTACATCACTTAGCATGTTGATCTCAACATTCAAAGACAATCTCATTTTTTGAATTCATTTAAAGTTATTGTGTGGAAATTCTCTAGATAAACTTCTATAGCCTCCATGTATTGATGAGTGTAATCTCATCGGCATTTTCACTTGTTGAAATCTCTTTCTTTAGAGTTCAATGAATTTATCTTGTTGTGTTCAGATTAAGGAAATTTGGATTTTTCCTTTGTTGGCATTTCTTTCTCTAGTTCCGTACTTTAGGTGATTATACAATCAACCTAATGGTTTACGGATGGACATATGTGACTCATCGAGACGTTGATGACTCTATATGTTGATATGGGTAACTCAGGACGCCAATAATTCAAGCAGATGTGGGGTACATCGGGCCGCCGATGGATACCTGGTTCCTACTGTTATAATGCCATGTTTTCCTACTTTATTCCAAATGGTTTACGAGACGAGGAAACTAAGTATGAATTGCTCTGATCATTCGCAGTCTGATGGGCAAACAGAGCGTATGAATCAAATTGTAGAGGATATGCTTTGTGCATATGTCTCTGGAAAAGCATCAAATTGGAAAAAATATCTTCCAAAGTTTTAAACATACGGCTATTGGTTTTAGTCCGTGCATACTTATGTATGGGTATCAACCCAGGGCACCTATTGATGTCAATCTTAAGGACATTAAGCTTGATGCATCGAGGGATTTCTTGTGTGATATGTAGGAAATGCTGACCGAAGCTCAGGATTCTATCAGGAGTGCTCAGGAAAGAGTACGATTTTATGCTGATAGGGGACACTCATCTCGGTATTTTGTACCAGGAGCGTTGGTTTATTTAAAAGTTCCTAAAGATTCTCAGACTTTGTCAACAAGAAAATGCTCAAATTTATCTCCTAGATATTGTGGTCCATTTCGATTTATACATCGGATTGGCACGATTGCGTATGAACTTAAACTACCTCCACATGTTAGAGTTCATTCCAGTCTTTTATATCAATAGATTGAAAGGGAAACTGGGAGGCGAGGATAACACAAGTACTCCTCAAGAACTCGTTGGAAGTTGAAAAATTATCCTATGTTTCACACATGAACGTGATAAGGTACTTGAATTCAGGGAAAGGAAACTTTGTAGTTGACTAATCCGTGAGGTTAAAATTAGGTGGAAAGATAGGGAAATAGAGGATTCGACTTGGGAGTCGGTTGAGATTGTTCAGGGCAGTTCTCCTTCTTTTCATTGCAAGAGTGCAATGTTTTGAGAGAGGGGAAGTATGTTATATGCACATTATGTGTGCATATACTAGGAGGCTAACCCACATTAGGCTTGTGAGCATGGGAGCATGGGAACAAGCTCTAGTGGTGCATGGGTTAGGACTAACCTTAAGGGTTAAGATTAGGGTCAGGCATCCAAGGGTCACACATGGGAGATGGAGAGTCAAGAGTCACTTGAGGGCCCTCCTATATAATAGGGGCATGGGTAGGGGCATGGGGCACACTCAAGGGGGGCTTAGACTATGGTCTTTTGATGTTATCTTGAGGCTAGGTTATGTTACGTTTCTCTTGTGTAGAGGATCATAAGTACTCACCTACCAATGGATTGGAGTTATACCTCTCTTGATGGTATGGGACATCAAGGTAAAGGTATGATGTACTTCATTATAATTCATGTGTGCATCCCTTAGGCTCAGGGGTGGTCGGTGGATGAGTTTATGCCTGATTTATGCATGTTTATGCATAACAATTATCTAGAGAGATCTTAGGGTTTTAACAATCATGGCATGTTTCCCATGCTTGTTGGCCTTATTTTGTATTGTTTTAATGCCAAAGATTTGCTTTGTTTCGTGCTAAGTCTTTGCTTTGTTGAGCATGAAACCCTTTATAAGTCATGCTTAAATGAACCACATATTAAGCTAAGAGAACACATACATTCCTTGAACACATTAACATGGCAAGGGAAGCTTATGTATGTACATAAACTTTGGTATGGTCACATAAGCCATGAGCTTGCAAAAGCTTGGCACACTCAAAACAAATGCAAACTTTAAAATATTGAGACATTAAAAAATGCATTCTCCAAGTAGCCTTGTGAGCCTTACAAGATACTAAGACCAAGTAGCTTATAAATAAAGCCTACCTTTGTGCCTTTGTGGTAGCATTTTATCACATAAAAAAAGGCCAAGCAGCATGGGAAATAGGCCGTGAAATCACAACCTATTTCCCATGGTGTTTGGCCTATTTTAAGCTCCTAAACTGTTTACTTTTTTCATTGTGAGTGTGGATAACTTTATTTTTTTTTCGCCTTGTCAATTTTCCACTCAAGATTAAGTCTTTTCCTTTTGGTTTATAGACTATAGCTTGTGTTGTGAATCTTTTTCTTTTGAATCTTTTCATTTTTACACATAAGACCAAGTTGCCTTATGAGGCTTACAAGTTAATAAGGACAAGTATATTTAAAAAATGCATGCCTTTATTTTGGCCTTATGTGCTCCTTAGGCTTTGAGTTTGCTTATGCATTGATATAAATGTTTGGATCTACACTTTCCAGACATTAAGGGGAGTGTGGTAAGTTGGCCATCTTACACACTTGCACACTTTTAGGATAGTAAATGCATGGATCCTTGTGTGGACTTAATGTGGCTCTTGATGCATACCTGCATACAAATGCTTGGATTTGGGACTGTCTTACGCACTTACACACTTTTAGGATAGTAAATGCATGGATCCTTGTGCGGACTTAATATGGATCTTGATGCATAATTTCATACAAGTGTTTGGATTTACACTTTCCACACATAAGGGATACAACACAACGTTTTGGAGCATTCAACACTGTAACACTTTATAATCTTATGCCATCTACAACAGAAACACTTCAATAACTGTATTGCTATCTCTTTTTTGGTTCCTTCCCCTTGGTTAGTTTCAATTTTGGCTGATGCGACTTGATTTCCAAGCATAGTTCATTGTGGTTTTGATGTTGGGGTGCTCCACGAATTGGGTTATTATTGTGGTTTTGATGTTGGGGTGCTCCACGAATTGGGTTATTATGGGCCCAATATCTTGTGTGTTAGTGGTGCGCTAGAGGTTGAGAAGGCCCTTGCATACACAAGGGATGTGGGAGATAACACTCTAAGGTATTATCCGTAGTGTATGCAAACCCTAATCCCATCAGTTTCACTAGATAAGATCTTCCTAATGATGATAATGTAAACTAAATTCTCATAGTTCGCCTCATTATATCAACTCCATTACTTGAACCTCCACCTCTTGTAAGAATGCAGCTATAATAGTAAGTAGTTAATGGTTAATTATTTATAGTGTTGCCATATTAATATGTCAAAATATGCAATGGTGAGAGGAAGGATATATTAATCTAAAGAATATACAATGATGAGGAAGAATATCTCAAAATAAAGACCAAATTATTCCAGTTGGTGTAGAACTATAAAAGAGCTTATTAAAGTTCACATGATCATTATGCTTATATAGCATATTCAACTATCACCTAGCTACACAAATTCCTATAATTTACACTTTTAGTAATTGTGCCATAACTTTAACTTCTTGAAAATTTTGGCGAATCCCAACCTTCAAAAGCTCATCCATATACCTTTTAGAGGATGCCAACTTCATCTAAAAATGATAATTTGTTGGAATTTAGGTATGTATTTGGTGATAGTCTTCCCTTAGATGTATGTGGCACAAGGTAGGAGTTATCCACATTTGCAATTTGAGGGCAAGTAAATTATCATCTAGATGGTTTTAAATTTAAAGGGGATGCAAGGGTTCTTTAAACATGTGTAGCAATCATTCCATTAGAGCGAAGTTTAATATGTAAAAGAAAAAGGGTGAATTAGAGTCATTTATGTGTGTAGTAATTGTTCCATTTATGAAGTACCCCCACACATTCCTTGTGTGGTCATTAATGAAAGATACATAATAGAGACATCCTCCCATTGATGTTATCTTTGTCGACCCCCATATATCTAAGTGCACCACATCATGTGCCCTCTTGCTTACATTTCTATCATGTGGAAATACATTCTTTGTTTGCTTTCCAAATTGACTTGCTTAACAAACCTTATGCATTCTATTCACCTTAAACTTTGGCAAACCTGTAACAATTTTAGAATTTTGCATGGACTTCAATCACCGCTCATTTACACCCAATGTATGCTCTTGTACTAAACTAAACCCTAAGTACTGGAAGCAAGGTAAATTTGCAAGGTTAACAATGTGTCCTACTCAAGTTTCCATATATAACTTTCTTTTGGCAATCCCCCCCCAACACACACACAAGTACACCTTCATGGTACCATTGTATGTAACTACATCTTTAGTGCGGGCATTTAAATAAGGAGCTTCTTTTTAGGGTGATCCCACCATTTGTGCCATTGGAATTCAACTAATCAGTTAATGAGCTAAACTTATTGCTTGATTACCGTGGCATTAATTTTGATAAAGCACATAGGTTAGATTTAAGAATGTAGTATTAGCATTAATTGTAAAATTTTGATAAAGCACATAGGTTAGATTTAAGAATGTAGTATTAGCATGATGATCATGTAACCAATTATATGGTAGTGATGTGTGGACATAGTCTAATGATGGGCCAGAGCACTTTTTCCCTCTTTAGGAAGTTTTTTTCCTCGAGAATATGTACTCACTCTTATGAGTGTGTGTAAGTGACTTAATCATGTCACTTCACTTATACATTACTCATTCTCATCAATCTACTTTGATTGTTGTGCTTCCATCTATCTCTCCTTGCTTGCTACACCTCTATGTGTGTTACTACATTGATCTCCACCCCAACAGATCATGTGAATCATAATAAGAACTTCTAATGCTAAGATAATTAGAGTGTTCTTGAGATTGAAATATTCTTCCTCCACATTTCATATTGTTTCACATTATTCTTATAGTATTGCAAACAATAATAATAATAACTTCTAGTAAAATTAGAGTATTCTTGATATTCTTCCTCAACACTTCATGTTATTGTTATAGCATTGCAAACAATCATTTTAAATACTTATTATCAGAGTCAGATTCTTAGACAACAATGTTGTAACCATTTAAAGTGGTTCAGACCATGGCTCTAAAGCTGCCTCCCCCTAGTAGAGATAACACATGATCTCATGCTCAAACTAGCTCACATGAGGTGGTTCATCGTATTGAAATCCAATAAATTAGAATGGGATCTAATTTGAACTATTGGGATTAGAGGGATCTTATCTAGATCTAGATATATTCACTTATAACCTAGATGAGATAATTCAAAGTTTCCACACATGCATATTTACTAGGAGAAAAAAATTACAAAAATATGGAGAAACAAAAAAAATTGCATAAAATTGTTGGATGACATTGGTATTTTTCTCCAAAGTGATGGAGAAATATAAAGAGAGGACTTTGACCATTGGCTGCAGTTGGGTTAGAAAGATATTTTTCATCATTGGGATTGTGGAGATCTTAAGGTATCTTCACTCCTATCTTATAAGAGAGAGTTGAAGGTATCTTCACACCCATCTTACATGAAAGATCTTAAGGTATCATCACTCCTATCTTACATGAGAGCATTCAAGTTTTCAAGGCACATAAATATCTAGCTCAGTACAATATGTGTGTTTGTGGATGATCCCACCATTAGAAAAGTTGGTATACTCTACAAGGTTGTAGAGAAATATAAGGATTTCATGGTTAGAATTTTCGTAATCATCAAGAAACTAAAGTTTTGGTGTGAAATAGTGAAATTGCTAAGTTGACCATTGAAAATGCGATATAAGCTTGATGATTATGTGAACTTTAAAAATGGGCTTGGTAAAGAGTACAAGCTATTCAAGACCTCCATTGGCCAGTTAGGGAGAATGTTCCCCACTTTCGGGACTTAGTGTTTATGTTGTGATCATAGAATAAAATTCCCTGGGTGAGGACTCTTCTTCATAAAACAAGAACACATCAAAATAGGTCTTCTACTCCAATTTAGGTAGAGGCAGAGGTAGAGGTTGTGTCAAGGCTAAGGTCTTCTACTCCAATTTAGGTCTTCTACTCCAATTTAGGTAGAGGCAGAGGTAGAGGTCGTGGTCAAGGCCAAGGTGGTGGCCAACATGGAAACCAGAATTATGGACAACAATAGTCCAATGATTCACAGGCAGCACAAGTAGCAATCATATATAGGTAAAAGAGAACTTTGAAACATGTTAAGAATACCTTTTTAAAAGTATGAGAACATTACATCTTTGATTGATGAAATATACATGCCAATAGTTTACATACATATAAAATAATTTATGTATTGTGTTTATAGTGTGCCTAAAAAAAGCATTCAAGGTGTTGTCAAAAATTACAATTTTTTGACAAATAAATGAAGAGCATGGAAAGATATAGTCTTGAAACTTTTTTGGTACTTTTTAGTTTTTTTAAAAAACTACTATTTTGTGTTGAGAGTATTAGAAGGAATTTATTTGAAACCTTTTACTAAAAAAAAAGAAATGGATTTTAAGTCTCCAAAAGAAATGGATTTTTATAGTTGAAAAGAAATGGATTTTTTTGGAAAAGTCTACAAAAGTGACTTGCTGGTGGTGGTCACTCTCATGGTGATCACGGATTTGGTGGAAGCCGTAGACGTGCAAGATTACCCAAAGAGGTCCAATGGGTAGAGGTGAGGAATTTATTACACTAGGGAGGGCCTAGTTTGTAAAGCCTACAACTTGCGAAATGCTCAGCGATGGAAGAAAACCCTTGATTGGGCAAAATTGCCCAAAAAGTTAACTAGGCGGAGGAGATGCATTTATTGCAAACTAGTGGGCTTACCTGTGCTTCGGATGTGTAAAATTCCTAACTTGATATGTTTCAAATTCCTAGAGTAATAGGAGCCTGCCTCTCCTCGAACCTCGAAATTGCCAACCGAAACCCCAAATTCTTGCCATGTGGAGGTCTGCAAAGCCCCTCGGCTATCCTCTTGTCTAAGTCCCACGCTTTTTAAAAAAGCGCGGAGCATGGGATCTACGGCTGGGAAGTGGGGTGGGCTTTTCACGAGAATCTGGGCCGTCCAAAGTACGAAACTAGGCCAAAAATATTGAACTCGGGCATCGGGCTGATGTGGAAGATTTTTGCGTGCGTGGCTCTTCTTGTCCTTCTCACTCTGGCATCTGGCGGACCTGACGCGGCAGACCCTAATCCTAAAACCAGCACGGTTGCATCTCTCTCTCTCTCTCTCTCCCCCTTCCCTCTGTTAGCTCTCTCTCTCTCTCTCTCTCTGTTAGCCGTCTCTCTCTCCCCCCCTGCCCCCCCAAAACCATCTCTCCTGCTTCATTTGGTTCTTGTTCTTTCCCGGCCCGGCTCCATCCTCTTTACGCAGAGGAGCTGCCACCAAAGATACAAAACTTCTGCCATAGCTGGCTCTACTGGATCTTCTTAAGAAGCACAGCTTGCATTGGAAGGTGTTTTCATGTACAGGCAGAAAGCGTGGGACTAGTATGGAGATACACGAATGCAAGCAAGCTCCGCATTATGTAATTAAGGAGTGATTGGAAGATGGAGGGTACAGCAAGGTCCCTGTGTATGTCAATGTGCTTTGTCTCTCTTACATCATCTTGATATTGCGAACATGCAAGCCATGGAAGGTGAGTCTATTTTCCCATTTTCTTTCCAGTTTGCTTGGATTTGGGTTTTCATCTTGAATGCTTAGTTTCCAAGAAAAATACAATTCATCGATGTTTGAGGGTCGGCTGCATAGATTGATGAAGGTGCATATGCTTAGCTGCTCAGATGGCATATCTTCGCTTGTGTCTTTTTCATGTGCATGCATGCAGATGGTGACTCTAATGCTTTAGTTATGTTGCTGCCCTTCCTCTTGACTAAGTCCCACGCTTTTTAAAAAAGCGTGGAGCATGGGATCCACGGTTGTGAACTGGGCCAGGATCATATTTATACAGGCTAGATTCAAAGCTGATTTTTTGCACTAAGGTTGGCTTGCAATTGGAGAGTGGCTCTTCATAGAGATTTGTAAGGTGCAGCAGAGCAGGGTTTTTTGGGAATGGCACCTAGAAACCAACAGGGCAAGGGCAAGAAGGCTCTTGCACAACAAGATTGCAAGCTGGGAAAGAAGGTCGTTGCAGGGCAAGGAAGCAGCAAGGGTAGAGACGACGATGGGTTGGATCCAAAATTGGAGAAGCAAGCCTCGACTCTGCCCAAATCACCAAATTTAGGTGGAACATTTGAAGAAGGGGCTGCCCCTGATAGCCTTAACAAAAGGCCACGAAAAAAGTTGGAGGTTAGAATGGGTATGGCTGCATCAAATGTGCATGAAAATTTGGAGCCGCCGGTAGATGTAGTCCAAGCTCCGCATGGAAAAGAGGCAATATCAAGCATCCCCCTACCATATGTGGAAGTTAAACTCCCAGATGGGAGGCTCGTTCGTCAATGTCGTGCAAGCAATGTATGTCCGACGAGCGAAGCCTTCATTGAAAAGAGGGTTCGGATGGAGGAGCACCTCCGAAAAAAGCATGGCTTACAAGTTAAAATCCCTAAGCGTGTTATTGGTCGTCCAACCAACAAGCAAATGGCATCTCGCCCAAGCCGCATATTCCCTCATCCTAATGCAAGCAGTTGGAAAAGACAAGCAGAAAAAAGATTTCATGACAAGGATAGAAAATTTGAGAGGAATCGGCTGACATATGAGCATGCGCAGACTTTGAAAGCGGAGCAAGCATGGAACGATCTTGAAGAGGTGTTTAGGACAGGCACAAAGGAGGACTACATTGCTTCGTGGGTGAAAGACGCGATGACATCCTACATGTCGACGGCTGCAAATCGCTTGGCCAAAATTGAGAGTCGAATCGCAGCTCATGGACATACAAAAGTAAGTCTACATGCTCCGAAAAGAAGTTTATAGTCTCTTGTTTTCATAAATATCATGATTGTTTAGTCTTTTGTTTTGGATCATGTGTGTGCTACACATATGTAAAGCATATAGTCACATGCAGTTGAATCTTGATGCATCTTGTTGAGTTAGGATGACTTAACATTAAACTAAGGTAAAAACAAATTTTGTAGACAAGCATCATTGACCTATATTTAAGGCATGTCTATAGCATGACCATAGTTTACCAAAACTGCCTTAGTTCATTGTCCCGGTCTTGATTACTAGACATCACCCTAGTTGCAAAATCATGGTTGTCCTTTTGAGGCATGTGTGTATATGCCATCTATGTGTGCTATATGTATATGTTGTGTGTGTCAAGTGTGTGCATGCATGTATATGTGTGTGTGTTATACGTACATGCCATATGTGTTTGTTGTACATATTATGACTTTGGAGTATGTGTGTAATTTCCCATCCGTGCATGCCATGTACTTCTTGCATTTCTTACATTTAGTAAGGCTTGCAAAAAATGAGAATTTTCACCTTCCAGTTCTGATGCATGTTGCAACGCATTGGAGCATATGATTTTACAACATGTTCGAGCCGATATGCTATTGCATTGCATAATCTTTTTAATTCAAATAAGCCTCTCAAACATACGTGGTTTTGATTAGGCCATGTATGTCTACAAAGCATGTGTTTGTTTTGCATCCTTGGGTAATTTGAAATTGCCATTATCAAGTGTGTGTGCATGCATTGCACACATGTTAATCACATCCCATTCTCTTATATTTAAGCTTCATGTTTCTGTTCCAAATAGTTCTCTCTTCTCTGAACCGTTCCTGTTCTCCTCCTTCCCTTGTGACTATGCTTGTGTGTAATCAAATGAGCCTCAAGAACACACACACACACACATGCCCTTGTTAATAGACATTACCATTGTTTAGTACCATTGACCTTTATTTAAAACATGGATGTAGCATGACCATAGTTTACCAGAACTGCCTTAGTTCAGTGTTTCGGTCTTGATTACTAGACGTGGCCATAGTTGCAAATTATAGGTATTCTTTGAAGGCATGTATGTGCATGTGTGTGTATGTGTTATACGTATATGCCATATATGTGTTGTATGTATATGTCATATGTGTGCTTGTACTTTTAAGGTGTGTGCATGGGTATGTGTGTGAGTAAATGTAAATGCATGTGCGCATGCATGTGAGTGAGTGTCCATTGTCAAGTGGATGCATTGCACTCATGCAAATAACGTCCCATTCCATTTGATTTAAGCTTCATGTTCTCGTTCCAAATAGTCCTCTCTTCTCAAAACAAGTTCACATTCTCGTTCCCTTGTGAGTGACTATGCTTGTGTGCATGCATGTGTGTGCATGCAAATGAATATGTATGTGTGTGCATGCATATGAGTATGTGTGTATATGCATATGTGTGTACATCCTTGTGTATAATCAAATGAGTCTCGAGAACACACACACACACATACATGCATACACAAACATATTTACACAAGATCTTACTTCTATGTCATATCATATGCATGTGTGTGCATGCATATGAGTATGTGTGCATATGCAATGTGTGTCATGTCATGTCATGGTTTAGCAAAATATGGCATGACCATAGTTTTTACCAAAAATGCCTTAGTTTAGTGTCCCGGTCTTGATGTCTAGACATGGTCATAGTTTACTAAATCTGCCCTAGTTTAGTGTCTTGGTCTTGATTACTATAGTTTGCAAAATCATGGGTGTTGTTTTAAGGTGTGTGTATGAATGTGTTATACGTACATGTCATATGTGTGTGTTTTGTATGTCGTATGTGTGTGTGTGTTATATATAATAAGTACACTGGCTTAGCTACTAGATATGTGTGTAGGTCAAACCTTTACCTGCATGGTTACACATTGTTATGGATGACCTTGACCAGCAAGAAGAGATGCAAAATCTTGAGAGTGACGAGGAGCATCATGGTCAGAATGATGGGGAGCAAAATCTTGAGAGTGACGATGAGCACCGGGAGCAAAAGTTTGAGAGTGACGATGAGCACCATGGTCAAAATGATGGGGAGAAAAAGATTGAGAGTGACGATGAGCAAAAGCTTACAAAAGGAGGGATGGGTTCAAAGGCCAGCACCAAGACGGTAAGTGTTGCTCTTTATCACTATCTTTGTTTGTACTATTTCTTTGCTCTCTTTTTGGTATATTGTCATGCATGCTTAGTGGTGATGGTTTACATTGATATGGCCTAAGTTCACTATCACGGTTTACATTCCATATCATGCATTGCGTAATTATACAATCTTGTTTGTAGGATTTGAAAATTGGTGAGAATGTTGCGCAACATGTAGACATGGAAAAAATTATGGGTGTCAAGAAGCTAGTAAGTGCTCCTTTTTCTCTCTTTTGTTTAGAGCTATTTCTTTAGTCTATTTATGATATTATTTATGTTGCCTTGTCATTCGTTGTAGATGGATGATCTAAAAGGAAGCACAGTGGACGAGGCACTTGACTGGTCATTTCAATTTATGAAGATTAGCAAACCAATGCAAGAAGGTTTGGAGGTAGGCAAGGTAGATAGACATAAATATAATGAACTCTACTCTACTATGTGTTATATGCTTTCTTGAGATTGCATGGGTGCAACATTAAAGTCTTCGTAAGGTCTCTTTTCTTTTCTTTTTGTAGGCATGTGGAGCTACAAGGAAGAAGTTGCCTGTTAGATCTTCTCGATCTTCTCGTGCAATGCAAAATCACAATACCACGGTGCCAATTAATATATCTTCTCCAACTTTGTCTGAGGCGAGCAACAATATCAAGCTCACATTTGAGATCTCTAACTCGCATGTTGCCGTGGTAAAGAAAGGGGAAGGATGGCTACGAATAGCAAAACGTAATGTTGCAAGATCTAGGTTAGTGGGTCACAACTAATTGGCAGTTTTGTGTGCCCTTGTTGTATTGTAAGATCAGCATTTGTTTTTTATTTTCTCTTTTGATATTGGGATTTCCATTGCAGGTTGAATTCAGGGGTTGAGATTGAGTTCAATTCCACGAGGTATAAGCTGTATGCAGCAATAGATGAGCCACTTTTGAAGGCAATCTTTGTTGATGAGGCATCAACTAGAACTATGAATCTATTTGGAATGTAAGTTTGATAGACTTGTCATGTGTTCTATGTCATGTTGTATGGATGAGCGTTTATTTGCCCCCTTTCATGCACAGATGGATGGAGAATATGTTGCCATGCACCGTTCTTGAGAAGGTGTTGTTCGTTGACTCCATGTGGTATTCCATGACGTTGGAGCTCCGTGTCACACACCTTTCGGGTTTCTTTGCTGGCATCGACATGTCCAAACTTGAGTTGTGTTTCTTTCCTATTATTTGCAGGTGTGCACATGGCAACGGAATAGTAATCAGCTGATTTTTATTTATTTATTGCATTTAGCAGTCTGCTTTTCACTTTTGCTGGTGTGCATATGGCAATGGAATAGTACTCAATTATTTATTGCAAATAGGAGTCTGCTTTTCACTTTTGCTGGTTGTCTTGTGTGCAATAGGAGCCATTGGTCTCTCTTCGTGCTTTATGTCAACAAGGACAAAAGGGTGCTTCGTTTACGGGGGAGCAAAAACTATCTGTTGTACTTGGACTCTTTGGGACTTACAGACCCAAAGGAGTGTTTGGAAAGCTTATACAGGTATACGTACAAAACTAGTGTCTTTGTGAATATGTAGGTCACATATTCTCTCACAAAGCATAACACAATCTAAGCTTTGTATTTTATGCAGCGCTCTTAAGTGCTTGGCGCCGCATGTGGCTGATTCAGTTGTCCAATGTGCTCTTTATGATCCTGCAAAAGAGCTAGACCTAAAGATTGTTGAGGTGGAGGCTAGTTTTCTTAGTTGTTTCGTTGGTATATCAATGTTGAATTATGTGTCCATATGCTATTTGTGCATGATTTTTTGTTGTCTACATCCTATATGTAATTTTGGAACAGGTACCAAAGCAGCCCAACGGCACAGATTGTGGCTTCTATGTGATGACATTTGTGAGGTATCTCATTGCCGGCATACTGCAAGATGGCATAGGCAAGACATGGGTAAGTCCAATGAGCTTAGCATGGCTTGATTGGGTAAGGTATTGGAAGCTCAATGTTATATCCTTGGCTTGTTGGCATTTGTTTGCAGCTTACAAAGGATTGGTTCCAGCACGAAGAGGTGTGCAAGCTAAGGACGGAGCTACACCAATGGTGCATGAAATGCTTAGGTGAACCCTGAAGAAGCATGTTTGGTGCAATGCATCGGCACTTTTTGGATCGGCGAAACATACTTTTGAGGCGGCACACTACATTTGACGCTTGGCAGCCATACTCAGTTTTTTGGGCAGCCATCAGTTCAGTTTTTTGGGCAGCCATCAGTTCAGTTTTGGAGCAGTTCAGTTTTGAAGCAATTTCAGTTTTTTGGGCCATCAATACAGTTTTAGTGCAGCATTTTGCGAGTATTTTGGGATTAAATTCTCCATTTTTCAATATCTGCTGTAATTACATTCTAAAACAATTATATCTTGCCCACTTTTGTAATGACATTCTACTTTTGTAATGACATTCTACGATCAAATGATTAATTATACCTTGCTGCCTCTTTTAAATATTGTTTTGGACAATGGGTTCATCCTCTTATGGATGCATTGAATGTCTACCTCTATCCTTAGTAAAGTGTGTACAATCTAGGTTTTTATTATGCTTGTCAATGTTTTGGCAGTAGGATTATTGCCCTCTGGTGCAAAGGCCACTCTCTTTGCATATTTAATGTATTTAGTCATTTCCAAATTTGCCCAATTATTTAGTCTTGAAGCGTTGATTTGCTCGTGCCATGTGACTATCTCACACACACACACATACACACACACATGTATACATACATACACGTCTATAAATAAATAAATACAAGTTGTAATATGTATGCTCATAAATGGGTGCCTATTCAAGTATCCATGTGTGTGTGTGTGTGTGCGTAGCACCTAAGCTTCACACATACTCTAGCTTCACACATACTCTGAGATTAGAAGCTTCCCAACACGAGTGAGCAGTAAGGTTGTTTTTCCCAATTCCATTCTGCAAAATTTTAATAGAAAATGTAAAACCACAAGCTTCAACTACGAGCCTTTAGCATTATACCTAAGAGACCAACAAAAAACCTTGAATGCTTGATGATGCCGCTCATATCATGAAGAATGTTTAGAGCGTGCTTTTTTTATTGTACTAGATAGCTGGAAATCCCTTATTGTACCAAATCAGTGTGCAACACATGCATTTACTAATCCAACATAGCTTTGATGTATAGCTATAGCCAAATATCAT
Source organism: Cibotium barometz (assembly GCF_041138505.1). Taxonomy (NCBI): domain Eukaryota; kingdom Viridiplantae; phylum Streptophyta; class Polypodiopsida; order Cyatheales; family Cibotiaceae; genus Cibotium; species Cibotium barometz. Next base: position 34,696,095 of record NC_141098.1, read on the forward strand.
AATATTTCCAACACGGACATAACACTAATGCTCATGCATTTCCAAGTCGATTTCAACTCTTGTGTTTTGACCAATACAAGGCATATATTTCCCACACCAACACACGTGTCAAACCGGCTTACATGCCGTTTATGCATCCACTTAAACAAGGCATAAATGTTTCCAATCTAGCATTTTTTATGCATGCTACTAAACCACAACTTTCTTTCATGATCTAGCATCCCCAATGCTTGCTTGTACCTCTTGCTTTGCATAAACTCTATACTTTGGCAAAAACTGCCTATTTGGGAAACCTGAAATTTCCAGTTTTGGGCATGCTGCCAAAATAGGACATGCTCAAACCTCTATGAAAACTGATGGGAGTTGTTTGTGACCTCTTATTACCATCAATCCTACATTAAAGCTACCCTCGGACGTGAAAAATGACCAGAGTTGAGCTTGTAGTGAACAAAATATGCTTACCTTATTTGAGCTTCTCTACACTTCAAGAGCCTTCCAATCAAACATTCCATAACACATGACATTCCAAGCAACACTAAAACTCTATTATATACTACAAAAAAAGGTTACAAGTTTGATTGCATTCTTGAAACGCGACAAAAAATTATAGACATAAAAGAGACAATTTCAAGTTTTACTCATGGATTCCAATGCATGAGAAATGAAACCATCTCATTATAAAGAGTACTTCCATGACAAGAGAAGCATTTAAATCTTCAAAAAATATCTTAGTTGATTGGTTGTGACATGTCTTCTCAACAACAATGATAGTACTACCGATCAACCACTGTACACAAGCATGATCCTATGTTGAGATGCATGGATCTTTTCAAGCACAATCCCGTTGTTGAGGCATAAGTTGAAGTGTCTCTCATCATCTTCGTGCAAACCATATGCACAAGATATAATCACTCCATTCTGAACAGATGAATCATCACATAAGTTGAAAACTTTGTTGAGAAGATCAACTTCAGAACCGACTGGGGCATGTCTCCTTGACAAGGGGAGTAATGCATGACATGTATGGCAAGAGTGTGTTTGCAAAGGATCAATCATCAAGGTCTTGCTGTAGCAATGGGGGCAAAATATACGATTCCTCTTTTCAAACCTCACTCGACTCCTTCCATGCTGATGCTTACGTCTTAGCGTACCCGTGAAATTACGCTTTGTTGGCTGTAATGGGGTTGTCCCCTCCTCAAGAGCAACAGTACTTCCTTCATGTTTCTTACCATGACCAAGCCGAGTAAGAGTCACATGAGCTTGGATTTGGCGAATGGAGCCTCGCAAAGGTAAGTCTACCTCCTTTGGAACCACCAATGCAAGAAGACTCTCTTTTGAAACCCTCAACCGTTGAAAGATCAACTCCTTTCGTGTGGAGTCGCATGTAGAGAGACTCTCCTCGAGACCCTGCAAAATATTTTTGAAGTCCTGAATGCAAAGATCTAGTTGTTCATCAATATTAGTTGCTACTTTATGCTGCCCATGCTCAATGTTGAGCCCTATTCCTTGGTCATTCTCACCAATGTCAAGATCTTGCCCTTCTAAATTCAGCCATGGGGTACCCTCATCATTTTGTCCAACATCAACATTATGTTGCAGCTGCCCCAAAGAACGTGCATTGTCAACAATAGGCAAAATAGCATACAGACTTGGAAAATGATGCTGTAATATCAATCGAATCCCATATAGATGTTTGCAGTTGGATGTCCAATCCGGACAATCACAGTAGCTACATTGCATGCTTACATGGTACCATCGTGTGGGCTTAGACATGCTTTGGATCTTGAAAAGCATTGTTGATTCATCAATCACTTCCAACGTTGTTGAATCATCTTTGTACCTTGTAAGGATGCTCTCGCCTCCTGCGAGTCTTGCAGTGTGACTCTTGCTTGAACCTTGGATACTAAAGCGTCCAGAATCGGCTGAGAAGAAAACAAGAATCCATTCAGAGCAGCAAATCCTACCACTGAAATACTATGTCATAAAGAAAAATGGCAATTTACCTAACTCTTGTTTTTGTTTGAAAAACTCTAGTAAAGTACCCCCCATGTGTGTGCCTGTCTGAGAGTCGCCTACGAGAGCATGCAAGAGGACCAATATCGATCTATTGATTTTTGCATCCAAGAGGGTGTACTTGATGTACTGCCATAACCTCTCCACTAGGTTTGTTGTGTCGACGTTTCCATGTGGAAAAAGACGACCAAACTTGGGCCAACGTGTCCGCCACACACATGTCTGCCCACACCAACCATTAGAAACATAGCGGCATACATTCACATGTGATGAGTACTGCTGCAAGAACACTTGGAATCTTCCTTCAAATGCCTGTTCAGAATCTGCTTGCATGAGGTTTGATAGCTGATTATAAACATCATTTTGCTTGTCTTTTGAAACCTGCAAAGTAGCAAAACAACTCAGAACCATGTCCAGCACTCTAGTTGTCACTCATAATAGACAAGGGTATGAGAAGACCTGTGGCAAAAGGTTTTCCACCCATGCTTTCTTGGCATGAAACCAACATAGTAAGACATGCGCGGCGATTTGTTGACGTTGTCCTTGGTTATCTTCAAACCAGCAACAAGAATCTGCATTAACCACCTTCTGAATGGCTTGTAGCTCTATTGGGCATTTGTCGATTACAATGGCAGTAGGGCAGGTTTGAGACATTCTTGAGAAGATCAACTTGAAGGTAAGCTCTAAAGCTATGCTCTCTTGATTAGTGGCAATGTCACTTGTGCACATCATTAGCCAAATTGGAATACCGACACCGTTTTGGTTGGGCAACACAGCTGCATAGAGAGGTAGACCAAAAACATTCGTCTTAAATGTGCTATCCACAGCCCAAGCATTATGGGGAGAGAAACGCATTGCCATCTCCAACATCCACGCATCTTGAATGATAAGGATGAATGGTCTTTTGTATTCATCGATAGCATTTGGATTATAGGGTTGAACATAGATCACCTAAAATAAGAAAATGGTCACATAGGTGCTAAATTCTACCATACGAAAAGGCATAAAAGAATTGCATAACCTCCATTTTGTGGGCTACCTTGTTTTGCTCCTTCAAACGGAGTGCTTCCATGTACATTGCCTCCCAAGCATCATCTGAATTTTTCCCTGCATCAACAAGGACAGCTGACTAAATCATATTGCCCCATGACATGCAAACAAACAATCAATGTATAGCATGTTACCTTGAGTGTGCATTTGGTAGGCGATCATCTGTACCTCCTTGGGAATCATAAAGAAGCGAAAAACCACACAATCAAGGGGAGAGGAGCTCTCCATATGGAATCGCTCTTTTGATTTTGACATCTTAGCTACATGACGACATGTTCCGACGTCAAATAAGTCATCCATGCAGCATGCTATCACACGCGGGTGAATAGGCAAATAATAAAGATCATCCCTAGACCCCGGAACATGCCCTTCATGGACATTGTGTAGGAGAATGTTAACCTTATCAGAGTCATTTGCATACTCCAATACCACCTTAAAGGGGCAGCCACACCGCTTTGATTTTCGCAATCTTCGCTTTTTACCACCACTTCGAGAAGGCTTTCCCCCTCGATGGCAAGCAAACTCTTCCACCCGCTTATGTGGCCCATTGTGCTTGGACCGAAGTGACACTAGTCTTACCTTGTGCTGAATCATGATGTCAACCAAACATTCTTGAACATGAGGCTGATCTGTGACTATAATCAAAGAGGGTTTTTTGTGTTCTTTCTCACTTGCACGCACCTTATGAACATCTTGCTGATGTCTTTCATGCAACTGGCATCCACAAAGAACGATCCAATCTTTGATATAGCTTATTGGAATTCCATGGCTTTGAATATCTGTGCACCATTGTGTCTTGATTGAATTTATAGTGTCTTTCTCGCCTTGGTGTATTGCACGATCTCGAAGGAGATGAGATGCTTGTATGATGCATTCCCAATCTTCAATGGCTGCGATCTTTAGGTTGGGTGCTAATTTCAAGCAGATGTATTGACCGCCATCATGGATAGGAGCAACACACAAACCCTCCTTCATCCTCTTCCACCTTTTCAAATTAAGCAAACCTCGACAATCATGTGTCTTTAAGGTATCGAGTGTCACATTGATTTCCCCTTGAAGATCCGATTTCATTAAACTGTAGCTTTGCTTGTCAAAGGAGAAAAATGTACTTGAGACATATAAATATGGGTCCAAGGTATCCCTTGATTTGGGGCATGGGCTTTGTTGAGCATCATCCATGATGTCACAAGCTATGGGACATAGATGTTCTTCCTCATCTTGAATGAAATCATCTTGATCAATGTCATCACTCGATGTATCGCCACACATTGCATCCTCTGAGAAAGCCTCCATTTCAAATTCATTCGTAGCATTTGCTGTGTCCCAATCAACCTACGAAAAGCAACTCCTCATTACCATTCTTTTGTTGATGTGGAAAACAATGCTTGTACTATCCCAAAAAATCTAGCTTTTGACCATGCATACCTCATTGAGATTGGGGATGGGGACCTTGCATGCATTGGTTTCACCCGTTGGCAAGTTGATATCATGTACAACCTACAAAAAAACCCAATTCATTAAAACACACACACACACACACACACACACACACAAACACATACACACACACACAACTTACCTCATTTAGATCTGGAATCCAATTCATGATCAAGTCCTCTATGATGAGCTCCTATGTTTCATCTGTCCATCAATCCAAAATAGGGCCATTAGATTTAATTCAGCTCTAGTGGTAAATTGATGGCTTATGGACATAGAGAACCTTGCAAATAGAATAGCTCGAGTGGTAAATTGGTACCCACAGCTGCCTTCATAACCAGCCCATACAATAGAAGCAAGGGCTGCCCCTCCTCCCCATACCTTCCAGCCATAAAAAGCCCAACTTGCATGTAACTCCTAATAGAAGATGGCATGTCCATCTAGACAGGCACAAAGTAATAGAGCTTCATATTTGAGTCATTATGGAATAACTAAGCTGAAAAAGGCCTAGAAGCTCCCCATATGTAGTTGGAATTACACCAACCATAACAACATCATGTGTTGATATGGAAGGGGATGGCTATCTATGAGGGGATGGTTGTGTTGATATGGAAGGGTGGATTCTTGCATCATATGCACAAGATGGTAATTTGTCATATAGTAGCTCAAAGTTCATAGAAGTGAGGTACCCTTGAGGGTTGCTCTCTCCACATGGATTTGGATTTAAATTCAAAGCTTCTAGCACATTGTGTATGCCCTCCTTCTCTCCCTCCTCCATTGGACTACTTCTAGCACAATCATCTCCTCCTCGTGTTGCACCTTTATCACCTCGACGACAAATGTGTAGACATAAGAGAATGAAAGAACGCAATGAGCTTTAGTTTTGGATATTGAAGCTTTGTATACAAGCTTCCATTGGATTGAATAAAGCTTTGACAACATGAAGTATCCACTGAAGACTTCATCATGCAATGGGTTTTTTGTGGATCAAATTATGGCAAAAGGAATGCATTGTCGGGCTTACTCAAAACATAAGAGGCTTGAATTGGGTGTGGAGGACTTCATGAAGCAATGCATCATCAAAAAAGAAGTTATGGCACCATGCAGCAAGGTCATTACGAAGTCAGGGATACAAGACATTATTAAAAAAGCCTCAATGATAAAATGTATTGCATTGTGCTTTATCAAGCACTTAGTGATTGGCTCTTGATTTGCAAGCTAACACAAGCTACGGATAACATTTTTTTCCCTTCAAGCTCCTTCTTAATCAATAGGAAAACAATAAAACAATGTCATGAAAACAAGAAAATAGATTGGAGAGATAGAGCGTTAAAGAACCTTACCAGATTGAATACACGTCCCTCTTCCTAGCTTGGTGGTGGCAGATTGGAGATTCTACTTCTATAGCCGGCTGCACCCCTCCTCTCTCTCTTTTATTGAAGATATGTAGATGCCATGGAGTATTCCTAGATCCTTTTCACCTCTCTCTCTGTGGATGCATGAGCTATCAGCTGATTTCAAATACACTAAAATTTTGCAAGAGAGCAAGACCAATCGATAAGGTGTACAGTGTATGTGAATGTGTGTGTGTGTGTGAGAGAGAGAGAGAGAGAGAGAGAGAGAGAGAGAGAGAGAGAGAGATGCACATGTAATTCAAATTTAGCGCAATCATTTGCCTTGTGCCCCCCTCGTGTCCCTGCAGCCACGCATACATCCATGTCACACACCTCACTTGCCACGCGTGCAAAAATCTTCCACATCAGCCCGATGCCCGAGTTCAATATTTTTGGCCTAGTTTCGTACTTTGGACGGCCCAGATTCCCGTGAAAAGCCCACCCCACTTCCCAGCCGTAGATCCCATGCTCCACGCTTTTTTAAAAAGCGTGGGACTTAGACAAGAGGCTCAGCTATGTCAACAACATTGGTGACAAGAGGTGTGGGCGTCCAGACAGCACGTGTGGACGGCCTAGTGTAATATGAAACCAAAAGTTCTTTTTACGTTTAAATTTTGTTCTCTTTCTCACTAACTACCTTGCCTTCCTGGGACTGGGACTGACACACTGCAGAGATGAACCTCGACGAAGTCTACTCACGCAGACGAGGAAAAACCTAAATTTAGAGCCGAGAACAACTCTAGTAACAGACGCCTAATCACAAAGGTGCGAGAGAAACCCTAATGCAGGAATCTCTCATCAAAGGGATGAAAGAAATCCTACTGATGTCTTGAAGGGATGCATCTTGATCCGTCTTTACAGTCTCTCAGAGCAGAGGAGCGCAGAGTTGGATGAAAGTAAGATGAAGGTTTCAAGGGGGCATGCAGGTAGGGGAGATGGAGACGAAGAGCTCGACAAGGCAAGAAAGAGGATGGTTCTCATGTGCGAGGTCTCCGTCCTCCTGCAATGGATCCACCATCTCCTACAGGGCTTTTGTTGTCAGCACTGTCATCTCCATAATCCTGTTTCACATCGTTTTCACAGGTAAAGTTCTTCTCATCTCCATCACTAATGAGACTACACCGTAATATTGAAAATCTCACCTGCCAAGCTCCTGCTTATAAGAGAATGGGTGAGGAGATGTGTGCAATGGTTGCCATGGCATATAGGGCTGGAGGTATAAGTTGGTGGGCATCTGCAAAGCATGTGGCTCCCCTCGTTGCCCTCACCTGGCTATTGCCACTGTTTTCTCAAAAGTTTCCTGCCAACCCCACCCCCAACCAACCCAAACACCACACCACAACAAAACCCCCAATACCTCCCCCCCCCCCCCCTCTCTCTCTCTCTCTCTCTCTCTCTCTCTCTCTCTCTCTCTAAGAGAGAGAAGTTTTATTAACATCGAAGGCTCTATGAGACCAAAAAGATATCGCATATGATCCTTGTGTAGACTGGATGTCAGAAGACACCATGTGTAGACTGTATGTCAGAATACCAAAAAAAGAAAAAAGATAGTACCCACGTACAACGTAGGTCCATGTCCATGTGTGTACAATGTAGTAGTAGACATGGAGAGCTCAAATGTCCATGGTGGGGTAGAGAGAGAGAGAGAGAGAGAGAGAGAGAGAGAGAGAGAGAGAGAGAGAGAAATGAAATGAAATGTTATATTAACGTCTTCAAAAGAGAGAGAGAGAGAGTGACATTAAATGTCTCCTAAAGATCCAATGAGTCTATGAGACCAAAGTGATACAATGCTATCCATGTTATGTTGCATCATGGGAAAAAAAAACAAAGTACAACTAACATAGCTCTCTGAAAGTAGAGGCTGATACAATGATCATCATGGGGAAGTACATGGGGTATAAGCACTAGTACACGAGACTCTCATCATTGAGTACATGAGAATATGAAGCATGTGGGGCTCATCATCCTCCAGTAGAGGGTACACCTCTCTCAAGTATGTCGAGCATGGGGTTACTGAGCATGGCTGAGAGATCACGGTATGTGGGAAGGTGGTGGAGCATGTCTTGGATTTGGAGTTGATGGGAGGATCGTGGTTGGTGTCCTGTGGGGGGCTAGGGATTCCGGGTAGGTCAAAGCACGCAAGCACGTTCTGAGGTGACTCCTTGGGGGATGGGGCGAAGCTGAGATATCGTGTGATGGACCACCCGTGGGGTCCACAATGTTGATATCCTCTCTGTGGGCCCGGAAGAAACTAGTGATGGTCAGCTGATGAGGGGTGGTGGCTGGCCGACATTCTCTTAGGAGTGTATCTCTGTGTCTTCGAAGCTGCAAGAAGAGTCCCGGGCAGCGTTGGTCCGGGAAGTCCATGATCTTGGATAATGGGTCTAAACCCTCACGGAAGAGACAGTGGTACCTCTCAATGATCTCATAGTACAGTAGGTAGTGACATGTATAGTGCTCCTTTGTCTTGACCCTTGTGTGGCATAATAGGCAAATCCTCTCCTCCTGGGGTCTCCGTATGAGCTCTTCATCTCTAAATATGCGCTCTGCTCGCCCAATCTCCACCTGTAGTAGGTGGTGGGAGGATACCCGTAGTTGACCAATCCCGATAGGCATGGCACATGACATGTGAATACCTAGGTAGCCTGTAAACAGAAGGGGCAACTGAACACGGAAAATCTAATCAATCATGAAATTTGAAAATACACATAAGCATGCCAGATAAAACAAGATGACAAATTTGCACAGTACACCACACTAGGGGCCAGAAGATGGGCTGACCGCCCCCGCCCCCTCCCCCCCTCCCCCCCCCCCTGCCCCCGCTTTATGGTTAGATTACCAAAAAGGAGTCTGCTTCCAATACAACTTTGCGGGTGTCAGGTGTGTCAGAATACGCAGCGGAGATGATGACCAGATCTGGGAACACGAGCAAAACGCAATGCAGAAAATAACAGCACAAGAGAGAGAGAGAGAGAGATAGAGGCGTGTAACTCTGCTCTATATACACAAAGAAGATCCCGGAAATGATACAATTGTGACAAGGGGGCTGGGGGCCATTTTATATGGCCCCCCAACAGCAGTCGGCCTGTTGTAGGGCAGCCGACAGGACCACAAAACCCCACGACTGCTGAAATGCACAGTCGGCCAGCAGCAGGGGGGGTCGGCGAGCATCAAGGAGGTCCACGACCTGTGCAGAGCAGTCGGCCGGTAGCAGGGGGGGTCGGCCAGCATCAAGGAGGTCCACGACCTGTGCAGAGCAGTTGGCCACCTCCAGTGTCTTCACAGATGCAGTTAGCCAGGTTCAAGGTCCTCCTGCCACTACAAGACTGCCTCCCATGCCACAGAAAAATAGGGAAAAATGGGGGAAAAATATGGGGAGTGAGGAAAAATGATAAGACACCTACAAAGGGCGGGCACACCCACAACAGAGGCCCTGGTGTATATGTATAGACAAGAGATGACTTCTAACAAGGTGCCGGGTGCCCAGGGTTCACCACTAGCTGCACCTGTTTCTTCCAATACAATATGAAAACAAGAAAAACATCACATAATCTGAACTTGCTGACAATTCTCAGCACAAGTGAGCATTCCCGGCATCAAGCACATGCAGGACAACTATGGACAGCCCATAGCACTCCCACATCAGCCTGGGACAACTCAACATCATCATCGTCCTCTTGTCTAGCTCATAGAGCAAGTCGACCAGCCCTTAAAGGCTGTTTTCAGCAGTCGACCAGCCCTCAATAGCCACACAAGAAAGCGATTGGCAGTTGCACACAAGCCTGCAAACCTCCGGTCGGAAAGAAAATTGTCCAGAAGCCCACGACCAGCTCTTCCTCCTTGTTTTTAACCTCTGTCCAGCCTCTATTCAAGCTGTAAATCAGCCGGCCAGCAGTGGAGAACATGCAGAAGGAGTCGGCCAGCTTCTCCCATGCATCTGGTGAACTTCAGTCGCGCGATGGATGGCTGTAGAAACTTGCCAACAGGCTGAAAACCAGTTGACCAGCCCTCATGCACCCTGAAAAGCATGCACCCCCCTCCAATCTGGAGTTTTTGTCAATAATAGAGGCTTCCCCGCTGAAAATAACCCGCACGTGTGTTTTTCTAGTCCAGAAAGGGGCGCCTACATGAAGGAGGTCCAAATAATGTCCAGTGCCCAGTCTTTGGCTGCCACGTGTATTAAATAAGTCCTGCTCAATGTGTACTCACTTATAAGTTGTCGGGTCACTTATAAGTGAGTGTAAACCTGCACCCATAATTATTAACATGTGAACTCATAAAGCTATAAATTGAGTTTTTGGGAATAGTTACCACCTGCAAAACACATGTAGACCACCTGTCAGTCGCAAACAGGTGTGCACATACATGTCCACAGGGTGCCCAGGCGTCCCCAGCCCCATGGACAACACAGGCAAAAATCTCAGGCATTGTCCAGGCACACAAGACAAGCCATCCAAAGATAAAATCAAAGTCATGCACACACATGAGTGCAAATATACTGGAAGAAACGCCCATCTGCTTAGTTGTATCCGATAAAATGTCCAGGACTCATGATCCCTCCGGAACCTTCCTAGAACATAAATACACAAGATCTCCAAGATAGCTAGTCCCAGAGACTTTCATCATGTGTCATGTGCATAAAATGCCATGGACATTCTCAGAGAAAAAGAGTATAAGAACCAGATAGAGCTAGGACTTGGAGCAGGAAGTGCTGTTTGGCAAGGTGGACTAGGAGAAGAGCAGGAAAAAGATGCTGTCAGCTGTTGGAAGGAGTTTGTCGGCTGATCCAGGAGAGTCGGCTGTACCAAGACAAGGCGGCTGGAAAACGCAGCATTAATGGATTTTAATGACCAGTCGGCTGGCTGACTGTTGGTTGGCCAGCACTCCAAGGAGTCCCAAAGGCTGTAAAAGGGGCGCATATGCTCATAGGTAGAATGATTCATTCCTCTAGGGAATGGGTCCTTGGGTCCAAGTAGGGACTAGATTTTGGGTGTTTATCACCTTTTGTATGAGGTAGCCTAGGGCTGTAGAAAAGTACCTTTTTGTACCATATGAAATATACTGAATTTCCAGCCATCTCTCTCTACTCTCCCTTCTGTCTGCGTTTTTGCTCAGCATGTTCTCAGTGGTGTTTAGGGCTGAAAGAAGACCCCAAGAGCTTCCGCGTGTTACATTGGTATCAGAGCATCAAGCTCAGCAAAGCTAAACACTGATTCAGTCCCATATGATGGTGTACAGGTCGTCCAAGGTACAGGAAAGTGCACGGGTACGAAGCCCAAGGCAAGGAACACAGGAACGGGAAGAGCTCCCAGGAGGTTTGTTTGTGGTGCTCCACAAAGCCAGAGGGGATGGCAGTCCTGTGACCAGATAGGTTCTCGGGCAACGGTCCCAAGGGAGGATTATCCTACAAGGGGTGATGTGAGAGTGCCAGACTCATTTCTCAGGAATGAAGTCCAAGACGGTGTTTAGAGTCAGGGCAGGAACGGATTGGGGACTGGATGGAACAGATGCATAGATCTTATTTAGAGTCAGAGTGGTTTCGGAGACCGGGCCGGGTTTTCAGCGAAAAGGGTTGCCAGGGTTGGATGGATGACAGAGGGACTCCGGGAATAGAGTGGGATGATGACAGTCATCCAAGAATAGGTTGGAATCCCATCATCAAGTTTAGCAGAGGGGGATGTCATGTGCATAAAATGCCATGGACATTCTCAGATGCTGGTCCAGAAGAGGCAACCAAAACAAGAGTATAAGAACCAGATAGAGCTAGGACTTGGAGGAGGAAGTGCTGTTTGGCAAGGTGGACTAGGAGAAGAGTAGGAAAAAGATGCTGTCGGCTGCTGGAAGGCGTCTGTCGGACTTGGAGGAGGAAGTGCTGTTTGGCAAGGTGGACTAGGAGAAGAGCAGGAAAAAGATGCTGTCGGCTGATCCAAGAGAGTCGGCTGTACCAAGACAAGGCGGCTGGAAAACGCAGCATTAATGGATTTTAATGACCAGTCGGCTGGCCGACTGCTGGTCGGCCAGCACTCCAAGGAGTCCCAAAGGCTATAAAAGGGGCGCATATGCTCATAGGTAGAATGATTCATTCCTCTAGGGAATGGGTCCTTAGGGTCCAAGTAGGGACTAGATTTTGGGTGTTTATCACCTTTTGTATGAGGCAGCCTAGGGCTGTAGAAAAGTACCTTTTTGTACTGTATGAAATATACTGAATTTCCAGCCATCTCTCTCTCTCTCTACTCTCCCTTCTGTCTGCGTTTTTGCATCAGCATGTTCTCAATGGTGTTTAGGACTGAAATAAGACCCCCAGAGCTTCTACGTGTTACATCATGTCAGGCTCCATGGCCATACATGTACAGCATGTCAGGCCCCACAAGCCACACATGTACTATCATGTCAGGCTACACCAGCCATACATGTATGTCATGTCAGGCTCCACATGCCACACATGAACAGTAGAAAAAAATAGGAGCTATAAGAAATTTTGTGACATTCCCCCCGGCTTCTAAGCAGTTGACCGCAATTGAAAAGCTTCCAAGTAGGCCTTCAGAAGTTTAGGATAATCCACAAAATAATCCTCGTCCATCCATTTTGCATCCATACCCGAATAGTTTTTAAACTTCACAAGATACCTGCGCACTAGCTTGCCACCTGCATGCTTGTGCTCTTTATGAAAAACTATCAGCTCAGGTTGCAATACCTCCTCAAGTTCATCCACTTCTGGTGGATCTTCCAAAACTGGTTCAATAGGAGGTAGCTCCACATAAGGCCTCAGCAAACTGACATGAAAGGCATTGTGTATTTTCCAGTGATCGGGCAATACCAATCTATATGCCACTTCATTTATTTTCTGCAAAATTTGGAATGGTCCGTAATACCTGCTTGAAAGCTTAGGAAACCGGCCTTCCTTACTTGGCCGCTTCCGAAGACGTGCTTTCTCAAACTTTAGTAATACCCAATGACCTTCCTTGAAAACCACCTCTCTATTGTGTTTATCAACTGCCTTTTTCTGCTTAGCTTGACTTCTTTCTATGGTTGTCCGAACCTGTGCAAACGCAGTATCCAAATCATGGACATACTCATCTGCTGCAAAGATTTCATCTTTTGTTCGTAAGATGGGTGGAAGCACCACCTTGCTATAGACTATCTCAAATGGAGCCTTATTAGTTGAAGAATGCACTGTGTTATTGTATGCAAATTCAACCAATGGCAAATACTTTTCCCAATCTGACTTTTGCTCAGATACATAACATTTGAGCAAGTCAAGCACAACTGAATTTGCTATTTCACTTTGACCATCCGTGTCACGTGCATCCTGCACTTGGATGCCACGTAGACATTTCTGTACAGAAGGTGCAGGACCTGGGATGGTGAATTGGTCCCATGTGAGCCTAGTGCGGGACGAGTCAGCTAGGGATCCATCTCAGTTGTCTGAGGTCAGGTGTGCATTGTCCTGCACATGAGTCTAAGGTCAGGTGTGCATTGTCCTGCACATGAAATAGTCCCAGTCCGCACTGTGAGTCTCCCTCTGGAATGATGTCAGTGATTCTGTGTATCTGGTATGGTACCGGATGCCAGATCACTGAGTGGTTAGTGTTTAGGACAAGGCGATAGCCCATAGGGCTACCCCAAGTCTTAGTGTGGGCATGGGAATGGTGTGGAACCACCCCCATGAGGGCCAGGAAGGCCCAAGCTGAACCCACCAACCATGGAGGGGCTGTAGGACAGCCCTAGGGCAAGAATAAGGCAAATTCCAGGAATTTACAGCCTTTACATGGCTGTAGGGCAAGTATGGGGCAGCCTAGCCCTTGGGATGTGTGCAAAAGGCTTGCCCAGCCATTGGAATGCAGGCGCATCACCTCCCAACTAGCTAGGAATAAAACGCAGCATTTATGGGATTTATTTTAGCATTTATTGCTGAATTTGCATAAGTCGTGGGACTTTTATGCTGGCCGCCTGATTCTATGCTAGCCGACTGCTCCTGTGTGGGTAGTATAAATAGAAGTGTCCATAATCCCATTCATTCATCTCATTCTTCACCAAGAGCTCAAGCATACAAGGGCTAGTCAAGCCAAGGAAGTTGCTAAGCAAAGGGGTGGAGTACTGCAGGTCAAGGGCAGGGAATTCCCAGCCAAGAAAGGTCAAGAATTTTGTATTTTCTTTTGAGATTCACATCATTCTAATAAAGCAAATACACCATCCGTGGTGGGGGCCCTACAGAGGGCAATTGGGACCCAATACTGTGTCCTCTCCATCTCTCTCACTCTCTCTCTCTCTCTATTTTCTGCGCATCTCCTTTTAGTTTGTGCGTTAATTTCCATCGCGAAAAGAGTGCTAAATTCTGAGTATTGAAGTTACCGATTCTTCTCCGAAGCTTCCGCATATTACAGTGGCATCAGAGCCTACTTCAAGTACAAAGATTCAGCAAAGAAACCAGAATTTTTTCTCGCTCGTGTGGTTGGTTTTTAGACGCTGGTGGACTACCCCTTTCAGAGTGACTCCTGTCCCTCGAAGGATGGTTGGTTTTTAGCCTCGGGAAGCCTTCGGACGTCTCCCACACAGATAGTGGATGGTCAGATTGCGTTCCGGAAAGGAAGTGCATTTTCTTGCTATGGCGAGCTTCGACGACGAGAGAGACCAAGAACCATGGGACCAGAGTGCACCAGGCAGCCCAGCTAGACATGTTCCAGCAGATGATGCGAGCAATCGCAGAACAGACAGCCAAGTTGGATGAGCAGAAGGCGTAGATCTTGGCTTTGGAGGAGCGTACCCGCTCTCCAGCGTTGCGTTTTTCCATCTCCTCCTCCCTCTCCTTCCGTATCCCAGATACCAGATCCTCGACTTAGGAACCCTCTCACAGGGTCACAGTCGCAGCCAAGCTCTTTGCTTGAGTTGCAGATGCGTGTATTGGAGATCCGACAACGAGAAGACGAAGCCATGCGACGCGTGGAACACGAGCATTACCTCCAAGCATTGGATGCCAGATTGACACCGGCAGCGCCCTCGAATCATTTTCCCGAGAAAATGAACTTCGGTAAGTATAATGGTAAACTCGATCCCACAACTCTCTATTCATGGTTACATCAATTTGAAGCTTACTTTGCCGTAGTTAGGAAAACAGATACTGATAGAGTGATCTTAGCCAGTTGTTGTACTTGGAAGGTGAGGCCATTCCTTGGTGGACTCAGTGGGCTCATGCCCACACCAGAGTAGGTATGGCAACTTATGTGTGGGACGAGTTTGTCCGCGACCTTAAGCAGCGGTTTCTACCGTCCCACTACCTTGAGCGACTCGAAGACGAGTTCAGGGGAGCGTGTCAAAACGCGCAACCAGCCCTTCAGTTTGCCAATAGAATTTCGACTTTATGTCTGCAATTAGGCTTATCTGATACGGACAAGAAAGGGCAGTTTTTGTATGGCCTGGACACGCAAATCCAATGGGAGGTGCGTATGTTAAAGCCAGCCACCTTTGAGGACGCACTCTCGCTTGCGTAGAGTGCAAAAATGAAACATAATGGTGGCAAGCCCAAGACTTCCCAGCCGGCTTCTCCCAGGGCTCCCGCCTCGGGGGGCAAAAGCCAGAACCAGACGGGGTCTTCCCTAGGACAGAGCCTGGGAGCCTCTGGCTCCAAGAACTCGAACAATGCGTCAAAGCTTACTCCAAACCAGAAAGCGGAGGCAGGCAAGACAGGTGGCAAGTTGAGTGCTGAGGAGCTTTCTCAGTACAAGGAGGAGGGTCGATGTTTCTTTTGTCATACAAAAGGACATACTTCTCGGGATTGTCCGAAGAAGCCTCCAAAGCCCGCCACCGCCGCCTCCACAGCTTCCGTGGTGAGCTCAGCTCCCACATAGACCCTAGCGGCTACCCCTTGTTCTTCAAACCCGGGTGCTTCAGTTGGAGCAATTATTAGCCGGGAGCTCGAAGATAAGTAGAAGGGCGCCCATGACCAGGAGTATGAGCGCAACGAATTGCTCAAGTCCTTTGGCTATATAGGTGGCCAGAGAGTCGTTGTCTTGTTTGACAGCGGCAGCACGGAGGATGTGGTCACGGAACAGGCCGCTAGGCGTGCCCGTTTCGATCCGACTTTGGTGGACAAACAGGTTGAGGGTTCTAGCATAGGCATGACAACGAGCGTCAAGTATGAAGCTCTAGGTGCTAAGTTAGTGATTCAGGGCATAGAGTTTGTGCGTGATTTTATGGTTGCCCCTCTTGTAGGAGCAGACATAATTTTGGGTATTCAGTGGTTTCATAAGTTTCTTCCTGATGTCAAGTGGGTCAAACACATGTTCCAGATCAATCGGAATGTGTCCAACGCCCCAGTGACCATTTAAGTGTGAGCCAGGAATTCCGAACTTTCCGCTCATAAGGCACTTGCAGGCTAAGCGAGCAGTCAGGAAAGGCGCGCAGTGTGCGATGATTTACATCCAGACAGCCCAGACGGTGGCCAGTGCTTCCGAGAAGTACTCGGTTCTCCATGAAAAGTTCCAGAAGATTTTTCTTCATGATAGCCTCCTTCCCGAGCTCCCCCCGTCCAGAGCGGAGGACCACAGGATTGACCTCCTCCCAGGCTCGGAACCCCCGAGCAAGTTTCCGTATCGCCTTTCCAAGGCAATGGAATCGGAGTTGGACCGCCAACTCCAAGAATTGTTGCAATCTGGCTTCATCCGCCCCAGCGTGTCGCCATTTGCAGCACCGATCTTATTTGTCAAGAAGAAAGATGGGTCTTCCCGTTTGTGTGTTGATTATCGTGCACTCAACAAGCTGACTATCAAGAGTAGATTCCCGATGCCTCGAATTGACTATATTCTCGAGAGGCTGAATGGAGCAAAGGTGTTCTCAAAACTGGATTTAAAGAGTGGGTACCAGCAGGTATGGATTGTGGAGGGGGACATCCCCAAGACAACGTTCCGTACAGAACGGGCCCACTATGAATTTGTGGTCATGCCATTTGGCTTGACGAACGCCCCAGCCACATTTAACCGCATGATGATGCGTGTTTTTCGGGATTTGATTGGAAAGTGTGTGTTCATATTTCTGGACGACATACTCGTATTTTCAGCTACGGTTGAACAGCATGACGTTGATGTGGAGAAAGTCCTTCAGTTGCTGGAAAGCAACAAGCTCTACGTCAATGAAAAGAAGTCATAATTTTATCTGTTCTAGGTGCATTACTTGGGATATATAATTAGTGCTGAAGGCATTCGACTTGATCCGGCTAAAGTTGCCGAGATTGTCAACTGGGAAGTACCTCAGACGGCCTATGACATTAGATCATTTGTGGATATATGCCAGGCATATTCCACCCACATCGACAAGATTTCTGACCTCTCGGCAGATCTCACCGATTTGCTAAAGGGAGTGAAAACAAGAAGGCAAAAGATTCGAATGACTCGACGAGCGTTGGAGGCATTCCAGAACCTCAAGGTGGCTTTATCAAAAGCACCTTGTTTAGCACTTGCCTCGTGGGACGACCCTTTTCAGGTGATCACCGATGCGAGTAACATCGCAATTGGATGTGTATTGCAATAGAATGGTCATCCAGTAGCTTACATGTCTCGTAAGTTACTGGCCTCTGAGAAGAACTACTCAGTCTATGATCGTGAACTCCTAGCAGTTATACAGGTCTTGAAACATTGGAAATATTTTCTGTATGGCCGTGACTTCGAGGTTCGCACTGACCATCAGGCATTACGCTAGATTCAGACGATGCCAAGCGCACAGTGGAGTGATCGACAACACCGCTGGAGTCAGATATTCTAGCAGTTCGGTGGCATGATTGAGTACCTTCCAAGAAAGGCCAATCCAGTGGCCGACGCTTTGAGCAGGAAGGGACAAGTGTCTACGATTCAGACCACTAGACTTGATCTTGTTGATACAGGACTAGAGGACATGAAGCACACGTACGCGGATTCCGAGGAATTCGGTACACAGTGGGAACAGGCATTGGATGCCACAGGACCATGCCACTTTCTGATACGCGATGGTTGGCTTTTCTACAAAGGCTGTGTGTCATGAAGTCGTTCAGGACAGCTCTTCTCCATGATGCCCTTGACGCCATTACAAGTGGTCATAGGGGCATGAATTCGACTATGGAGAAATTACAACGGCAATACTATTGGCCAAAGATGAGGCGTGATGTGTTTACATATGTACAACGCTGTGACATTTGTCAAAAGGTGAAAGCGCCTCGTGGAAAGAAGATAGGGTTGTTACAGCCCTTGCCAATTCCTGAGGGTCCTTTCCAAGACATTTCCATGGACTTTGTCACGAATCTGCCTTCCAGTCCGAGTAAGCGTAATACGCAATGCTTAACTATTGTTGATAGGTTTAGCAAATTTGTTATGCTTATTCCTTGCAGGGCCAATGTGACCGCTGAGGATGTTGCCCAGTTGTTCATTCGGCATTGGTACCCGATTGGCGGGATTCCTAGGACCATAGTGTCAGACCGAGATGCCAAGTTTACCAGTCACTTTTGGAGGGCATTGTTTGATAATTTTGGTACTAAGTTGAATTTTTCCAGTGCATTTCACCCACAGACGGATGGCCAGACAGAGATATACAACCAGTTGGCCTTTTTGATGTGCTGAAGTGTTATGTCCACGATCAGCAAGGTAAGTGGAAATCGTATTTGCCTTTAGTTCAAGCTGTTTTGCCATATGAGGCAGCGTTTGGAAGACCTTTCCAGTCGTTGTTAACCAGGACTTTGTCTTCAGTACCGGAGGCGAACAGAGTGACGAAGTCTTTCCAGGAGGTCTTAGAGTCAGTAAAAGACAGATTGGCTAAAGTGCAAGAGGCCCACACTCGACAGGCCAACAAAGACCGAAGGGATATATGAAGTTTTCGGAAGGGGATTGAGTTTATCTTCGGATTATGAAGCAAAGATTGAAACAGGTGGGCAAGCGATGCCCAAAGTTGTCTTTCAGGAGCTTCGGACCTTTTCCCATCAGGAAAAAGATTAATGAGGTGTCTATGCAGTTAAAGCTACCTCCGAGTTGGACTATGCACGACGTATTTTATGTCAGTTGGTTAAAGCCATATGCAGGTCCACCCCCTTCAGAGGTCAAAGACGAAACGGAACCAGACATTGTTGATGAAGCAGAAGTTATGGTTCCAGAACAGATCCTTCTGCACCGTTTCAAGCATGGCTCAGGCCGAAGACTACAACAGTTCCTCACACAGTTTCAGGACCGAGGAACCCATGAAGTGGTATGGCTCGACAAAGAGTTTTTCGAACACTATCCGGTGCTATTGACGGATTATTTGGAGGCTATGCAGCTTCCGTCAAGTTAAGCAGAAGGGGATGTCACGTGCATCCCGCACTTGGATGCTACGTAGACATTTCTGTACAGAAGGTGCAGGACCTGGGATGGTGAACTGGTCCCATGTGAGCCCAGTCCGGGACGAGTTAGCCAGGGATCCATCTCAGTCGTCCGAGGTCAGGTGTGCACATGAGTCTAAGGTCAGGTGTGCATTGTCCTGCACATGAAACAGTGCCAGTCCGCGCTGTGAGTCTCCCTCTGGAATGATGTCAGTGATTTTGTGTATGTGGTATGGTACCGGGTGCCAGCCCATAGGGCTACCCCAAGTCTTAGTGTGGGCATGGGAATGGTGTGGAACCACCCCCATGAGGGCCAGGAAGGCCCAGGCTGAACCCACCAGCCATGGAGGGGCTGTAGGACAGCCCTAGGGCAAGAATAAGGCAAATTCCAGGAATTTAGAGCCTTTACATGGCTGTAGGGCAAGTATGGGGCAGCCCATACAGGCTGCCCAGCCCTTGGGATGTGTGCAAAAGGCTTGCCCAGCCATTGGAATGCAGGCGCATCACCTCCCAGCTAGCTAGGAATAAAACGCAGCATTTATGGGGTTTATTTTAGCATTTATTGCTGAATTTGCATAAGTCGTGGGACTTTTATGCTGGCCGCCTGATTCTATGCTGGCCGACTGCTCCTGTGTGGGTAGTATAAATAGAAGTGTCCATAATCCCATTCATTCATCTCATTCTTCACCAAGAGCTCAAGCATACAAGGGCTAGTCAAGCCAAGGAAGTTGCTAAGCAAAGGGGTGGAGTACTGCAGGTCAAGGGCAGGGAATTCCTAGCCAAGAAAGGTCAAGAATTTTGTATTTTCTTTTGAGATTCACATCATTCTAATAAAGCAAATACACCATCTGTGGTGGGGGCCCTACAGAGGGTAATTGGGACCCAATACTGTGTCCTCTCTCTCTCTCTCTCTCTCTCTCTCTCTCTCTCTCTCTCTCTCTATTTTTTGCGCATCTCCTTTCAGTTTGTGCGTTAATTTCCGTCGCGAAAAGAGTGCTGAATTCTGAGTATTAAAGTTACCGATTCTTCTTCGAAGCTTCTGCATATTACAATTCGTCTGAGGATGATAGGTTGATGAAAAACTTAACTTTGTGCACATATTATCAAACAATGCTCGCCAAAATAAACTGGTAGTCCGAGGATCTCTATCCCCCACAATAGACTTGGGCATGCCATGATGTTTGAAAATCTGAGCTAAGAACAACTTTGCCATGTGCTCTGGCTTGATTGTTTTCGTCACATGAATAAAGTGTGCCTGTTTGCTAAAACGATCTATAATAGTCCATATAGCATTATTTCCATGTGTTGATTTCGACAGATCCATAATGAAATCTATAGCAATGCTTTCCCATGGTTCCTGGGGAATGGGTAAGGGCTGAAGCAAACCAGGTGTCTTGTGTCTGTGAAACTTGACTTTCTGACACACTATGCATTCTCGCACATAAGCTTCAATATCCCTGTGTAGAGCTTGTGTAGAGCTGGCCAAAAGAAATATCTTTCCAAAGCCTGTGTAGTAGCGAGAATATCACGATGACCAGCATATGGTGGAGCATGACACTCTTCCATAACCTTTTGGCGTAATTCACGCACTACACAAATATGATTCTGCATCATCAGAAACCCATCCCTAATCGAATAAGATGGGACACTAGTACCATTATTCAAATCAGCCCAAATAAGCTGAAAATCTGTGTCCAAAGCATACATATCTCGCATCCCTGTACGTTATGATGATAGGCAGTGGTTCCGGCATGCACTTGAGGCCTGCGTGACAAAGCATCCGCCACCAAATTCTTCTTTCCTGGGGTATGCAAAATCTGAAAATGGAACATGGACAAGAGGTTTGCCCACCTTAGATGCTTTTCCGAGAGTTTAGGCTGTGTAACAAAGTGCCGTAAACTCTGGTGATCTGTTTTTACCATAAATTTAGCCCCCAAACGATAATGCTTCCATGTTTGAAGGGCATGAATAAGGGCTAACAACTCTTTCTCATAAACTTGTAAATACAATTCCGCATGTTGCAGGCGGCGGCTTTCAAAAGCCAGTGCATGTCTCTCTTGGTTCAAAACAGCCCCCAAATAATCTCCACATGCATCACACTCGACCACAAAAGGTCTATGCAAATCTGGAATAATAAGAACTGGCCCTGATATGATGGCATCCTTCAACTTCTGAAAAGCTGTCTTTTCGGGATCCGACCAACGGAATGCTACTTTCTTCTTCGTTAGATCATGTAACAGTGAAGCTAAGAAAGCAAAGTGTCGAATAAATTGACGATAATAAGAGCATAAACCAATAAATCTCCTAACTTGATGCACATTCTACAGTTTTGGCCAATCCTTGATGGCTTGAATCTTTGCGGGATCCATGCGTACTCCATCTTTGGAGACAGTATGCCCTAAACAGTGACTTCTGACAAGAAGAATTCACTCTTCTTCCCATTGATGAAAAGTTTATGTTTCCTTAGCTCTTCAAAAACAATGGCAAGATGCTCTTTATGTTCAGCCTCACTCTTTGAAAAAATGATAATATCATCAAAGAAAGTTCCTGTGAACTTGCGGTGAGGTCTAAGAATTTTGTCCATCATTTTATCGAAAGTGGCGGGAGAATTTGTAAGTCCAAATGGCACAACCAAATACTCATATAGTCCAAATGATGTTCGAAAAGCCGTTTTGTGCACATCTTGAGGTACCACTTTGAAGATCAATGCGACTAAAACAAGTAGCTCCATCAAGTTTATCAAGAATATCATCAATTCGAGGAATCGGAAACTTGTTCTTGATAGTAATCTTGTTAAGGGCCCTATAATCAACACACATTCTATATGTCCCGTCCTTTTTCTGCACAAGTACAACTGGAGAACAATAAGGCGAAGAACTTGGCCTTATCAACCCCTTCTTAAGTAAATCATTTACTTGAGTCATGATTTCCTCCTGTTTGGGCAACACTCACCCTATAAGGAGGTCGGTTAGGAGGAGAGCTCCTAGGGATTATGTCAATACAATGATCCTCTGGCCTCTCTGGGGGTAACTGTCCTGGTAGTGAATCAGCAAAACAATCAGCATATTCTTTTAAGAAATTAATCTTATCTTGATCTACGGGAGCTATAGCATCATGCTCAACATTATCACGTACAAAGACCAAGTAAGAACAAGCTGATTTCTTTATTGCCTTTGAAATAGATATATGGCTTACAACGGGTATGGTACTCCCAGTAGTACCCGCATCAATACAAACTTCCTTACCCCTATGAGTAAACATAACTTTCTTTTCTTTGTGCAAAATCTTGGGATCCAATCGGTAATGCCAAGGCATCCCAAGTATCACATCACATCCCGTAAGTGGTGCCACGAGGAAGTCTTCATGATCCAAATATCCCTGAATCTGTATGCGAAGCTTCCCAATGATGGGAGTGACCTTAACTTCCTTGCCCTCAAGGCAGCATCTGGATGAAAGTCCATGCCCAATTCCTCAAGCTTTAACCCAAGAGCAGCAGCCATCTATATGGATATGAAGTTATCTGTCGAGGCATTATCAAAAAGGAATAAAGCTGTTTGGTCCTTTTACTTGCCCCAAGCTTTGCATAAAATCCTGCTCTTTAATTCATGTGCAGTGCTACCTTGAACATCGGGTATAACATTCACAGTCGGTTTGGCATTCTGCACATTATTCTTTTTGAGATTCTGGGGGCATTGAGCTTTCATGTGATCTTTGCTCCCACATGAGAAGCACTTCCCCTCTCTCATGCAATCAAAGATATACTGTCTGGACAGCTTGGGATCATCCTTTTTACCCCTTGGCTTCTTTTCTAAGCCCCCTTTTGCATCCTTGGACTCACGAGACATAAACTTAGGTGGTTGTCCACCCTTTTTCTGCTCATTTCCAGCTCTGAATTTTCCCTTGTATGAGCTGAATCCTTGTCTTTTTGATGCTCCCTTCCTATGCAACTCCTCAGAAATAGTTGCTGAATATATGAGCTCTTGTAAAGTGTTGTGGGGGTACACTGCAAGGCTCTTTTGAATGATTTGTTGCAGTCCTGACTCGAACTTTCTTTTCTTCTCATCCTCACTAATCGTCATGAAAGGTGTGACTTTGAGAAGAACCCGCCAAAACTTTGAAACATAAGAAGAAACGGATTCGCCTTGATCTTGTGTTAGCCAATCCCATTTCTTTCGTACATCCTTCTCAAAGTGAGGAGGAAGGAACTGATCATAAAATTGTTCTTTGAAAGCACTCCATGTACGGGCAGCTGTCCTATCCAAAAGCTTTGCCATCCACCAATCACTTGCAGTCTCTTTAAGATGCATACCCACATGCCTGAGCATAGATTTCTCGGTAAATTCCTTAGTGCAAAAGGCTATTTCAAATTGCCTTATGAAAGCAAGTGCCTTGGTAGCATCCAACTTTCCATTATAGCTCTCGAATTTAATGTCCTTGTCCCCTGATTTGAACTCTTTGGCCTTCTTGCCATGACGGGCATCCCGACGCTCTAATACATCCTCCTCCTCGTCATGCCTACGTTGGCGACGATGCCCAGATCTAGGGCTGATTTCCCGCGTAACACCTTCCACTCTGGATGGAACTTTAGCAGCAAGAACATACCTAGAAGGTGGAGATACCACCGACAATGCATGAAGATCTTGTGCATCTCTCAAATGGGTTGAAAACCCCTCATCATTCCCACGAGCTACATGTCGATGTACATCATCTCCTCGGGCTGCATGCCCCCCCCAAATCTGTTGCATGGGCTGCAAGCCCCCTCAAAACACTTGCTCGGGCTGCATGCCCACTTACATCACTTGCTCGGGCTGCATGTCCTCTTACATCACTGGTGCGGTTTGCATGCTCTCTCACATCACTGGTGTGGGCTGCATGCCCTCTCACATCATCGGAATTCCCTTCACGGGATAGCTTGCGAGGTTGCCGTGTGAAGACCCACTTGCCCTCATCATCGGAAACAACTTCGCCACGGCTTTTTAAATAAGCAACAGCCAACTCTCGAGGTTTGTCAATTCCCATCTGTTGGGCAATTGCATCAAAAGTGACCACATCAGCCCTGACATGAGACTTTGATTCTATGACCGTACATCAGGATCTCTTTGCAAAGCACGGAGCTCTTCAAGCTCATTCATCAAGGCATCAATATCCTGCTGATCCCCAACCCTGGCAGGTAACGATGGATCGTTACCCACCAAAACCCCAACATGATCCCTGTCTCTATCTTGTTCTCGCATGCGGCGAATACGGGTGATAGAGTCCTCCACATAATGATCAGACTGGCTGGCCATAATGTATCTTTTAGCTTTTCAGAAAGAAAAGAATTTTCCATGCCCTAGAATTGCTCTGTACGAGTTTCCCAAGTATGATACTGAATAGACTGCAAGGGTGCAACAGTGCCCCTACACAGACAGGAGGGCCACAAAGTCTTTCCACACGCTCATTGCGGCTTAAACCAAAGGTAACCTCTTTCGAGGCGTGACAATAAGACGTGGGCTACCTGAGAATCCCAACCTTCTCTCACAGATAATGACTCCTTACAACCATATCCAGCATCATATTAGGCACAACTGTGTAGAAAGCGAGGCTCTGATACCAATGTAAACGGAAGGGGCAACTGAACACGGAAAATCTAATCAATCATGAAATCTGAAAATACACATAAGCATGCCAGATAAAACAAGATGATAAATCTGCACAATACACCACACTAGGGGCCAGAAGATGGGCTGACCCCCCTCCTTTATGGTTAGATTACCAAAAAGGAGTCTGCTTCCAATACAACTTTGCGGGTGCCGGGTGCCCAGGGTTCACCCCACTGGCTGCACTTGTTTCTTCCAATACAATATGAAAACAAGAAAAACATGACGTAATCTGAATTTGCTGACAATTCTCAGCACAAGTGAGCATTCTCGGCATCAAGCACATGCAGGACAACTATGGACAGCCCATAGCACTCCTACATCAGCCCGGGACAACTCAACATCATCATCTTCCTCCTGTCTAGCTCATAGAGCAAGTCGACCAGCCCTCAAAGGCTGTTTTCAGCAGTCGACCAACCCTCAGTAGC
Source organism: Cibotium barometz (assembly GCF_041138505.1). NCBI lineage: Eukaryota > Viridiplantae > Streptophyta > Polypodiopsida > Cyatheales > Cibotiaceae > Cibotium > Cibotium barometz. The sequence continues at coordinate 34,721,368 of NC_141098.1, forward strand.
CACAGAAGAAAGCAACCAGCAGTTGTACACAAGCCTGCGAACCTCCGGTCGGAAAGAAAATTGTCTAGAAGCCCACGACCAGCTCTTCCTCCCTGTTTTTAACCTCTGTCCAGCCTCTATTCAAGCTGTAAATCAGGCGGCCAGCAGTGGAGAACATGTAGAAGGAGTCGGCCAGCTTCTCCCATGCATCCGGTGAACTTCAGTCGCGATGGATGGCTGTAGAAACTTGCCAACAGGCTGAAAACCAGACGACCAGCCCTCATGCACCCTGAAAAGCATGGGCCCCCCCTCCAATCTGGAGTTTTTGTCAATAATAGAGGCTTCCCCGCTGAAAATAGCCCACACGTGTGTTTTTCTAGTCCAGAAAGGGGCGCCTACATGAAGGAGGTCCAAATAATGTCCAGTGCTCGGTCTTTGGCCGCCACGTGTATTAAATAAGTCTTGCTCAATGTGTACTCACTTATAAGTTGTCCGGTCACTTATAAGTGAGTGTGAACCTGCACCCATAATTATTAACATGTGAACTCATAAAGCTGTAAATTGAGTTTTTGGGAATACTTACCACTTGCAAAACACATGTAGACCACTTGTCAGTCCCAAACAGGTGTGCACATACACGTCCACAGGGTGCCCAGGCGTCCCCAGCCCCATGGACAACACAGGTAGAAATCTCAGGCATTGTCTAGTCACACAAGACAAGTCATCCAAAGATAAAATCAAAGTCATGCACACACATGAGTGCAAATATATTGGAAGAAACACCCATTTGCTCAGTTGTATCCGATAAAATGTCCAGGGCTCGTGATACCTCCGGAACCTTCCCAGAACATAAATACACAAGATCTCCAAGATAGCTAGTCCTAGAGACTTTCATGTCAGGCTCCATGGCGATACATGTACTGTCATATCAGGCTACACCAGCCATACATGTACTATCATGTCAGGCCCCACAAGCCATACATGTACTATCATGTCAGGCTACACCAGCCATACATGTACTGTCATATCAGGCTCCATATGCCACAGCGACACACCATGTTAGGCTGCACCAGCCATACATGTATGTCATGTCAGGCTCCACATGCCACACATGAACAGTAGAAAAAAAAATAGAACCTGTAAGGATTTTTGTGACATAGCTTGCTTGATGGATGAAGCCCTCCTCTGTGAACCTGAGGAAATGATCTCTGTAAAGTGCATCTTCGGTAAGGTGCAATCCATGTGCTGTGTATGTGGAGGCTAAGGAGGTTGAACCAGATAGTCTAGTTAACGTCCTCATGGGAGAGCTGGAGAAAAGGGGAGTCTAGGGTTTAAGTCGGCCTTTTATCCTAATGAGCAGCATGGCTAATCAGTCCCCTCCGGCCGAGCGAACCATCCATTTCTCTCAAGATGAGCTTGTGGTCCTCTTCACCGAAATCGATAAAGACTATAAGACATCGCTCATTGGAAAATCCTTGGCTCTCACCCCACACCTCACGTATCTAGGCTTGTGACTGGGTGTTGACAGCATTGCCTTCCGACTTTGCGCTCCATTTTAAAGATGGAAGGCTACTTGGGAAGATTCTTTCAAGTAGACTTTGACGCAGAGGAGGCAGCCTCTGAAGTGCTCAGGAAGGCACATAGTTGTTACGAGGCGCGCCTCTAGCGGTTAGAGGCGTTCGAGGCATACGAGGTGTACGACTGCCCGATCGAGGTGTCCACATTTTTATTTTTATTTTTTATTTTTTTTGGGGCTGGTTTGAGTCTTTAGACGGGGGCTTTAAGGGCCCTAAGGCAGCCCCTCTCACACACACTCTCTCTCTCCCTCATTCTCTCCCTCCCTCCCTCGAGCCTTTCTCAAGACCCAAAGTTCAAAGTTCAAACACAGTAGGATGATGATGTTTTTTCTACCCACTTTTGGAGCTCTCTCTATACTCTACCGGTTCATTTCATTTTACTTTGTACCCTTGAATCTTGATGATGTATCCAGATGATGATGATGATGGACTATTTTGGTCTCATAGGTCATTTTGGCCTTTTGCAGACATTTAATACAACTTTCTTTCTTTGACACACACTCTCTCTCTCTCTCATACACACCTCTCTGTCCCTCCCTCAAGGCTCATACATACACACTCTAGTCTCTCTCTCTCTCTCTATTATGAGATGGAGGCACCTCCATAGTGTACCCCCCTATCCCCTCAGTGTACTCCACTCACCTCCATAGCGTACCCCCCCCCTCACTATATTCACACCCTATAAGGGTTTCTGTTTACCTTCCAGTTCCAGTTTCATTTTCTAGGTGCCAGTAGTATCATCTTTATTTTTCATTTTCTGGTTTTTTATCCAGACATTGTATCAGATCCACCATGATGTAACTTTTTGGTCTCATAGGTCATTATGGCCTTTTGAAGACGTTAATATAACATTTCATTTCATTTCATTTCATTTCTCTCTCAACTTTCACTATATACATTATATCTATCTATCACTATATATATATATATATAAAACAAACGCCTCTAACACGCCTCTAACGTCTCTAAAAAATACGAGTCTTTCGAGGCGCGTACCATACCCGCCTCGTACCAAACGCCTCTGACGCCTCTAACAACCTTGGTCCGAAGGCATTCTGAGTCAAGTTTGACAGAAGTCAGATTGGGTTGTGGGTCATTTTGGAGCAACTATGACTTGAAGGTGGTCAGCTGGATGTCCAAAGGATCATATTTTGGTTTGGTTCAAGTGTTTAGAGGGTTTGGAGATCTTAGAGGACTCAGAGCTGAGAGTGCTTGCTCCAGAACTAACTTTTTACTTCATTAGTTGACTCCCTAGACACATAACTGCATGTAGCTATCACCCTGCTGTCCCTATTCAGACAACATTCTCTCAATAGAAGATGACTTTTTCTATTAAAGGACAGCTCAGACTCCCCAGATTGTCAAACACTTCTTCACAGGTGCTCTACATCAACTAAAACAAACAGGTTAACTCAAACTAACTCCAAAAAACAAACACACATCCATGCCATAGGTATAAGCTTCAAACTCACTGTTCTGTTCACAAAAAAAGAGAAACTATCTCAACACCCCTGAGACAATCGGTTCAAACTTGTCAGCAAAACATATTGAAAACTTAAGAGTTTTAATAGGTATGCTCCTACAACTATCCTAACTATATTGAATACACTGAATAAGATTGCAAGCTTCTCCTAGACAGACTCGATTCAGCACACGGCTGACCTACAACAGCAACAATTGAGCATAAATTGGAGTAAACCACATCTCCAACAGAGTCGCCTTTCAGAGATAACCAGGGACATATCTCTAGTTCGGTTCTCTAGACCAAGACACCTTCTCTGCTCTCATTTCCCCAAATCCTCCTCAATTGGATTGCGCTTCAATCTCTTTGACCCTCGAGAACTGGAAGCCCTCCCGTCTGCAACAGTTTTCTTCATTGTAAATCCTTCCCCCTCTTTTCTCACTTGCTTCTCTTTTTCCTCTCGTTTTCCCACTCGTCTATCTCCCCCCTTGTAAATTCTCTCGATTCCTTCTTTTGTCCATTGCCGCTTTGCTGCCTTTTTGGAACAACTGCGCCAGTTCCCTTTCTTCTCCATACAACTGTGCCAGTTCCCTTTCTTCTCCATACACCTTCTATTTTGGTGTTCCAGCACCTATTCTTATCCTTCCCGCTGCCATGCTGTCCGTGCCACCCAAGATTCATTACACATCATCATTTGTTTATTTATTTTTTCCACACTCCACCTTTGTTTTGAGCCTTGGGCACCTCTCACAATGCAGACAAAATTCAGGTTGCGTTAACAGCTGTGGCTTATCATTATTCAAGTCTCTAGAATGGCTGATTTCCGTGAACTCTTGTATTGCCAATTTTGCATCTTGTATTCAAGTCTCTAGAATGGTTGATTTCCGTGCACTCTTGTATTGCTTGTTCAACTTGTCTTCTATTCTCTCCCATATACCACCTTCTATATGCTTGTATCACAGCTTGCATTTGCCGTACAAAGTTGAACCAAGCAAAATCTATATCGTCTTGCATGTGCATGAGAAGAGGATGCACAACTTGTCAGAATACGCAGCGGAGATGATGACCAAATCTAGAAACACAAGAGCAAGTGCAGAAGATAGACAGCAATGGAGAGAGAGGCGTATAACTCTACTATCTATACACAAGAAGATTTTGAATACAATACAAGAATGGCAAGGGGCTGTGGGGCCATTTTATATGGCCCCAATGATGCAGTTGGCCTGTAGAAGGGCAGCCGACAGGCCTTGAACCTCCACGACCAGCCAAGACAGCCAGTCGGCCAGCTGTCAACAACAGTCGGCCAGTAGAAGGGCAGCCGACAGGCCCTGAACCTCCACGACCAGCCAAGACAGCCAGTCGGCCAGCTGTCAACAACAGTCGGCCAGTGCATGTGTGAGGTCGTGGAACTGAAGCATCAGTCGGCGAGCTCATGGGCCCTCCTGCCAACACTGGGCATCCACCCAAGCCAAGAAAAATAGGAAAAAATACGGGGAGTGAGGAAAAATGAGAACACACCTACAAGGGTGGGCACACCCACAACAAAGGCCCTGGTGTCTTAGTAAAGAAAGGACATGACTTCTAACACCCCCTCTCAGCTCCTCACTGTGAAACCAACCACAGGGAGGGAGCTGGGGTGCCACCTGAGCAAATCCTGAGATAGCGACTTCATGAAGAGGTCCACTGTACTGTTCTCCGTTGAACAGAACTCTAGCAAGATGTCATCAACAACGAACTGTTCACGAACAAAGTGCCTCTGGATGACCGTGGGTTCCTCCAGTGGAGACCCAATCCTGCCATGCAACCTCTGCAACCCCGGTACTCTGCCTCTGTCGCGACGACAAGGCAAAAGATGACTCGTGTCTAGATCTCCTCCCCAATTTGAGTCACTCCAACTGTGGAGTCGGACTCCATCCATCAATCCCCCTCCTGTGTGAAAGAGTCCATGATCCTTTGCATGCTGCAGAAACCACAAGATACGCAATCCTGCCTCCCAAAGAGTCATCTGCAAACATGAGCTCAACAACCTCATTAGGAAGCTCACGTCCAATCTGGTGTCCATCAACCAAATCAATGAACCATTTTGCTTCCGAGTCAAAGAGGCATCACACTGCTCACAAGGATCAACACCTGTTACGGTGGGAAGCCAAGTCCTGGAAACCTGTTGAAGACCATGCAAGGCCTTCTGAAACCTGTCAACCACCCCCTCTGAATCCGGAACCACAAAGATTGGAGAATGTGCAACAACCACCTCCTTCTGCAAGTAATCAACTGCTTGGCTTTCCAAGAGGTCCCCGTGGAAAGAACATCCTCATCTACAGGAATTTCTTTGTCCCGAATACTACGAGACATTAGAGCATAAGTTACCTATTCAGTTTTCTCTGACTGACGAACACAAGAACCACCAACATCAGTTCTGGAAAGTTCCTGCCAACTGCTGCCATCAACTGGCAAGCTATCCTCCATGTGGTCCCGGAAAGCCTTCACCTGCAGCGTATCCACACTTAAGTGTCCATTACCAGACTGCCATTCTCCACTCTGCCTTCCCACGCTACCTGGCCTGTTGCCTTGTCCCGGAGAGCAACAAAATGCTCATCAAACTCCACCCGTACGCCAGTCTTGCAAACCTGATGCACTGACAACAGATGAAAACCAAGGGATGGAACATATAAGACCGGGGAGGAATGCTTCCCTCCTTTGCCATCGGGAATTATCTCCAACTTGCCCTCACTGTGAACTGGGATTGTGGATGTATCCCCAGTAAGAATGTGACCAGAATACCTGCAGAGATCTTGTAAATCCAAGCAGGAAGGAGTCATGTGCCTGGAAGCACCCCTGTCTAGAATCCACTCTTGAGTATCCGTTGCGGAGAGTCCTCCAACCTCCTCCTTGCCTGCAGAAAATGAAACATCGGTGTCCATCACCTCCAAGTGCACAAAAGTCGGAGTCTTCATGATTGCTGCTGAGGAATCTTCACCCTTCTCGGTCTTCCGCTTGGGACATTGCCTCCAATAGTGGCCTTTCTCACCACAATCATTACAAGTCCTCTCTGCCTTTAGTTTCTCGTAGTCAGCGTCGGACTTCTTCCCAGAAGACTTCTCTCCGATGAAGCCTTCCCTTTGCCTGTATTACGGCCTTTCGACCGTTGGCCAGTTAAGGCCTCTGAACCTCCACCTTGTGGAGGGTTCGTGAATCGTTCCTCCTGGTCCAAGACCATGGGCACAAGCTCCTCCCACGTGATGGTGTTGAGCCTGCCATTGGTAATCAAAGACGAGTAAAATGCTGAGTACTGAGAGGGCAAATGTGCCAGCAACGTTATGGCCATGTCCTTTGACGATATCTCCTTCCCAGCTTGGAGAACTTCCTGCTGAAGAGCCTGCAGCTTGTTAATATGCTCTCGCATCGTTGACGATTTTGCAGGGCTCATAACCCGCATCTGTACTTCCAAGGAAATCCTCTTCATGGGTGATACCCTGTTGTAAAGAGAAGCCAAATGCTGCCATATACCTCTGGCCAGCGTCATATGCTTGATATGATTGATTACTTGCGGTGTGCAGTTGAGGAAGATAAATGAACGGACCTTGGCATTGATACGATCCCACAACTATGCCTGTGCCTCCCGGTTCTTACGATCAACGGTAACTCCCCTTCCTGTACTTCCCAACAATGATGAAATCAGTAAGGTCGTAAGACTCCAGAACAGATTCCATCATAACCTTCCATATGCCGTAGTTGTTCCCGTCCAACTGACGGTCCACCGGGAACGTGGGGAGTGTAGGGATCTTCACATGCCTCTCAGCCATCTCTAACAAATCTGCCATTGCGGGGATGTAATCTGAAAAAGGGTGGGTGGGTGGGAACAAAGAAGTGTGACAGCCCTGGTGTCTCAGTAAAGACAGGAGATGACTTCTAACACAGCTGTATGCGCCAAATCAACAAAGAAAGCATGCAACAAATAACTGTTATTAATCATGAGCAATCTTTTTTTTTTATAGTGAAGATGTATTTATATTAATAACTGTTATTAATCATGAGCAATCTTTTTTTTTTATAGTGAAGATGTATTTATATTAATAATATGAAAAGAGTACATATAAACTGTGGGTTAGTCTTCTCAAACAATCAAGAGAAGAACTACCCACAGAAACTGCTCAATCCAATATCGTCTTAGTGAGTAGTTTCATTGTATCTAACTCCCATCTGTTTACACTCACCAGACTAGCAATGTTAGCTTTCACTAAACAGATAACTTTCTTAGGATCTACACTTTGCATGCCATCATTAACAAAGACTAGAGTGTTCCTCATAGACCAAATCTTTTATGAGGTAAGGGACAGTCATTGTCAGCCATGACAAAGTACAGGGCAAGCCATACTGGCGAATGATCAGAAAGGCCGAGTGAATGATCAATCCACATCTTACATGTGTATGCTTCACATTGCGCGGCATTCAGAAGGTACCATCTATCCAAACGTGCTGAGTAATGCATAACAGCTTTATGACGAAAAGTATAACCCTTTGACTGGGGCATGAGCTGTGTCCATAAATCACATGCATCTAAAGAAGTCATTGTCTACATCCAATCATGCCTTTCAGAGGACATGATATGAGAGTGGTGAGAGGTGTTGTCATGAAAGTTAGGGAAATTATTAAAATCCCTTTTGATGAGAACATTAGAAATCCATGGGTATGTGTGTAAAGAGTGCCACGTCTCAGCTCTATTTGTTGAAGTTTGCGAAGCATAAACACTCGCAAATTCATAGAGTTCTCCTTGAATCATACATTGTACCACAAGCCAACGGCCATTTGGATCATTGTGGGCTAATACAGGCTGTAAATCATGCTTGACCATTATGAGGATACTAGAACAAGATCAAGATCCTACATAGAAGATTTGATATCCAGAGAAGACTTCCTGTCTTCCAGCAAAACTATGTTGATTATGCTCTTGCAAACAAACCACATGGGGATGCATAGTATTTACATATGACCAAAGAAGCCTCCATTTATTCACATCACAGAGGCCTTGTATATTGTAAGTAAAACACTAGATTGGTATAGCCATATTTACAATGCGAGCGATTTAGAGGCTACACCTCAACTTGCATGGCAGCTTGACTGATCAAGTCACCATGCAAAGCATGTTTTGTAGTTTGAAATTCAGCCATATTTTTGTGCATGGAATTCTTTGCATCATGTGCAAACAAAGAATCACCTCTGACTACTGCAGCCCCCATCCTTCCGACTCCTGTAATATTGCTTGAAGTGTCTGGCATAGGGGAAGGTGAAGTAGATGTAGAAGCTTCTTCCGTCCAGTTACGAGAGACCAGGGGTCTCTGTCTAGAAGGTATTGTTTTTTTGGGAGTCTGCCATGTATCAAAGTGAGATTTGTCTTTATCTTTCACATTCATCACATGACGACCTGTCGAGGCAACTTTTGCTTTTCCTTTATCCAGACACGTATGTTGTGAATGATTAACATTCTTGCTCTTTTGAGTTTGCATAGATGGCATGGGACCCGATTGCGGAGAGGGCATGGTTGCAACAGGCGGCCGTAGTAAAAGCGAAGGACATTCTGATTGCATATGGCCAAACTTTTTGCAAGTAAAGCAAGAACCTGCAAAATTTTCCCATTTAAGCTTAAAGAAAACTTCTTGTGTCAGAATGCCTTGCATTTCAATATCCATTGCAACCCTGTCAGGGGTTTGTTTGTCTGTATCCCAAAGGATATAGAATCTATTAACATTGCAGAGGATCTGGGAGGGCATACAACCTTACCCAATGATTCTGCCAGAAAGGCAATGCAAGGCGCATATAAACTGGGAGGTCCACCACCTCAACCCATACAGGGCACCCGTGTTTGATAAAATTCTGATAATCCTTGGTGGGTGACCAAGATGCACCATTTGTTGACCAAAGAACGAGGGTGATTTTTCCAACAGCATTTGTTTATGCTTAGATTTAGTGAGAATAACCTCATAGAAAACCTCTTGCTGCAAAGTAAACCCCTTCCACAAAGCATCCACCAAGCATGGCTTTTATCTATTGACCAACATCTGCTGCAGCAGGCATTTTACTAAGAAAAAAAAAGATTATTGCTTTTTGAGATAGCCACACACACACACACACATGCACGCACGCACGCACGCACGCATGCACACACATATAGAGAGATTAAGCCCAAGAGTCTATGAGACCATTAGTACCATGTATATATGGAGCCATGGAAGAACTGAAAAGGAAATGGAAAAAGGAAAAAAACACGAATGTGTATTCATCGAGATAGCAGATGATTATCCTATGATCCCTCCTCAGTGAGTACCAATCTCAGGGCAGAAAGAGGGTCAGGCCTCTATGGTAGTACCATGTCATGTCGGTGGAGAAACTCCCGGATCTGTCCTTGTGTGGTGGAGGGTCCTGATGCTCTGGGTCAAAGGCGTTTGGCTCGTAGAATGGATCGGGCTCTCTTGCTAAGAACTCCTCTAGGATGTGGAGCTGGAGCCCGGGTATGGGTGGTGGGCTTTGAAGTCGGAGCAGAGGCACTGGTATGGGTGGTGGACTTTGATGTGTGTACCACAAATCAATCTGTGATGGCTCTCTGGGATTTGTCCTGCTGAGGCTGCGCCTGTTTCTCAGCATGGTACACTACATCCCTGTGTCATCTGAGGATCAGATATGCCTGGGCATGTACTTGATGCAGCTCAGACATTTTGTTTTCTTACATGTTTTTTTGGTATCAAGGACCCTGATTTCATTCTTTATGTAAGAATTCAGTTTGCAAAAAAGATTTTACGTCAGTATTGCCGTTTCAGACATTGACTTGAATTTCCATTCTATATTGCAGGCACTCTAGTAGACTCTGCTTACAAACTTAGTAAAGACTGCACAAGGATTAGTCTTAAAGGCAGGAGGATTACTGTTATTGAGGGCCAACCATTCAATTTCAGCTTGCGAGCTTATGATATCGACTGTGATAATGTCGGTTGTAAGACTTATTTCGGACAGGAGCTCATCTGTGATGCTTTTCCAACTTGCAGATCTTGCAGTATGTACAGAGGGCCATTTTCTCCAAACAGAATCCAGGTTGGAATATGGTTGCTGTCAGATATTTATATGAGAGCACCGGGTTCCACTTGCAACATTGCAAGCATGACTGCTCTGATCAATGGTTCCTACCCAGTTTCTTGCGTAATCCAGAACAATTATGCAAGTGACATTTATCAGTACCTTTTGCGAGTTGTAGTCCTAGATGAAAACAAACCAAATGACCTTGGCTCTCCAGCAGACTTGCTGCAGATGATACAACTGGGAGCGACAATTAAGGTTGCTGCAGGTGAGCACTTTGGCATGGTTTCAATATGGTTTTCTTTCAGAGCAATCACATAATTGAAGAAACTTTGGGGTTGGTCACATGCAGGTGAAATCAATCCGCAATCTTCTTCAATTTTTTGGGCAGATAAATCCCATGTGTATTATCCAGGAGACAAACTAGAGGTAACAGTGGCACTCAAGGATCAGTATGGAAATGTAGTTGCAGGAAAGACTGGAAGGTCAGACCTTGATTATCCATGGAATGTTACGGTGGTAGATCTCAAGACAAATCTCACAAGTTACCCTAGCTTTAACGTTGCTATTGACCGAAATGGATACCATAATATCAGCTTTGTGGCAGATCAAGTGGGTCTTCAAAGTGTTTACGTTTCAAACAATGGCAGAACTGTTGGTGGCTACTCTCTGACTTTTACTGTTATGACAGGTTAGTTCAAACGAATTCCACACCTATTTCTTGCATGTTCAAAGGTGGGGAACATCCCTCATGTCTCGTTTGGTAGTGTGCTTTTTTCAAGGCAAAATGCCTTCACACGTAAGGGCGCCCCTACTTTCTTAAACAATGTGTTAGAATCTCTCACAGGATCACTCTGAGGCATGTATCCTGACTATGTTCTATGGAGTAGTGCTAGGCCCTTTCTTAGGGTTATGGTGTCATAACAGGCCACCATACATTCCTGCAGCTCCTGCTTTTATCCAACTTATTGCAGTCATTTTTCGCAGCGTCTGCCATGTTCTCCTTCCTTGCAGCTACCTTCTCCAGTCTTCTTGCATCTCCTGCTTTTATTCTACTCACTATATTCTTGCATTCATTTTTTTCCCAGCTCATGCCACGTACTCCTTTCAGCAGCTACCTTCTTCAGCTTCAGCCACTTACACTTTCCCATGTGCTAGGGTTTCTTTCCTTCTGTTGCTTGCCTTCTGTAGCAGACCCGGTTGCCCATCGCGTCGGCACACTACAGATCACTAGGGTCCTCTCTTGGGTAGTATACCCTCAGGAGTTGGCACAGGCTAGGGAGATGGCGACCTCTCTGTCCCCACTCCACTACGCACTCACACAAACTCAAGAACGGAATACAACACGAGCTACCTAGAGTGGCATGCACACATCACAAGATAGAAGTAGGCAAGAGTTGGGACACCACAAAACCATGTATTGCATTGGGGATCCCCTCTTAGTACAGTAGTCTCTCTATATACAATGGGCGTGGCCCCTTGGGCTATCATGAGCCAAGTGCTAAAAGTGGTCACTGACAGATGCCGTTGGAGTAGGTGAGAGGTGCCGCGCACAAGTAGATGAGCACCGCTTCCGTCAGTCAAGTGGGTAGCCAAACTTTGGGAGTGGGCCGCTGGAGATTCCCACCTTGTGTGACTGGTGGGTGGCCTTGAGGTGCTGACTTGGGGTGCCTGATCTTGGGGGTTCAGGAGCTTGCGGTGCCTGACCTTGGGGTGCCCGATCTTGGGTGCTTGACCATTGGTAGTGAGGGTGGCTACAGGTCCCCCACAAATTAATCCGTTCACCGTCCCAGTGAACACAGAAGCAGAGAGGCACATGTGGAGGTGAAGCTGCAAATGGACTGCCACAGATCCAGGAGAAAGTGCTGAAGAAGTGTGACCACCACAGGTCCATGAGGGTTGTCGAGGAAGGAGGACACCAGATGTTCACAAGAAAGACTGGTGAGGAGAGTTGGCCACCACAGGCCGCATCTGAGACGAGAATTAAAACCTGATGCATGCTAGTGTGTGTCAAACTGAACTAAGCAACGATCCAACCAAGAACAATATAGCAATAACCACGTAGCAATTCTGATGGTATATACAATGAGCTGCCATGAAAGGTAGAATAACATACAAGAAACAGTCCGAAAAATAAGTAAATTAAAGAACGAGGAGTGGTGTGTTCCTCCTAAGTTATAGCCATCCACCAAAAGGACCGGGGGAGCTCGGATGGGTAGGAAACCCCTGAGTGGTAGCAGTGGTGCTCATAGGAGTGCTGGAGGGTGGTGCCACAGGAACAATGCCAAGACCACCAAAAGCGAATTGGAGTGTCTGTTGAATCCCTTGAAGCTGTGCTGCCTGCTCCCGAAGAGATGGAAGCTCGAAGAGGAGGTTATGTTGTGCGGCCTCAAGGGGAGAGCGAGTAGCCTCAAGGTCGGTCTCAGTGGTGGTGAGGCACGCTTGTAGGGAGGCTAACTCAACTTCCAAAGTGGATCGCCGGCTCTCGGATGGTGTAAGAAGGTGGCGCAGCTCGATGCACTCATGACGTGACTCCAACAGAGAGGCCTAACCCTTGTTTCTACTCGCGAGAGAGAAGGATGAAGTAGTCCGTGAGATGCTCTAAGTAGATCCGTGTGTCGAGGGAGATTCTATCGGAGGAGCGGACGAGGTGGCGGGCACGAGCAGGGCGAGGCAGGGAGAGAGGGGGTAGCCTGTGAAGGGTAGGACATTCCAAAGCGGGTCAGGAGTGGCATCAATGAAGGGAGAGCCATTGGGGGTGCGGGATGGCGAGGAAGAGGATGGTGAGTGTGGGGTGTCACGCGAACGGGTGGAGAGGCCCAGTGAGGTGTCTACGGCCGCCGTGGGACAAGAAGTGGCGGGAAGGGTGGGGATGGTGGGGAGTGGATGTCCTCGAGGGATGGTGAGGAGTGGATGTCCTCGAGGGAAGGAAGCAGCTCGAGATCAAAAGCTAGGGGGGTGCGGGTGACAGTAGGGGGTCACAAAGAGGCAGGAATGCAAATTGGAGCGGGGGTGGGAAGAGTGCAGGTGGAGGCAGTGGTGCTGGGGGTGATGGGGATGGAAGCAGGGGAGATCCAGGATCCGAATATGGTGGTGGCAGCAATAGTGGGGGAGAAGGAAGCGAAGGTGACCACAGGGCTGGAGCTGCGGGAGGTGGGGCGGCGGCATTGGCGAGGGGAATCTTGACGTACCCGTGCCCGAACCCGGTGGTGTTGATGGCGAGGAGGAGAAGGGATACTGCCGGTATGGGCGAGGGGAAGAAGGATGGGAGTGAGGAAGCGGGCAGAGGACCACAAAAAACTAGAGCCATTCGGAGTGTGGTGCCAGATGCGGAAGTGACGGCATTTGGCCTGGATGGATTCGTAGATGAGGTGGCCAAAGGGAAAGGGCGTGTTGGTGCAGAGGCAATAGAAAGCCTCTGTGGTGTGGGTGGAGATGAGAGGCCGAGGGGTGGAGGGGACGTTGCGGAAGAGGAAGTAGTAGTTGAAGAAGATGTAGAGTTGGAGGTGGTGGAGGTCCGGTGGAGAGGAACCATTACCATGGAGGATAGAAATGGTGGTGGCACTAAGTTCGGTGAGTGACCTGTCGGTGATCATGGTGTTGGTGTTGCGGCGGGCCACGGAGGGGTGTGGGGGACCAAGGAGGGTGGTGATGTGCTGTGCCGAGAGGCGGTCGATGAGGGAAGGGTGGCCGAAGGAGGGAAAATTGCGGATGAGGGATGCATAGAGGGAGGGGTCGCCAATGGGAAGGGGCAAGGAGGCGAGACCTGATAGCCCAAGAGAGGTGAGCTGAGTGGAAGTGAAGAGAGTGGTGACAGGAGGACATGGGAGAGGGTGGGGCTCGTGGAAGTTAATCTGAAAGGAGTAGCAGTTGGAGGTGTGGTGTGGGGTGATAGGGAAGAGGGTGACCTCGAAGGATAGGACATTGGAAGAGGTAGAAGGGGGATGTTCCCGGGCGCCAGGAACACGTGGGATCGTCCGCCTCACTTCTAGAGCTAGCATTAGGAACGGAGTAAGAGGAGTTGGTGGGGGTGGTGGTGGGTGAAGAAGATATGCGGACGTTGTTCACCGGCATATCGTTGTTAGAATTAATGGAGATGAGGGGGACATCTACGGGGTGTGCCGCTTCAATAAAGTGTGCGGGTTTTGGTTCAGGGTGTGGCTGGTGCGCCCGCCTGGAGGTGGAGGGTTGTCTGGATGGAGAGGAAGGGGGCGTGAGGACCTTGGGACGGAGGGGGTGAGGGGGGTCGGAGGAAGCCATGGCGAGGAAGGTTGCGAAGAGGGGGGGGCCAGAGGGGTGCCAAGGAGCGTGTGGGGAGCACAAGTTGGAGAAGTTGAAAAGCAGGTGCGCAAGAAGAAGGTGAGCGAAAAAAAAGGAGGGCAGACGGTGCAAGGGGAATGGTGTTGGGGTGTGCAAAGGCCAATTGGGTGAAGGAAGGGCAGCAGGGGCTGCACAAGGCAGGGGTGCACTAAGGGCATGGCAAGGGTTATGCGCCAAGGGAATGGGTAGTCACAAGGGGGAAAGATGGGTGTGAAAAAAGGGGGGGGGGGGGGGGGGGGGGGGGGGGGGGGGGGCAAGGGGGGTGCGCTACAGAGATTGCCGTTTGGTGTGCACAACGGCGGGTATGGAGGTGCGCTAGAGATGGCCATGGGGGGCGCTCAAGGAAAGATGGGTATGCGCGAAATGGGGGCAGACGTGTGTGCAAAGGGCAGCCGGGGATGCGCACGATGAAAGGGGTGAAGGAATTCAGGCAATGGGGTGCCCAATTGGGAATAGTGGAGATGGGCGGTTGGGTGCGCTGAAAGTTGGAGAGGTTGAAAAGGGTGGGGGTCCACGAGAGGCAAGGCGGGTGGGGGTGCGTAAGATGGAAAAGAGGTCGGTGGGGATGCGTAGGAGAGAAGGGGGCATGGGGGTATTGGGGTCGTTTTGTTTTGTTTTGTTTTTTTTGATTGGGTATGGGGGTGCGTAGATGGCGGAGCGAAGAGGGGGTGTCTGGGTGCGAGGATGGAAAAGAGGTGGTCGGTGGGGATGCGTAGAAGAGAAGGGGCATGGGACTGCGGAAGGGGTGTTGGGGTTGTTTTGTTTTTGTTTTTTTGTTTTTTTTTGATCGGGTAGTATGGGGTGCGCAGATGGAGGAGCGAAGAGGGGGTGGATGGGGTGTGGGGGTGCGTAGATGGAAAGGAGGAGGTCGGTGGGGATGCGTAGGACAGAAGGGTCATGGGGGTGCGCAAGGGGTATTGGGGTCGTTTTATTTTTTTTTTGTTTTTTTGTGATCGGGTATGGGGGTGCACAGTGTCGGAATGCATACCGGAAAATGAGACAAGTGCTGTGGAGAACAAAACGCAGAAGTGTAGAGAGAGAGAAGTTGTATAAACTTTGCTATATACACAAGAATCCGATACAAGAGGAAGTGGGGACCACGAGAGGCAAGGCCAATTGGGTGTGCAAAGGCCAATTGGGTGAAGGATTTGGCCTGGATGGATTCGTAGATGAGGTGGCCGAAGGGAAAGGGTGTGTCGGTGCAGAGGCAATAGAAAGCCTCTGTGGCGTGGGTGGAGATGAGAGGCCGAGGGGTGGAGGGGACGTCGCGGAAGAGGAAGTAGTAGTTGAAGAAGATGTAGAGTTGGAGGTGGCGGAGGTCCGGTGGAGAGGAACCATTACCATGGAGGATAGAAATGGTGGTGGCACTAAGTTCGGTGAGCGACCTGTCGGTGATCATGGTGTTGGAGTTGCGGTGGGCCGCGGAGGGGTGTGGGGGACCAAGGAGGGTGGTGATGTGCTGTGCCGAGAGGCGGTCGATGAGGGAAGGGTGGCCGGAGGAGGGAAAATTGCGGATGAGGGATGCACAGAGGGAGGGGTCGCCAAAATGGGAAGGGGCAAGGAGGCGAGACCTGATAGCCCAAGAGAGGTGAGCTGAGTGGAAGTGAAGAGAGTGGTGACAGGAGGACATGGGAGAGGGTGGGGCTCGTGGAAGTTAATCTGAAAGGAGTAGCAGTTGGAGGGGGCCGAAGGGAAATACACAAGAATCTGATACAAGAGGAAGTGGGGGACCAACGGTGGTATTTATACCACCCTTCAGTGCTGGTCGGCCAGCCTAAAAGCAGCCGATAGTAGCAGATATGCCCACGACCAGCAAAAAATTGCAGTCGGCCAGCATAAATGCAATCTGCCAAAACCCGTGCAGTCAACTAGAGAAAAATCACCAGTCGGCCAGCACAAGACTGCCCCCACGACCATAAAAATAGGGAGGAAAACACGAAAAAATGGGGAAAAATGAGAAAAGCTCCTAGGCGGGCACACCCACAACAAAGGCCCTCACTGTAGAGACAGGAGACGACTGCTAACACCCCCTCTCAGCTCCTGGATGTGGAACCAACCCGAGTGAGCTGGAGTGCTACTAGAGCATAGCGTGAGGTAGAGACTTCGTGAACAGATCCGCGGCATTGTCCTCCGTCGAACAATAAACAAGCAAGATGTCACCGACGAAAATCTTCTCACGAACAAAGTGACTCTGGATGCTTGTAGGTTCCGCCAGTGGAAACCCAATGTCGCCAAGTAACCTTTGCAATCTCACCACCTCGCAAGCAGCACCACAAACAGCCGGTACTCTGCCTCTATGTAGAAGACAAGGCAAAAGTTGACTGCCTCTTGCTGCTCCATGAAATAGCTCTTGAGCCAAGGGTAAAACCGTAGCCTGATGTAGATCTCCTCATGTCTGGATCTCCTCCCCAATCTGAGTCACTCCAACCTTGGAGTCTGACTCCATCTGTCGTTCCCCCTCTAGTGTCATAGAAGAGTCCAAGATCCTTTGTACTCTGTAGATACCGCAAGATCTGCAACCCTGCGTCCTAATGAGTCTTCAAAGGCGTCTGCATGAATGAGCTCGACAACCCCATTGGAAAGCTCAAGCCCAATCTGGTGTTCAGCAACCAAATCAATGAACCAACAAGCTTCCGAAACAAAGAGGCATCAACCTGCTCACAAGGATCAATAACTATAACTTTGGTATGCCAAGTCCCGGGAACCTGTTGAAGACCATAAAAGGTCTTCCGGAACTTGTAAACTACCCCCTTTGGACCTGGAATCTCAAAGCCTGGAGGCTGCTCATAAGACACCTCCTCCTGCAAGTCACCATCTGCCACCACTGGCATGGCTTTCCTACAAGTCCCATGGGAACAAGCTTCCTCAACTGCAGTAGGCTTTTTGTCCTGAATGATATGAGACATCAAAGCATAATTCACCTGTAAAGATTCCTCTGACTCACGAACGCAAGAACTGGAATGTCCCTGCCTGCTGCTGCCAACATCTGGCAAGCCATCCACCATCTAGTCTCGGAAAGCCCGCCGCATCGTATCTTCATTCAAGTGATCGTGGCGAAACTGCCACAAATCACCTAAGTGAGAACCTGTAAGAGAGAGTGCTGAGAGTTTGTAAATCCCATTCTCCACTCTGCCTTCCCATACAACCTGGCCTGTTGCTTTGTCCTGAAGAGCAACAAACTGCTCATCAAACTGCACCCGTACACCAGTCTTGTAAACCTGCAAACCTCATGCACTGACAACAGATGAAAACCAAGGAATGGGACATAAAGAACTTGGGAGGAATGCTTCCCCAATAGTGGCCTTTCTCGCCACAATGGTTACAGGTCCGCTTTGCCTTCAAGGCATCACGATCCAAGTCGAGCTTTTGCTCAGAAGACTTCTCCTGTGAAGACTTCCCTTTGTCCTTACTACGGCCTTTCGACTACTGGCCAATCAAGGCCTCAGTACCTCCGTCTTGTAGAGGGTTCGTTAAATGCTCTTCTTGGTCCAAGACCGTAGGCACAAGCTCCTCCCATGTGATGGTGTTGAGCCTCCCACTGGTGATCAAAGAGGAGTAGAAAGCTGAATATTGAGAGGTCAGATAAGACAGCAAAGTGATGGCCATGTCCTCTGAAGATATCTCCTTCCCAGCTTGAAGAACCTCCTGTTGAAGAGCCTGCAACTTGTTGATGTGCTCCCGCATCGTTGAAGACTGTGCAGAATTCATCACCCGCATCTGCACTTCCAAGGAAGTTCTCTTCATGGGTGATACCTTGTTATACAGAGAAGCCAAATGCTACCAAATCCCTCTCGCTAGCGTCATATGTTTGATATGATTAATCACATGTGGTGTGCAATTAAGGAAGGTGAAAGAATGCACAAGGGCATTGACACGAGCCCATAACTATGCCTGAGCCTCCCGTTCTTTCCGAGTAGAGGGTAAAAGCTCCCTGTCCTCCAACTCTTGCCCTGGAGCACCAACCACAATGAAATCAGCGAAGTCATAAGACTCCAAGATAGACTCCATCATTACCTTCCAGATGCCATAGTTGGTCCTGTCCAATTGTCGACCCATCGGCAATGTGGGAAGAGTGGGGATCTTCATGTGTTTCTGAGCCATCTCAAGCAAATCTGCCATCTCAAGGGTTCACAAGGTCTTGTGAAGGGAGGGTGCGTGGGAAAAAAAATGAAGAAGTAGCTGCAAACAATATGCAAGGTGGCTGTCCAACGGTGATGGCCGTTGATGGCCACCTTCTACCCGATCTCCAAGCCCCGAACAGCCCAAGAAATCTCCAATCAGCACCAAAAATCAGCAAACCCTCAAGCTCCGAAGCTTCAAGCCACGTGGGGCTCTGATACCATGTTGGAATGCACAACGGAAAATGAGACAAGTGCTGTGGAGAACAAAACGCAGAAGTGTAGAGAAATGAAATGAAATGAAATGTTATATTAACGTCTTCAAAAGGCCAAAGTGACCTATGAGACCAAAGTTACAACCATATGACATCTGATACACTATCTGGAAAAGAAAAGAAAGGACTGAAGGTAAGTATCTAGCCCTACAATACATCAGTAGGGAGCATCCGGAAGCAACAAGTAGGGAGAGTGGGAAGCTAATGCTACTAGTCAAAATGGGGTACATGAGTACATGGATACATGAATACATGAATATGGGGGAGTACAAAAGTGACAGTGAGTACAACAGTATATGGCTGGAGTGGTAATCATCCTAGGAGCTCTAGCATGGGTCTTTGCCGGATGGCCTGGATATCTGCCATAGTGAGATGCCTGGTCGGACGAGCCCGATGCCTCGCAATGATGCTCTGGATCCTCCGGTGTAGGCACCGTCTCTAATGTAAGGATCCGCGAACCCTCGGGCATCTGGATCTGCCCAACTGGATAGCTCTCTCAACTAGAGTCCTAGGGGGTGGCCACTGTTGGGCTGTCGGCTGTGTCCCCTCCCGGGTAGTCCCTTTGAAGAAGTCAGTGATCTGTCTCTGTGTGGACTCCCTGCCAGTCGGGCGTCTGCTCCTCATAATGGACTCTCTGAGCTTGTGGATCTCCAGGAGATAAAAACCCAAGCATCGCTGATCACACTAGTCCATGACTCTAGCCAGTGGTCCAAATCCCTCTCTGGAAAGGCAATGGTAGCGCCCTCGAATCTCATAATATGCTGTGCAGCGAACAGATGTAGTGCTCCTCCGTCTCTGGCTCTATCCAACAAATCTGACATATCCTGTCCCTTGGAGGTATGCCTCTAAATCTGCATGTCTCTATCTCTAACTGATGTGAAGAGGTGCAGATCTGCCCAATGGCACACCTCAATCCATGGGACAAATGGGTATCCATGTAGCTTGGTCTAAGTATAAAGCCATCCTCAGTGGTGCGGAGAAGATGGTCTCTATAGAAAGCCATCTTCGTCCCTAACTCCTGTGAGGGCTCTAGCCATGTCCTCCTAGTGTCCAACTGAATGAGGTCCTGTCTGATGACTACTAATCTCAGAATGTGTCAAGGTGAGAGAGGGTGCCTCTAGAGAGTACTGGAAGGGTGGAAGTCTGTCTAAGCTGAACCCGTGGAGCTCAAACCAGGATGCTATCTACGCATACCAACATGAAGTGTCTCCCTCCATGGCTAGCTGATGAGAGGACTCTAAAGCAAGTCATGCATACCGGTGTCGGGGAAGCTCCTAGGTGCTATGAATGAAGGGACACTGATCTGGCAAGAGCCTCGACTACGATCGGTGGTGCTCCCATCTCGGCTTGGATAATCTCATGGGGTACCGAGGCCTTAGCCCGAATCATTCTGGAGATCATGGACACAAGTGGTCTCTCCATCGATCTCCATCCATCGTATGTGCGTCCTGATCGACTGTGACGATCTAGGCTAGGCCCCCAGATCTGTACTCCATACAGCATAGCCGATGTGACCAACGTGTCAAATAGCCACAGCTTAGTGCGTGGCTCTTGAAACTGTACTTGTGAGCACATCCTCTCTAGACCTCCTAGTGCTGCATATCCTCTAGCCAATCTGACCTCTGCTGCCCCCCTCATGGAAAATGTGGGCCCAGTGAATACCACTCCAAGATATGTGTATGAGTCAACATACTCCACTGTCTCCTGCCCATATGTGAAAATAGGCGTTCTCCAGACCCACTGAGCTGTAGTGTTACCAAGGTTAACTGAGAGCCCACTGTCTTGTGCATAAGCATGTAAAGTATCCAAGTGCCTCTGCGTACCCTCTGGTGAGTCTGCTATAAGCACAATATCATCAGCATATAAGAGCAGAGGTATCCAAGTGCCAGCCAACTGGGCTCTCGTTTGTCCCCTCGTGTCCCAATATAATGAGAGATCCCATCAATGTATAGTCCAAATAGAGTCGGAGAGAGTGGGCAGCCCTATTTCACCCCTATAGTGGAGTGTACTGGCTGGGAGAGACCCTCTGAAGTCCGCACCTGCCCAACTACTGTCTCATAAAGTGCCATAATACCCCAAATGAGCTCACATGGAACCCCCAAGTCTTGCAGCCTGCGCATCAGTCTAGCTCTGGGCACTGTGTCAAAGGCCTTGCGGAAATCCACAAAGCCACAGTAGATCCTCCTCCCATGTGCTCTGCCCTCCTCAATGATAGCCCTGAGGGTAAAGATATGATCCAAAGTAGAGAATCTCCTCTTGAAACCGGCCTGTCCCTGAGCTCGGACCCCTTGTCTCTCTGCCCATCTGCTCAACTCATGCTCAAGAGTAGAGACATATAGCTTGGCCAGCAAGTGACCAATCATAATGGTGCAGTAGTTAGTTGGCAGGCTCGGATCTCCAGACTTGAGTACCGGCATAACTGTATAAACTCTGCTATATACACAAGAATTTGATACAAGAGGAAGTGGGGGACCAAGGGTGGTATTTATACCACCCTCCAGTGCTGGTTGGCCAGCCTAAAAGCAGTCGACACCTGCAGATATGCCCACAACCAGCAAAAAATGCAGTCGGCCAGCATAACTGCAGTCGGCCAGAACAAGTGGAGTCGGCCATAGCAAAATCACCAGCCGGCCAGCACAGTAGGAGTCAGCCAGCACAAGACTGCCCCCACGACCAGAAAAATAGGGAGAAAAACACAGAAAAATGGGAAAAAATGAGAAAATCTTCTGGGCAGGCACACCCGCAACAAAGGCCCTCACTGTACAGACAAGAGATGATTGCTAACACGCAGATGGGGGAGTGAAGAGGGGGTGGCCGAGGTGTGGGGGTGCGCAGATGGAAAAGGGAGGTCAGTGGGGATGCGTAGGAAAGAAGGGGCATGGGGGTGCGCAAGGGGTATTGGGGTTGTTTTGTTTTTTGTTTGTTTTTTTGGTTGTTTTTGAGGCGGTTATGGGGGTGTGCAAGGAGGAAAGTGTCGGAATGCACAACGGAAAATGAGACAACTGCTGTGAGAAACAAAATGTAGAAGTGTAGAGAGAGAGAAGCTATATAAACTCTGCTATATACACGAAGATCCGATACAAAAGTGAGTGTGGGGGCAAGGGTGGTATTTATACCACCCTACAGTGCTTGTCGGCCAGCCCAAAAAAAGCCAATAGCCCGCGCATCATGTCCACGATTGGAGATAGCCAGTCGGCCAACAGAAGACATGGAGTCGGCCAGCACAAGACAGGTCCCATGACCCAAAAACAAGGAGAAAAAACATGGAAAAAATGGGGAAAAAATGAGAAAACTCTTGGGTGGGCACACCCGCAACAAAGGCCCTCATTGAGTAATATGTACAAACAGGAGATGACTGCTAACACCCCCTCTCAACTCTTGGGTGTAGAACCAACCCCAGTGAGCTGGAGTGTGGTCGGAGCATCGCCTTAGGTAGAGACTTCGTGAAGAGGTCCACCACATTGTGCTCTATCAAACAATAAACAACAAGCAAGATGTCACTAGCCAAAATCTTCTTTATATGCTTGGTCCAGGCATGGAAGACCGGGTTCCGAGCAATAGCTATAAAGCTCTTCTTATTGTAGTGGATGACCGTGGGCTACTTCTTTGGAAACCCAATCTTGCCAAGTAACCTCCGCAGCCACACAACCTCGCAAGCAGCACCACAAGCAGCCCGGTACTCTGCCTTTATAGAAGACAAGGCAATAGTTGGCTGTCTCTTGCTGCTCCATGAAATAGCTCCTGAGCCAATGGTGAATCTGTAGCCTGATGTAGATCTCCTCGTGTTTGGATCTCCTCCCCAATTTGAGTCACTACAACCTTGGAGTTTGGCTCCATCCGTCGTTCCCCCTCTAGTGTCATAGAAGAGTCCAAGATCCTTTGTATCTTGCAGATACTGCAAGATCCAAAATCTTGCATCCGGATGAGTCTTCAAAGGTGTGTGCATGAATCAGCTTAACAGCCCCACAGGAAAGCTCAAGTCAAATCTGGTGTTCAACAACTAGATCAATGAACCAACAAGCTTCCGATACAAGGAGGCATCAATCTGCTCACAAGGATCATTAACTGTAAGTTTGGTGTTCGGGATCCATCGGTGAAGAAATAGGCTTGCAGTTCTCCATCCCAAAGGTCTCCAGCAACTCATGAACATACCGCTGTTGAGAAACAAAGAACCCCCTCTGGGTCTACCAAATCTCCAATCCCAAAAAGAAATGGAGTGAGCCTAAGTCGGTCATCTCAAACTCTTTTGACAAGGTAGTCTTTGTCATAGCTATGTACTCCACCTGACCGCCGGTGAGAATGAGATCATCCACATAAAGGATAATCAATGTGACCATATGGCGTGCCCGAAAGAGATACATGTTAGGTCTGCAAATTGATCTCTGAAAACTTGTCCGTAGAAAGAAGGAATCAATCTTCTGATTCCAAGCCCTGGGAGCCTGCTTAAGACCATACAAGGTCTTCCGTAACTTGTAAACCATCCCCTTTGATCCCAGAACCTCAAAGCCTAGAGGTTGCTCAACATACACCCCCTCCTGCAAGTCACCATTAAGGAACACAGATTTTACATCCATCTAATATATGGGCCACCACTGAGAAGAGGCAAGGGCAAGAACTGTCTGAATCGTGGTCATCCTCGATGTTGGTGCAAAGGTATCCTCATAGTTGATGCCAGGCCGCTGAGCATAGCCCTTAGCCACAAGTCTGGCCTTGTGCTTGTCCATCGACCCATCAGACGTATACTTGGTCTTAAAGACCCACTTGACACCAATGACTGACCGTTTTGATAGCCTCGAAACCAACTCCCAAGTGTTATTCCTCTCTATGGCATCTAGTTCCACTTGCATGGCTTTCTCCAAGTCTCCTGGGAAGGAGCTTCCTTAACGGAAGTAGGCTCTTTGTCCCGAATGATACGAGACATCAAAGCATAGTTCACCTGTAACAGCTCCTGTGTTTGACTCTTGTCACGAACTTTGTGCGATCTTCGAGGTCCATCCTCTGTGGTCCACTCGGAGGAAAGCTTTGATGAACTTCCTAGCATGATGTCAATCTGATGATCTTCGAGTCTCTTGCTTGGCTTCTTGCTTTGGCTTGTCGGGACATTTTACAGCCGTGTGTCCCTTCTTTCCACATTGAAAACACTTTCCTTCCTTGACATAATTCTCAAGTTGCTTGTGGGACAATTTCTTTTGAAAGAATGGAGGTTGTTTCCACTCCTATCCTTCTTCTCTTGAGGCTCGGTTCTTGATTGGGATCTGTCTTTAAACTTCTTCTTTTGAGGTGAATCTCGGTTATCATTCTTTGTCTTGCCCACCATCCAAGGCATGTACAAAGCCTCGGCTTGCAAAGCTTTGTCTTGGGCTTCCTCCAAAGATTTCGGACCAGCTATATACACTGCTTGCATAAGCTTAGGTTGAAGTCCATACACAAACTTACACATTTCCATTAGCGGTGGAATAGGATTATAAGAAGTAAACTTCAATGAAACAGTTGAAAAGTTGTTAAGATAAGTTGCCACATTCTCACGGACTTTATACTTTACCTCATCCCACTCTTTTTGCACATCCGCTTCAAAGGTTGCGGGTAGAATTGAAGTTTGAACATAACCTTGAAGTCGGTCCATGTCTTCAGCTCGGTTCTTTCTTGTACTACCTTTAGCCACCAATTCAAGGCGGCAGCCTTCAAGTGCATGCGAACCATGCGAAGTTTGGACTTTTTAGAGAAGTCATCTCCTCCAAAAGTGGCATCAAATTGCTTAATGAAAGATAAGGCTTTTTGTGTATCCCTCTTTCCATAGAAAGCATCGAACTTGACACATTTCTCTCCCGGCTTGAAGTCCACTTTGTTGGTTGTTGTAGGCTCCTTTGTCTTCCTTTCCCTTGCTTGTCCCAAAGAGGTTGCATCTGAGAGAGCAGGCTTATGGGTAGCCTCCTTGTCTCCTCGTGGGAAGCAGACTTGGTGGATCTAGTTCCTTCTGCAATGGTGACTCCTTTGGCACGAAGATAGGCTTTGGTAGCTTCAACTCCTCCTGCTTCGGTGGCTCTATCTTTGATGTAAGTCTTCAAACATTTGAGCCTTGCTTTTGTCCTGTTCTCTCTTGGCTCTCCAAGCAAGGAATTCTTCATCTCTGAGCAAACACCTAAATTGATGAAAATCATTGTACTGTGCTGCATTGTACTCTGCTGCTGCTGATGACACGACCTAGGTTGCCACCTTGAAATACTGGATCGGCCTCATAGTTCCCTTCATTAGGCCCTTGGTTACCCTCTACTCTCGACATGGCTCTGTCACCCCAAGAAAGATTTCACAAGAGAAATCTTGCTCTAATACCACTGTAAGCCCAACGGGACGTGCTCTGATAGATTCCACTACGTATCCAAGAGATGGAATTATAGAGAGAGGGAGAGAGAGAATTTTGCATAGGACACACACTTACGGGAACATGCCTTGACCCCTTCCAGGAAGCTTGCAAGCCAGGATCAATACATTAATGAATACAAAAGCAAACAAATATGCCGATGTAGAAATCCAAGTCGAAGTGGATGTCGAGGCACGAGATCTTGATGCTGAGCACACCACGGGGATGGCCCACAAGAATCTCTCACCGGGCTAGTACCAAATCCAAAGTACCCCAAGCTCATACATGAAGTACACGAGATATGAGAAGATGATGAAGCTTATGATGACCAGCTGTAAATTTGTTGCCCAATTCGGGTTAGAAATCAGTTCACGAAGGTTGTATAGTTGGCGTACAGTCCAGGACAGGTTCATGGCAGAACGGCGGAGAACAATAGACAGTCATACGGTACAGTACAGTTGGCATAGATCAACAAATGGCGGCAGCAGCAGTCGTACAATCTAGTCAGCAGCTGCAATAGTCGTACGGCACATAGTACAGGCGGGGGGCAGATTCAGCTGGCAGCAACGGGCACAGTTCTGTACGGTGCAGACGGTGCACAACAGGTGGTGGTAGAGCTGAACTACAGGCAGTCGTACAGCTCAGGCGGCGGCAACAGTTTTGTACGGTGCAGGCACCGTACAGTCCATGAGCAGTACGACAGCGAAACAGGGCTGCGCAGATCTGTACACAACAGCGTGTGGATAATGATGATGATGATGTCAGCCTATCGGCTTGCTGACGGCACTGAATGGCAGCAGGGAGGTTTTGGTGGCGACAATGGTGATGGAGAAGTTGCTCTTCAACTTGATGATTGATGAAGAGAGGTTCACGATTATTTTATACCTGAGGGGAGGGTCTTGCTTTTTGCCAAAAAGCTATCCATGCTTTTGCTTTGCTTTTCTCTCTTTTTTTTGAACTTTTTACAATAAATTACTTTTCAAATATGGCCAATATTTTGTGCTTTGCTTTTCCAACTTTAGGGCCTTGATTTTTGGCCCTAGAGTTGTTTTTTGAAAACGCAGCTTTTAGCTTTCCTGTCCTGCTCAATCTCCTCTTGCTAGTGATGCTCTGGCTCGTGGTCAACTCAGTTTGACTTTTTGCTTCTCTCAAATTTTTGACCAAAACTGGTGCTTTTCCATGAACAAACCTTATGGTCCCTGTCCCCATGCCTTCTCCCACTAGTCTAGTGTTTGGGCAAGAGTTCCATCATGTGAATAGAGTGCTAGGAAGGCCAAACAGTTATAAGTGGCATATATAGAGAGCTCGATGCAGCGAAGCCATGAAAGGCACCCTCACCCCGCCAATGGAGTCTATTTGGAGCATTTGGCTTGATATCATTCATACCCTCCATGGTTAGTGGGGGCAGCTTCAGGGTGGCTTAGACCCACGAGGAAGCGTTAGGAAGCCTTCCTCAAGATCTGGCGGCACGGTCCCTTTCTTACAGATAGTAGTGGCGAGCCCACCTATGGTTATTTCCCCCTCCCCCCATTGTATGAGATAGCCTTCTCGTCCTAGAGCAGCTAGCCCGAGAAGAAGTGCATCCTCCCCTTTGTTCAGCTTGACTGGTGTTTCCCTCTGGGGATGGATTTGTACTTAGCCATTTTGGCTGTTTTCTTGGTAACTAATAGAAGGATCTTTTTCCCGGGAAAAAAAAAGAACGACCCTGGGAGTAAAACACCTGCGCCAAGGGAAGAAGGACAACTAGCGTGAGAAGCGCAAGAAAGGGGGGTGGTGGAGAGGCGATAGGCGGGGCACACAAAAAGAGCAAGGAGGGACAACAAACTGAAGGAGGCGGGCTCTAATGGGGCACATAGGTGGAGGAGATGGGAAGCCCAACAAGAGGGCAGGGAGGCAGAAGAGAGGAAGGCGGAGGAGGAGGAGGGCGAAAAGGTACAGGAGGAGGGGGCCTGGAGGCGGCGCACAGCAAGCCTGCGCAGGAGTGCACAGGGTGGGCAGCGACCAGGAAGGGGGTGGAGGTGGAACCAGGTGGGAGAGGCTGAAGTGAAGGTGGAAAGGGCACAGAGGATGCAGGTGGGCAGTGGAGGGAGCTCCAGCTCTCGATATCATATTTTTCTTCACCTTTATGATATTAAAGAATGAGTTTGCAGCTTGTCCCTATGAGACAAAAGTCTGATCGTCTTCCATGCTTACAAGACCTCACCAACCTACCAATGAATATTGTAGATTTTGTCTTCCTTACAAAATTGGAGTGTGTATCAGCTGAATTATTTGTTGCTATTAATCGGCTTTTCCGTAATTTTGCTTTACATTGCAGAAGACTTTTGTTTTGAACATCTCACGGTTTCTTAAAGGGAATGCTCTTTATTTTATGGCTTTTTTTGGAGATTTTCTTTTGACATTTAAAACGTGCTTAAAATCTTTATGCATCCTTGAAATTTTCCAGGTTTGCTGTACTTACCTCTTTGCCGAGGAAATTGGGTGGATGATAAGCATACTTTCATTGCTGGTGCAATAGCAAAGTTTAGATTGAAAGTGGTGGATAAGACCAATGCACCTCTAGGATCAACAAATTTTCTACTATTTGGGGTCAAATTTTTTAATGAAGCTGGTAACAAGGATCTACAACCAGAATTACAAATGCGTAGCGAGGGTGATCCGGGTTACGTTATCATTGAATTCAAGACTACAAAGGCAGGACGGCACTATGTTTTCATTGGGAATGACACCATTTATGTGCCAGGATCGCCTTTCCCATACGATGTTGTTGTTGGTGCGTGCGCAAGAATTTTTAAAATCAGTAATTTTTATCCATGCATAACCTTAACATTTTCTCCAGTGTAGTGGCATGTCTGCAATAACATTGAATTAAGCCACACTTATCTATTGATTACAGGATCTATATCTATTCCTGCTTGTAAAGGTGTGCTGATGCAGGATGCCTTCAGGGCGGGTTCGACTGTCATCTTGAACATTACATTGTTGGATTCTTGTGAGAACCTTGTCACAAGGCTGAGTTATGTTGAGTTTTCTGTGAGTATTAGTTTTTATGACAAGAAAATGTCATCTCCAACAATTGTCAAAGGATTGGAAGAGTCGACTGGATATCAAACCGTTTCTTTTTACCCCACATTATCTGGAAAGTATTCTATGAGTGTTGGTTATAGACGGGAATTCATATCGAATTCTCCATTTTCCTTTACAGTATTGCCAGGTAAGTTTATTTTAAAGTCATAAATTTAGCTGTTCTCCATTTGCTATTCATCTGGTGCTTTCACCGAATGAGGTTCTCTAAGTGTATGACTGCCTATGTCTCCACCGGACAAATTGTCCACTTTCCTTCCCATGAATAAAAGGCAAGTAATCCATCACCATACGTGCTGCACTGCAGGCTAGGATAAGGTTATGGCCCACCACAATCACGGCATTGCTTGCAGAGGTTGATTTCACTCATCCATCTTACTGATAATGGTAAGGAAAATTCAACCCTTTGGATGCCTGTACAAATTTGAGACACTAGCTTCTTAGGGCGGGTACAACTAAATTGAAATAGAATCTGGCAATTGCAAGAAAGGCTAGTGAGGAGGAAGCCTAATGGAGCTAGTTCATCATCCATGTTGCCATAGTAGCAATGCAGCAGGGAGATAACATGTAATTGTCTGTCCCATGTTGCTATCTAGCACTACTTTAATGGGTTATTAACATTCTCAGTGGCTTAGAACTGTAGGTTAAAGTAGCAGAGAGAAGGTTCTTGTTGACTGCTCTTTGCTACAGCTCTTCCATGTATTATCATCATCCATCAGCCTTCACTAGCCTGTTACACGGCTGCTTATAGCTCACCCTCAGCAGCCTATTGCATGATCAGCAGTGCAATCTTTCCTATCTCCCAGGTGTAAGGACCATGATGGTGAGTACATCTCAAGCACCCCGTTTGACTAGCCCCAGAGGAAAGGACCAGGTTAATCGTTCATGAGGAGGATTCTGCAATTTCTCCACACGAGTCTTCTATTCCAGGGACCCGATGCTGGGCTAGCTCTATCTATCACTCCTCCACAAGATGATGGTAAGGACCGGGCTGCTTGGCGTGCAGATAAGGACACTCATCATTCTTGGAAGGAAAATCTGAAAAGGAGGTATCTTCTTCCAAGAAGTGGACCAAGGAATTTTAAGTCTGGAGAAATGTAATGTAATGTTATATTAACGTCTTCAAAAGGCCATAATGACCTATGAGACCAAAAGTTACATCATGGTGGATCTGATACAATGTCTGGATAAAAAAACCCAGAAAATGAAAAATAAAGATGATACTACTGGCACCTAGAAAATGAAACTGGAACTGGAAGGTAAACAGAAACCCTTATAGGGTGTGAATATAGTGAGGGGGGGTACGCTATGGAGGTGAGTGGAATATAGTGAGGGGATACAATATCATGTGGGACGGAGGGGTACACTATGGAGGTGCCTCCATCTCATAATATGTGCCGCATCGGACACTGGCGGATCTCCTCAATATCCTCTGTGGTCAGCACCCTGACTGGGTGTCCCGCATGCCTCGCAAGAATAATCCGAATCCGCTTCTGCAACCTCCGTCTATGCTGGGATGCCCTCCTCCGTAGTCGTGGGCGTCTGGACCACCCAAGCTCAATCGCACGATCAATGAGTGTACCCCTGGTGTGGGCGGTATCCATGTCCTGCTGCTGCTGTGGTCCATCTGGCGCAGTGATGGCTGGACTAAAGAAGTTTGTAATGTGCCTCTGAGTCTGGCTCTCTGTGCGCCTAAGCAGGCTATCTCTATGTCTCCGCAGCTCAAGCAAGAACAATCCCAAACACCTCTGGTCCTGGTACCCCATGACTCTAGAAAGTGGTCCAAAACCCTCTCTGAATAAACAGTGGAAACGACCACGTATCTCATAGTATGCAGTACAATGGCATATATAATGCAGCTCTGTCTCTGGCTCCCCATGGCATACTCGGCATATCCTGGCCTCAGCTGGTATACCTCTATATCGGCCAATCTCAATCTCAAGTTGGTGTGAGGATGTGCGAATCTGACCAATAGCACATCGTACTGCATGAGACAAGTGTACATCCATGTAACTGGGTCTGATCACAAAACCATCTGCTGTGAGCTGAAGAAAATGCTCTCTGTAGAAAGCCATCTTCGTGCCCAGCTCCTCAGTCGGCTGTATCCATGTCCTCCTAATGTCCAGCTGAACTAAATCCTGACGGATGAGTCTGGTAATCTCTGTCCGTGTGAGAGTGAGAGAGGGTGCCTCCAGAGAATACTGGAAGGGAGGCAATGTGTCCATGCTAAAACCATGTGCCTGGAACCAAGATGTCATCTGTCCATACCAACAAGCCGTGTCTCCCTGTAAAGCTAACTGTCGGGAGGACTCCAGGGCGAGGCGTGCATATCTGTCTCGGGGGAGATCCCACAAGCCATGTATGTAGGAGACTGATCTCGTAAGAGCCTCAATCACCAGAGGGGCAGCCGCTAGCTCTGCTCGAATAATCTCATGAGGTACCACGGCCTTGGCTCTAATAATCCTAGCAATCATAGATACCAAAGGCCTCTCCATACCTCTCCACCCGCCTGCGCTGTGATGGCCCACTGAAGGTCCCCATATCTGCACTCCATAAAGCATAGCTGATGTCACTAGAGTGTCAAAAAGCCAAAGTTTCGTTCGAGGTTCCTGAAATTGAACCTGCGAACACATCCTCTCCAAACCACCCAGGGCTGCATGTGCTCTAGTCAATCTAGTCTCTGCTGCTCTCCTCATCGAAAACACTGGCCCACTGAATACTACCCCAAGATATGTATATGCATCTGTATACTCCACAATCTCTTGCCCATATGTAAATGTGGAAGCTGATCGCCTAACCCACTGTGGCGTGGTGTTAAACACCATAACCTTGGTTTTGCCAAGGTTGACAGACAATCCACTATCATGTGCAAACTCATGTAAAGCATCCAGATGACGCTGCATACCCTCAGGGGAGTCAGAGATCAACACAATATCATCAGCATATAACAATAGTGGGATCCATGTACCTGCTAGCTGGGCTCCTCTGTCCCCCAATCTCTCAATGTAGTCAGAAGCCTCATCCACATACATACCAAACAATGAAGGAGATAACGGGCAACCTTGCTTCACTCATATAGTGGAGTGAACCAAAGTAGAGACCCCCTCTGGGGTGCGTACCTGTCCTGCAACTGATCTATATAAAGCCATAATCCCCCATATGAGCTCTGTGGGTACCCCCATCTCCTGTAATCGCCTCATCAATCTGGCTCTGGGCATTGTATCAAATGCTTTGCGGAAGTCCACAAAGCTACAATAAATCCGTCGCCCATGCGACCTGCCCTCCTCAATAATGGCCTGCAGAGTCAAGATGTGGTCAAGAGTAGAGAAACCTCTCCTGAACCGTGCTTGTCCCTCTGCTCGAATGCCAACTCTCTCTGCCCATCTACTCAACTGCTGCTCAAGAATGGATGCATACAATCGTGCTAGTGTGTGACCAATCATAGTGCGATAATTCCCTGGCTCCATAGGGTCCCGTGACTTGAAGATAGGCACGATGGTGGACCTACTCCAAGTCTCGGGTAAGCCTTCGCACATAGCACGATTGAACATCACTGCTAGAAGCTCTGCCAGCATGTCTCTCGCATGAATAAAGTGCTCAGCAACCAATCCATCATGATCATATGCTCTCCCAGTCTTCATCCTATCAATGGCCTTCCTTACCATCTCTGCGGTAAAGAAAGTACATGTCTGTGGGCATGGTGCTGGTGGGTCAGGAAAAGGTGTCTGTCCAGGAACTGTATATAGAGATGCTGCATAACTACCCCAGACCTCTGTAGAAGTGATGGCCAAAGCAGGGGAGGACTCATGAAACAGACGCCAAGCCTCCCTCGAATCCTGGCTCAAGAACAGCTGGTATAATTCCTGCTCTAGCTGAGCAAGGAAGGCCCGCTTCTTCCTTCGCACAAGGCGTCGGAAGGCAATACGTGACTGTCGGTGAGTAGTGACTCCCAAAGCAACCTCCCGCTGCAGTCGGGCTCTGGTCTCTCTGCACTCCTCATCATACCAGCTGTTCTGGGGCATACATCTAGAACGCTGTCTCTGTCCAGGCTGAGTATGTGGATATGCCTCTCTCGTTGCATCATGTAAAGTCTCTGTCAGTATATGGGTCAACTCCTCCAAAGGTCTCCCTGGCTCCTCTGTGTACAGACGTCTATAAATCCCATCTGTGTAGACAGCATCAGTCTCTGAGGTAAAAGTATATCGAGTGTGATCTGCCCCTCGTGTCCTCTGAGCTGTGGTAAAGTGAAAAGAGATAGTCAATGTCAACAATGCATGATCCACTACTACCCCAATGGGCCGAGATCCAACTGTGAAGTCCTCAATGCATGAAACAAAGCTGGGCATAGCCATAACATAATCCACTGTGCTAGCACCATGTCTATGTGGAAAGCAAGTAAATCCAGCTGCTGACGGAAACCTCTGCAAGCCATTAAGTATGGCCAACCCATGTGCAGTCCCCATATCTACCAAATATCTCCCATACTCTGTGCACTCCACATCCTGTGAGCGTCTGTCTAATCCCATATCCAGAGTGTCCAGCTCTCTCAGCATCTCCTCCGAGGTATCATAAAAGGCTGTCTGGCGGTTGCCCGTCCGGGCATTAAAGTCCCCTAACAGGATGATGTCTCCATCCCTAGAGAACTCCCATATGTCATCATCTAGCACAGAGAAAGGAGACTGCCCTCTAGGTGCTGCATATGTCGATGTACTAGGAGCAAAATAGCATATGGCAATATACAGGAATCTGCCTGTGTCGGCCCTCAGTCTCACCCACATATATCTGGCTTGATCATCTCTCCGAACGATGTGTAGAAGCGGTTGCAGCTCCTCCCTGAAAAGAACTGCCACCCCTCCTGATCCTCTACTACTGTGTACCGATCTCGTCCCTACTCTGCAAGCCGTCTCCCATCTGTATCCTGTCACCTGTGGCATCATCTGACCAGGGGCCTGGTGAGTCTCCGAGTAGAAGACTATATCTCTATCTCTAAAGCTGTCCTCAAAGGCACCTACATCAAGTCTGAGGGATCCATTGCAGTTCCAGGCTGCCAGCTTTAATTTGGTCCCATAGGTCTCGCACCGTCATGTAGAGCGTCGCTCCACGATGACCACCCTCCCTTCTCTATAAAATGCTATCTTTCCCTTTTCTCTTGCCGCTCTAATCTCTGGCATGACTTCCTTCATATGTGCAAGCTGTGAAAGAGGAAGATCATCACCAAGAAAAATGCCTGTATTCTTTAAAGTGGGTCGTCTCTTCAAGAACTCCTTCTTCGCCTCAATAGAGGGGAAGCGAAGTATGAGAGCTCTTTCCTTTGATGTTTCCCCGTTGCCTCCGCTTTTTTTGCCCACTCTCCAGGCTTTTGCGTGTGCCGGACTGTCAATCCCCATCAACCCCATAAGCTCTTTCACCTCCTCTTCAACTTTATCCCCGTCTTTAAGGCCGGTAATCCTCACATGCAAAGCACGTGTACGTCTTCGTTGTTCCTCTTCCAAAGTCATGTTAATGATTGTAGGTGTAGGGGTTGTTATCTCCTTACCTTTACCCTTCTTGGCGACCTCTATCCACTTCTCCGCTTCATCCATCTTCTTTTGAGTCTTGGTGATGACTTCCACCCATGAGGAAGTCTTTGCTTCGTGTTGCTTCTCTTCTTCCTTAATTGCCCGTACTTGTTCCTTGATAACCTTGAGCTCTTCTATCATGGATGGCTGAATTTCACCTTCTTCAAGTCCACCATTTGCCTTGGCCTCTGCAAGCTCCCTCTGAAGAGCTGAAATTACGCCTTTGAGCGTGTTGACTTCCCCGTGAAGGTCTTTGACTTCCGCTATGAGGTCCTCCTTCTCCTCTTTCCACCGCTTACCCTCATTGAATACCATTTGGAGAAAGTTGGCTTTCTCCTTCCACCATCCCTCCATCTCTGCCTTCCATTCCTTCATCTCCTTTTCCACATTTGTTATCCTCTTGTTTGTGACCATAAAGGTCGCCTTCGTCGGGTTGCGCAAGGGGGAAGCCATGGAAGAAGCGAGAGAGAGAGAGAGTTATGCTGCTTCCTTGGGGGCCTGAGCAAGGGTGGGTGGGGAAAGTCGAGCACACAGCCTAACGGATAGATAGACTGGCCAGCATATTGCCAGCAGAACTGTGTGGCGTACAGCGAACAAGGCAGTAGGCAGGAGGGGGTGACAGAACGTTCGAATAGAGAGGGGGCGGCGAACAGCAGGCGGGAGGGAAGGCGGCGGAAGCGAAGCAGGCGGGGCTAACAGGGTGGCGGAAGCGAACAGGGCGGTGGCGGCGAGCAGGGGGAACAGCAGGCGGGAGGGAAGGCGGCGGAAGCGAGTAGGGCGAACAGCAGGCGGCGGCAGCGAGAGCGAGAGCGAGAGAGCTGGAGAGAAGACAATTGTCTGAGAACTTCATGGGTGAATTTAACACTAATAAAGCTTTGGCTTTCATTTCTGAGTTTGAGAAGGCTTTTCTGATGAGGAGTTTTCTAAGAAGTCAAAGCTGCGATTTCAAGCGGCAGAAGGCCTTGACATCCTATATATGTGGACATCACGAAGGTACCAAACAACTTCACCAACATCACAGGCCACCACAGAGGGCGGAGGATGGTCAAACCCCTCTCAAATAAGGTTGACAAGAACCCAAGGGGAAGTATCCTAAGTCTTGGACGGAAGAACACTACGGCACCTTCCCAATTTATCACCGCTCGCAATCCCATCCTCCTCTCCAAAGCAGCTTAGACAGGGAACCCCTCTCCCTTCCCTCTTGCCAAGACTCCGTCTAGGAATTTGACCTCGGCACTATAGGGGAGCCTCGTACCATCCTGTCAGATTCTTGGCTGTGGGACCACCCAACCCTACTTGAAGCTGCCACCTTCTTCCAATCTCATAAGGATGTCTTTGCTTGGACATACAAGGGCTTGGAGGGTGTTCCAGCTGACATTGGTGTTCACACCATAGCACTCTAGGAACGAACCCGTTCGTGGGCGGGACTACAAGCTCAACCCAAAGTATGCAGAGGTAGTCAAAGTGGAGCTGGAAAAGATGGAGGAAGCCCACATCATCTCCTCGGTGGAACACTCGGAATGGCTTCCCTCTATGGTCATCTCCCCGAAGAAGAACAACAAAATCCATGTCTGCGGATTTTCGGTCCCCAAAGCAACTATCAAGGACGGATTTCCACTCCCATTCATGGATGGGGTTTAGGAGGATGTTGCCAGGTATTTCCATATTTAGATTTGTGGACGGATTTAGTGGGTACAACCAGGTCGCCATCCACCTGGACGACCACCCCAAGACAACCTTCGTCACCCCATGGGGTACCTACACCTACAACAAGATGCCCTTTGGGCTGTGCAACGGTCCGGCTAGGCTACCTTCCAACGGATCATCACTAATATCTTCAGGGAGTACCTCCTGAGCTTTCTCTGCACTTTCATAGATGATTTTTTTAACTTCATAGGCACTCACCTTGTCTCACAGCAGATAGAAGGCTTTGCGATGCCTTCCTCACTAGCTTTCCCGTGATGCCCAATGGGTAGCACCTCACTTCTGCTTACCTTGCCCACCTAATTGGCCCCTGAGAGAGTTCTGTCCTCCATCAGCGTTCCGACACTCGCACCACTGGTCTCCCACCAACTGAGGTCTCTGCCACCACAATTGCTCTACTGGCTCTCTACCTAGCCCCCGTTCCATCCATCTCTACATTTTCTTCCAGTACTATCTCCTGCTCCAAATGATTCCCACATCCCCACTTCCCTTCGTCTCCACCATTACACGGAGGCATTCCACTGCGTTTGCACAAGCTGTCCATTTCCTTTCCATCATCTCCTTTACGAATCTATTCGCTTCTATTGTTGCCGATTTCGGACTCAGCTTAATAAGCCTGAAATCACCTCCTCCACCTGGCGCTGTGCACGCTTCCTCACCTGGCGCTGTGCATGCTTCCTCACCTATCTTCTGCAGTAGCCTCCTATTCCACTTACCTCTCCGCCACCCTGCCAACTTGGCCAGTCCACCCCGACAGCATCTCGCATCCGCCCTCTAGTGCAATGGGATCTTCCCACCTCATTCCATTGACGCACTGCCCCTCCCGCTACCCCTGCCATTCCACCTTGTTCCACTATCAACGGTGTGGTGTCATCCAGTTGCACCCCATCCTCGACAGCCAGTACTCCCTCTCCACCTCGACCCCTTCATTGAGAACAGTCGGCTCCATCCATCACCCCACCTGGCCAACCACCCACAACAACCTCCTCACTTCTCCACCTCCATTGGGGCCAGTGAGATGTCCTCGAGATCCCCTCTTGACACCCCTACTACCATAATGTGCACCGCCATCCTTGCAGTTATCTTTGCCATTGCATCTTGAGGGCCTTCCTTGTCTACCTCAACTTTGGGTTCTCCACATGAGGTGGGCTTCGGGAGGAGGGGACTGAGTGCATCGAGCTTCCTGACTCTCCATTTTCCTTCAACGCTCTGGACATCTCTGTGGGTGATCTGAGTCGATCTTCCTTGCTCGCGGTTCCCCGACCCTTCAGAGCAATTGTTTTTGCCTTGTCCTTGTCGAGCTTGTCGCATAGTTCGGGGTCTGGGCAACTTCTCTGCTGATCTCCGCATCTACTCTACCTATCTAACTGACTATGTCTTTGAGCTCTCATGTGATCGCTGTCTCGCCAGAGGGATCACACTCGTCATGCTGAGGACACCATTTGAAGGATGAGTTGAGGGACCATATAAGCATTCCTGCAAGACGTGGTAGAGTCAATGGAATCAGTGGCATCTCCTACCTCTCGAAGATGCCCGTTCGAGTGTCAGTGTGGTACCTTCAATGACAGTGTGTGCACCTCTCATGTATCTATAAGTGGTGCGCCCCCGCTTCTCAATAGTCCACCGAATGCTCCGGGATGGTTCCTCTAGGGTTGATCCACTGTGACGCTGTTATGGTGTTACGGTGTGGCACCCAGAGATGGTCCGCCCCAGTATAGTGTGGGCACCCTTGGTGGCTAGAGGTCGCCCACCACTAGAGTGCCCACAGTCCTCGGTGAGAAAGATAAGAAACATTGTGCAGTGGCAGATTTTTACAAATGAAAAGATGCACTATGCTCTGTATACATCATGAAAGATGGGTACAAAATTAAAATATTGACATCATGAAAAGATGGCATATACAATGATATCATAAAAACTAAAGATGCTCCTCATGATCGGGGAAGGTCTAAGTGATGCCTGATGTAGTACTTGGTACCCCAGTGGTTGAATAATTCTGAGGACCAGAGAGAAATGACTGGATAGGGCAGAGGGACTCTCGAAGGGCATCTAGGTCTGCTGCTTGGGGGGCTTGTAAAGAAACAAGCTCCGTGGTCTATTGTGCCACCTGGTCACATAACTTTATCACCTCCTCTGTGGTAAGGGAAGATGAGGAACGGAGGTGAGTGAGCTCTGTTTCGGCTTCTGTAGGCGCTGCTCGAAAGTGGACACTGGAGTCTGAAGACCGGAGGTCCTTCATGCTTTATCCTTCATACTACATCCTATCCATAACCTTGGGTGCTATAGTCATCTGTCAATCAATTTGAGCATGTGTCTTGTGACTTGTCCTACTCACTATGACCACTGCTGGGTGCGCATGGTACAGTGAAGGGCATGTAACAATCTCTTGGAGTAGTACAACTGTTGTCCAATATTCTTGTCACTCTTTCCAGTCTTGTCACTTATGTTATGTTCCATCCCATTCTGTCTATTCATACGTGTGCTACGCTGTGAGCATTGAGGACTCTGGACATACTGTCTAGAGAAGGGCCATCACTTTAGTGTGCCAGGCAACCAACCCATGCTACACTTACCAAGCTTGGAAACATTACCTTTTAGGAGCAGATTCTCTTGTGAAGGTAGATCATCATTCCTTGAAGTAAATTTTCGCTCAACCAGTTATGAATGCATGAGAAGGCAATGACATGGATGGACAAACTGAAAGAGTTAATCAAATTCTTTAAAAGATGCTTAGACATTATATTCAATCTCGCTTAGCATCTTGGGAAGATTATCTACCATTTATGGAATTTGCTTATAACAATTCTCATACAACAATTGGTATGAGTCCTTTTCAAGCCGCTTATCGTCATACACCAATAGTGCCATCCAACTTTGTTCTTCAACACAAGGTGGCATTAGCGGATCAATTAGTTCAAGAAATGCAAGACATTCTTCTTCAAGTTAAGATCAGCTAATTTGAGTTAAGGAACAAGGAGCTAACCGGCATCGCCGACATGATGAATTTCAAGAAGGTGATATGGTTCTTTTGTTCATGGCTCCTCATCGATATAAAACAGTGAAATCAATTTTTCGGAAGTTATGACCACGCGACTATGGTTCTTTTGGGATTATCAAGAAGAATTCTCCTTTGAGTTATAAGTTGGATTTATCATCTTCATGGGGAAAAATTCATCCCACTTTTCACATATCATGGATCAAGAAATTTGTACAAGAATATTTTACTGTACCCGATGTTCTAGAGAAATAGATGAATATATGATTTTGATTCCAGAGAAAATTCTTGATGTTCGAGAGAAAGAAACTCGACTGAAGTTTATTGCAAAATTCTTGATACAATGGAAAGATTTGGATGATTCAGATTCAACTTGTCAAAGTGATGAAGATCTACAACAGAACCCAGAATTACTTCAAGAGTTCTTTAGTCAACAACAATCACTTAAGTGGGAGGGAATGGCACGATTGTTACTTAATCTCTCTAACTACTATTGATTAGTCTTTAATCATTGAAAGGACACCACCGAAGGGTCACACCCTGTCACATGGGTCATCTGCAAAGGACACGTCTATTCAAAGAGACACATCTATTGATCAAAGGACACATCTCTATGTCCAAAGGACCTAACTATTCATCCAAGAGTCACACCCTTTTGTCAGGGATGTGCCTCTTTATTTGTACCTAATCAGGCCCTATTTAACAAGGCCTTGTGTCTCAATGCAACAACATAGCTTTCCGCTCTAAGCATCTTTACTTTCAGTGCTGTATCTCTAATCATGTTCACACTTTGGGTCCTTAAGCATGTTGAAGTCTCCTCCCATGCACGAAGTGTCGAATGGAGGTAGATTCTAGTGCACTTGAATCCACAAGGCGGTGCGGTTTGTTGCTCCATTAGGAGCGTAGATGTTGAGGAGGCCAAGTTTGGTCCCTCCAACCTGGAGAATCTGCCATCATGCTCGTCTTGGGACAATTGTGCCTGTGTCCACCACCTGGGAAGCCACAAACTCCCCTACAGAAATGCATACTTCACCTTGGTTCTTGAGGGGCCCAATAGTACGGGACTAGTAGGTGTGGCTCGTGCTGGGGAGGATCTTTCCACAACGATGAGTACAACTCAGATAGTCTCTCCATGGTGAGGCTAATCTTTGGAGCGGGTTTCGCTGGGCAATAGTTGATAGAATGTGCAGTGGAAGAAGGGAAAGTGGAAACACAGGAGAGAGAGTGAGAGAGAGAGATGTAGAGGAAACAATATCATCACCAAAATACATGTCCCGAGGAAGAGGGGAGAAAGCTCCACAAGTAATCTCCTTAGCAACTTAGCTACAAAAGCAACAGAACAAGCTGCCTGGTATACCGCTCCTCTGGAAGAAAACAACCAAGTAGGTTACGACGTGCTGCTCCAAATAATGGTTCCAAACCCAAGTGTAAGAACACTCCCCAAAGTCGAATGTCATGTATCCAGCCTGGAGAAGGTATGAAAAACCTCATAACCAACCAAGATCAGATCCTGTATATAATCAATCCTGGGAGAAGCAAGTTGCTCCTCATTGGAACCCTCAAAAGAAATAGAGTCGATCTGCTCCAACTCTGTACCAAGAGTAGCCAAATGCTGTACAAAAGCATCCTTTGAAAAGATCGGCATCGCAAGATGTAAAGACTCTGTAGAAAAGATGGGGTCTATCTTCTCAAACTCCGTCTATCTTCTCAAACTCCGTACCATGAGTTGCCCAATGTTGTACATAAGCACACTCCACTGAGGTGGGCATCGCCGGATGAAAGGACTCCACATCCCCCTCTGAAAACTGATGTTGTCGGACTAATACAAGCCTAACCCGATTCTGATCCAAATCCATCAACCACAAATCCAAAACATCCCACTAGGTCCAAAAAACCATCCTCCAAAACAATAAACCTACAGAACTGGCTGAGGGAGGGGCATTCTCAGAAGCATCACAAAGAGAGGCAGAGGTAGACTCCTCACAATGAGTAAGGGAAGCATGAATATAAACTATAGTGGTAACAAAGTCCTCAAGAGCATCACTGAGAGCAGAAGACTGTTCCATAAGTAGAATCAGATCCCAAGAATCAGCAACAAATAGTTGATCCATGTGAGAGGATCACACCTCAAGAGCAAAACACCCTCCTTGTTCTGCAAACACTGCAAAGAACACAGGTTCAGACAAAATAAACTCTGCTCAGGATCTCTGAAAAGATCACTGCTCTCCTCCAAAATCTATAAACTCCTATCACAGAAGAAAGTCTCCACAGAAACAAAATAGCTACCGAAACTGATCCTCAAGTGAAGTAGCTGGAGATGGGCCCCCTCTGAGTGTAGAAAACTCCTTTGGGAAGCAAAATGCAGCCAAAACACTGCTATCTAGCAAAAAAACAGCACTCCACCGCCAATAGAAGGCAAGGAACATGAAGAAACTGGGTAATTGTGTAGGCCAAGAACAGAACATAGGTATAGATGCTCCAAAATCAGCAAAACTCTGACTGAAATCAGAAATTTAGTAACCTCCTCAAGTATCAAACTGCCTCCAAAGCCACAATAGAAGGCAAGGAACATGAAGAAACTGGGTAAAATTGTGTAGGCCAAGAACAAAACATAGGTATAGATGCTCCAAAATCAGCAAAACGCTGACTGAAATCAGAAATTCAGTAACCTCCTCAAGTATCAAACTGCCTCCAAAGCCACAATCCAAACAAGAAACCCCCTCTGCAAGTGATGTGTGTCCATTGGAGAAGAAAACGTAGCCAAACAAGGGGCTACAAACCTGAAAATTCAGGCCAACCAGTGTTCACGCCTCCTATGAGGAAAAACGCTGAAGAGAAGGTACCTTCGGGTCCAACGGATGAAGCCCAGGTGAAGGTAGAGCTACCAGCAAGATTTGTTCAGAAAAACGTAGCAACTATGGCTGCAAATCTGAAAACACAGAGGTATTCGGGGTAGTAGAAAGGGTTGAATCTGGAAACGCAGAAGAAATAGGGTACCACCAACCCTCAGATCGGAAAACCTGTAGGAGAAGAAAACGCAGCACATGTATGGCTGCTGTCCTGCACAGAACAGGCCGCCTGCACTACAGGGGTAGATGAATCTGAAAACTGCTGTAGACAGCCACCTGTAGAAAAACGCAGCAAACTATGTGCTGCTGCCCTGAAAACAGTGCAGAAAACAGGTGTGAAGGAAGTCTTAGGAGGTCAAACCGGCTATGGATGACCACGGGCTGTTGAGAAGAAACGCCTGGAAGAGGCAGGCGACCAGCAGCACTTCTGAGAAAAAAACGCAAATGTGTCCACCTTGCTGAAAATGCAAAAACGCAGGAGGGAGAGGAGGGAGCATTCAACATTGAAGATCACCGGCGCTCTGATACCATGATAGAATGTGCAGCGGAAGAAGGGAAAGTGGAAACACAGGAGAGAGAGAGAGAGATGGAGAGGAAACACAGGTGAGAACCTGCTCTCAATATCATCACCAAAAGGAATACATGTCCTGAGCAAGAGGGGAGAAAACCTCGTATGTGAGGGACTGTAGCAAACAATGCTAAGCAAGCAGTAAGAAATGAGGGAGGCAAGCCAACTACATATATGCCCATATGTAGGCAGCCGACTAGGGAATAAATCCTCCATGACTAGGAAAAATACCTAAGACTCCATAAAATGGGGAATAATATGGGAAAACATATGTGAGGGGTGACCAGCCCCCCTAGATAACATGGTCAGCCCTAGAGGCTAAAATACGACACCAAACAGGAAGCTAGCAAGAAGGGGATGATGTCTAACAATAGTGGCAATCGGTGCGAGGGTGGAGTTGCTCCAACAAATATGCTCGGACGCAATCCTCCTTTAGCCTCATGTGGCGTGACCTCCTCTTGGTGGAGGTGTCTGTAGACTCCATGCTCTGTTGGGAATCTGAGGTGCAAGCAAATGAAGAGATGAAGCCTCCTCTGCCCTGGAAGAAGACTAAGGAGTTCCATCCTGACAGTCTCCTAGGGAGTACTGATGGAGTGGTAGACAGCCTGTTCCTCAAGCATGTGTAAACCAGCCTGGAAAAGGGGCCAAAGGTTGAGCATCTTAGACCATTACGAACACGTTAAGTGGATTTAAAACATCATTTTTGGGCTTGCAAAAGGCTGGCTGACTGGAGCTAGTTGGACAAGGAATTTGTCTGTAAATGGAATCCCTCACCCTCTATTCTAAATATCCTCTACAAAAACTTTTGGAGCAGCCAAGAAAGAGAGAAGATCAAGTCAAGAAAGTGACAGATTCATCCCTAAAACAGCAGCAAGTACAACCAGTCCTATGCATTTGTAGTTTAATGACATCAGACAGGATTCCAGATCAAGTCCATATCTGACTATCATTGTAAGTATTCATGCAGTTAATACGTTTGGTAGATTAGGTGAGCCTTTTCCTCTTCCCTCTGTCTGTATTCAATTTTTGCATCTTAGTCAGCATCAATTTTCTTGAGTAGGTTCAAATGGAACCGAGTCTCTCTATTAAGGGGTAGAAACCCCCTTGAAGGTCCCTAGACAACATTGTACACACCTAATGTTAAGATGCAAAGTAGTTGATCTGAAATCCCAAGGTATGGAGGTGTCCTTCATGCTTGTTGGCATGCAATGGGCCTTTTTGGTGGTAAACCTTTGCTAATCTAGGCACAACATCAGGCCCTCTCTGCCCTCATTATAGCGAAAGGAGGGCTTGTCTCCATGGTGGAGGTGCAGAAACAGATTTTTTTCTGAAGATTTGTAAGTTTGTTAATCCTAAGCTTCTAAATTCATTAATTCTGCTTTAGTATTGTCGTGACAATGAACTTCTCTAAATAAAGTTAAGGTTATGCTAAAGCTATTCGGTTGGATTAATCTGAAGCGTTTCTATACTTTCTGTTGACCATTTGAAATGGCCAGGTCCATTTTCTGTGGCTCTCAGTGCAGTAATCGGGCATACCGATTTCATGAATGCAATAGCTGGGTCTCCAATAAAACTGAAGGTGCAGCAAAGGGATGCTTATGGAAACACATTTACGGCTGAAGTCATGTATAGTTTCCGTGTCATGACTTTTGAAATCGTGGATGGGAAACAGAGCCCAGTGGTTCCGTGGGTGTCAGCAATCTATGATGCAAAAACTGGGGTGCAGTCTATGAATGTTGTCTTGTCAAGAGCTGGGAATTATTATCTTGAGATTGGTAGCTCATCAGGGAACATATCAGGTTCTCCTTTTTCTATTATTGTAAAATCAGGTAATGTCTGTGCTAACTCCAAAAGAATACTTTGAAAATTGATTGAAAATGGGTTGGAAACTATCAAATCAATAGACATGCTTTAACAATTGGAGATAGTTTTTTTTTTTCAGAAAGGAGACTTCTATTAAGTATGATTTTTTTTTAACAAAATGGAGATTTCACACCAAGCAGGGTGGAGATCTCAACCAATCAGGAGCCCTGTGCTGCCAATAGGGTCCCGAATGAGAGGATGTGAAAAAGATACCAATGTCCCACTCTCTCATAAACTGGCCGTGCTTCCTCTCCGCAGCCCTTGAGGATCCTTGGATTCTGGCCCAGGTAGCCATAATG
This sequence comes from Cibotium barometz, assembly GCF_041138505.1. NCBI lineage: Eukaryota > Viridiplantae > Streptophyta > Polypodiopsida > Cyatheales > Cibotiaceae > Cibotium > Cibotium barometz. The sequence goes on from NC_141098.1 coordinate 34,765,442, forward strand.
GTGTGAATAATATCACTCCAAATCCTGCAAAGACACTGAGAAACAAGAACGGGAGTACCCTCAATGGCCTCAGTGCATCTAGCCTTTCAGATATTCCAGGCTGAGATGCTAGCAATAATCTCCCAAGAACTGTCTAACCTCTGTGCCGGAGGGACAAAGTGTGAAAATGGCAAATCCTGAAGACAACACTGCCTAGCAACTCCTTGCCTAACCATAATGGCCAAGCTCCTGTCAGTTCCCTCGAATCTCAGCTAAGGCCCAGACTGTGTCAACCAAATGATAGAAGCAAAAGAAATGATAGCATCCCTCTTAATCCTACCAAAGAGATGTGCAATCGCAGACCAAACCCTCTGTGCTTCCCTGCATTCCCATAAACAATGGTAAACTGACTCTGAAACTCCTGCACATCTAAGACATGCTAGGCAAGCACCAGTAACAGACCTCCACTGATTGGTGGCTAGACCACCATGAAGGGAAACCCAGATAAGGAGGAAATCTGTGGCTTCCTATAAGAATGTCACAATCTCCGCCAAAATACCCTCTGAATGTCAATCGAAATGCCGTAAGACTCCCAATGGGGTCTAAGAGTAGGGACACTTTGAATGTGTCCCAAGATAAGATGTCTGGCATTCCGCACCGTATAACTGAAAAAAGGCATGCTTTTAAAAGGGTTACAAGCATCCTTCCACTCCCACTCACCGGGTTCCCAATGCAAATGTCTGATAGGGCAGCCACCATACAACCAAAGGCTAACACTCTCTGTGATCATCCTTGGGGGGGGGTCAACAAAGACGTGCTTCCCTTACCTGCCAACAACTTTGATTGGACGAATCTGGGGGCCCTCAATAAGGCTTGCACATCACATCTCTCCAGCTGCCATCCATCCTGTACAGGAAAAAAGACCAGTACATCATCCTTCCTAGGCAAGGAGATACCCATAACTTGAAGAGGAACATCTGGCCCAGAGAAAACCCCAAACCAAGAAGGATGACGACCTTCCAAAAAAGATCCAGTGATCCAGTGGTTGGGAATGGGTGCATCAATCAGTGCAATCCTCCGGCTAGAGCCTCTCAAGTGTTGCGTGAAGTCCAATCTTTGCACCTCGGTGAGGCTCTGAAACCTCTTCCAAGCCAGCACTGTGGGGCATAGGGTCTCCCAGCCAGCCCAAAGAATATGCATAGCTGCCCCAAGAGGCCTACCATGCTCATCGAAGATCAAATCATTCCACAGAATGGGCTGCCGGTTAGCTTCCTCCACTGAATGCGGGGGGATGTGTATCAAAAAACTCCTCAGGCAGTCCTAGGCTCGTAGGAGGGACCTAACCAAGGGGGACGAAGGGGAGCGGTGAATTGCATCCGAAAAAATAAAGCATGAGCTGAGAGTCGAGTCACCTCCGCGAACAGGGACACACTTCGTGATCTGCTACATGAGAAAGTCCTTCCACGGCTTAGTGCTTGGAAGAAAGCCCCTAACAACAAGCTTACAGAGCAAAGCCTTACATTGCACCTCACGGTCAATGATATTCAATCCCCCTTCCTGCTTAGGCCTGATAATGGTTTCCCAAGCAACTCTGGCGCTGGTGTGAGCATTTCCATCAAGCCCTGACCAAATAAAGTTCTGAATAAGGCGACGAAGCTGGCCAATGCAGCCCTTATGAAAAATTCAGCACGAAGCAATAAACCAAGTCGTGGCTAGCAAAACCTGGTTAACCACCAAAGCTCTAGAGGCCAAGTCAAGCTTCCTCCTACTCCAGTGATGAAGTTTGCTTTTAATGCTTAAGAGAACTGGAGCAAACTCTTGTGCAGGGGAGATGTCAACGCCCACCTGACAACCAAGGTATCTGGCAGAGCATCCTCTCTCAATCCAAGTAAAACCAACATCTGTACCTTAATCTGCAAGAGGAGAATCAGTGATCCAAAAACCAACTGATTTATGCCAATTGATAGGAGCTCCTGCTGCCAATCAAAAGGCCTCCAAGGCTGTCCGGAAAGCACATAAACAAGAATGTGAAGCCTCAAGGAACAACGCCGTATCATCTGCTAACTCAGAGTCCCAAAACTCTTCCTCCGTGCATAAAGGCAGCCTGAGACCCACAACACCAGGGGCAGCCTGAAGAAACCTGCTCATAGCCTCAACTACAATGAGGTACAGTAAAGGGGCGAGGGGAGTGCCCTGCCTCACTGAACGGGAAATCTGAAAACGCTCGCCGTGCCCCCCACAAGCTAAAACAGTGCTATGAGCTTCCCTGTATAGGTAGGACACCCCTTTGATCCAGTTTTGGGAAAACCCCATATGTGCCATAGTGCCCTCCAAAAAATCCCAATCCACTCTGTCATAAGCTTTTTCAAAATCAAGCAAAAGAATGGCAAGAGGTTGCTGACTAGACTTTGCCCACTCGACAGCTTCCCAGAAAGAAAAGATGTTATCAAATAGACTCCTTCCTTGGAGAAACCCATTATGTGTATCATGGATAGTCCTTTGGAGAGTCGGCTGCAACCTTATACTCAAGGCTTTAGCTAATATCTTATATGTAGATCCAAGGAGAGTGATGGGCCTCCATTGCTTGATGTCAGTCTTGTCCCCACTCTTGGGGGTAAGGTGAATCAGCCCCTCCGTGAGGGTGTGGCGGCATCATACCCGACAGCCACATTTCCTGAAGGGCAACAGTGATAGCATCTCCAATATGATCCCAAAAGAGAATAAAGAAGGCGGGAGAAAGACATCATCCCCTGGGCATGAACCACTGGAAAGAACATGCAGTGCCTGAAGGAATTCATCCTTCGAGAAAGGGGCATCCAGGGAAGAACACATAGCATCTGTAATGAACCTGGGCATGCACTCCCAAACTTTCTGCCGTGCCACATCTCTCGGAGGAGAGGGCACCTCTGCAGTCAACAGAGACCGATAAAAATCTGAAGCAATACCCCTTACCTTATGAGGCTCAATCTGAACCTCACCCTGTGAATCCTGCAAATACCTCACAGAATCCCTGCTATGGGAAGGCCTGTGTGCTTAAAAAAACTCTTTGTTGCATCTGCCACCCATCTGAGTCCAAAAAGCCTCGTTCGCATGAAACGCGAACTTAGCCCTCCTGTCCATGGCCAACTGCAGCTCTGCTCTAACTGTGGTCAAGAGGTCTGTAATCCAAGACGCATGAGGAATCATGCTTTTCATGTTCCCTCTGAAGAGCAGCAATCCTACGCCTAATAGCTCTCTCCTTGTCCAGAGCCTCCTTCTTCCCGGACAAGGCAGCGCTATGATAATGATGGTTGGTCCTCTCAAGAGCCAGCGCAATATTGTGAGGAGGACTAGGACCGTCACAAGATCTCCATCTCTCTCTGATCTCAAGGGAGATGTCAGCATCTAGATAAAGAGAGTCAGGGATACGGACACGCGGAGAGGCCGAGCGAGCCCTAGGCTCCCTGAGACACAAAACTTGTACGTGAAACTTGTGCGCCCTCCGGGGCATCAAGGGCAATGGCATCATGCTGAAAATCCTGCAATACATGATCCCCACTGCGTTGAACATCCTGCGTATCGCCCCCTCCAAGTAGAGAGGACTCAACAAAATCATCCTGATCTGATATATCATCTCCCTACAAAGATGCATGAGCTGATACATCCCTCTGTCCAGAAACATCATCTATCTGAGGTACAAGATCCGAGGAGGTCTTCCCATCAATCGCACCAGGGGGCGGGCGTGAGAGACAGCTCGCCACACCTGGCGGACTGTAGGACGGGAAGGATCCAAGGGAGGTGGCGCCTGAGAAGCACGCTTGCGAGGCCTCCTGCGACCCCGAGCCCGAGGGCAATCTCGAGCAAAGTGACCCTGTTGGTGACAAACCCAGCACTGATCGGGTTTACCTGCAATCTCCATACGTTGCTTCAACGGACAACTAGGGCCCGGAAGCAAAACATAGTCCTCAAAGAGCTCACAGTCACGGGCAAGAACCATGACCCTTGGGACAGCATCCGCCGAGGCAATGACCACCCGAGCAGAAGATGTCGGCAAAGCGTGGAGGGGGGGCACTTGAAGAACCAGCCGAAAGACTGGACCGGATGGCCTCTAGCACATGCCAATATGCGCGAGGAAGACCCGGGAATCTGAGAGTAATCGGGAAACGGTTCCGGTCTTCCTCAACATGGTCAAAATAGCTGGAGTAGGGAATTAAAAAAAACCTTCCTCAGGCCCAATGGCAAAGGGTTGCCCTTCAAAACCTTTGAGGATGCGTCCTCAGAATCAAAATCCACTTGAAAGAAACCTCTTCCAAGCAACCTGACATCTCGAAAGTGTGGAGCGAGGTCTGAAGGCAGAGCCGCCAGGACCTAATCTCGAGCCTGGAGACGGGAAGGGTGAGATCCAAAGATTCTGGCAATGAGGGTCGTTTTGGAGTCTTTCTCAGTTTCGGCGAAGAGGACCGCGAGCTCGGCTTTGGAAAAAACAATGGTTCGCCCGTCCGTGGGAGAATGATTAGCCATGATGCTAATCGAAGAAGAAGGCCGACTTGAACCCGGATGAGAAGCAATCCGAAGCAAGGGGAAGAGGCAGGCAAGGAGGCGGAGGAAAGGAAGGGAGGGTGGAAAATGGAAAAGCAAAAAAAACAGGAAGCAAGGGGAGGGGAACTGAAGACATAGGCGAAGGGGTGCGCTGCGCAGAGGGATGAGGCGGAGGAATGAGGGGAGGAAGGTGGGAGGCGGAGGAAGGATGCACTGCGCAGAGGGATGAGGCGGAGGCATGAGGGCGGGCAGAGGCAGGGGCGAGCAGTGGTGGAGGAAGGATGGGAGGCGGAAGAAAGATGGGGGCCAAAAATGCACAGAGGCGGAGGGGCAGGCCAGGGTTCGGGGAGCTACACGGTCAATTGGAAATGGTTTGATTTAGGCTTTGTGAAACCTTTGTGAAGGTTTTGATACAATTCTCCATAATAGAGAAATACATCATTTCAATATTCCGAAGTGATAGAAAACCTCAATGTGGTTTGTTCCAAAATAAAAATGTGCTTCTCAGCAATGGCCATGTAATTAGATACTTGTAGCATTACAGCTCCGTTGGTGTATTGTCTCTTGAGTCTTAGTATCCACCTCAAACACAATGGCTTGCAGTTATGTTTCAACCTTGATGAGAGTGCCATGGTCATGAGATGAGGTACACATTCCAAACCGTAAGAAAATATGGTGTGCGGTGTAACGCAATTTACACTCACATAAACAACGGATACTTCTACATAGCAGACTGAATGCTCAGATTGCACAATGACAATTTCCTTTGGCTATCACGCTTATGAGACATGCGATTAGGTGACACACTGAAAGGTAAGAGGGAGGCTAAATATGGTTTGAAAGGAAGAGAGCTTTAAATTACTTAAACTATGAAAATGGGGAAAAGGAGGTCCCTTACATGACTCACACGTGACAGTGCGTAGCTTGGCCAAGTTAAGTTCGCCAAACGATTGGCCTATATGACTGTCCACAACCTATTAAATACCCTACGGATCCAGCTGTCCCCCCAAACAAGCCCCACGACACATGGACAATGTGCTCCTGGATACAACCCTCAAGTCAAGACTGATCCAAACTTCTAACTTGCCTATCTAGCACTCTTCAAAGCTGTTATGAGACATGTCTCTGAATATCTTGCTTAGTGTCAAAACAGGGATGCTGCGTATCCAGGCTGTTCAAATATGAGAGGTCTCATGAACATGAGTGAGCCAGAACCCGGTACAAAATGATGAGGGTGAAGTTCCACTAAATTGTCAAGGGGAAGGTTCTTAGCAGCTGCATCCTTTCTCCAAGGATTCTCCGTAGGTTTGCAGGACTGTATTTTTCAAGATCAACTCTGAAGCCAATCTTTGATTTAATGAGACTCCTGACAAGCTTCTTGTACAGTGTATCACAAAGTGTTTTCCATTGACAGTTTTAAACTGACCCTATTAATGTACCATTTTCTTGTACTCTAATGTTGCTGAATGCTTGAAGTATCTTTTGAGTCACAAGGACAATAAAGAAATAGAGATTTAGTTTATTAACATTTTTCTTCAACATAAGGTGGTGGGCCAGTGGCAAAGTCGGAAAGTAGGCCCACTAACTGGCATCAGGGTGCCATCAACAGCATGATAATGGAGCCACTGTGAAATGACATAACATCTGTAGGGTCTTGTGAATTGGTAAAAAACAACCTGATCTGTGAAACAGCATCCACCAAAGAGCATCAAGTGCCAGGCTGGTGGCACCTGCTTGCAGCCATCAAAAAGGGAAACTTTAGCTGAAGAAAAGACTGGCTGGTGGCACCTCCTTAGGGCAACTTAATCAGAGGGAAACCATAAGTAGGCCTGGATACCACATCCAAATGACATTTTCTGCGTTTAAGGAACCTGGACCCTAAGTTGCCTCGTCTACATTCCAAACTCTTCAAGGTGACTGTCAACTGAAACACGCTCCTCCTGGTCCTCCCTGCACCAACCAGATCTCATCAATCAGGGCCAAAAATCCACCACCATTAAGTAAAAGAAAAAGTTAAAACTGGCTTTCAGACCACACTCTCTAAGGATTAAACAGAGCACCGGATTTAGTTGGGTCTCTTTTTAAAACATTTTGGCAGGCTTTGGGATAGCTATTGGGAAAGCAGAATACAATGGCAGATGCCCGTAGCTGGAAGGGTATCTACATAGTTACAGAAGGGACCTTCAATTATAAGTGGGACGAGTATCATGAAGCCATGGTTCCACCAGGGTATATCAAGAATTATGCCATTACGGCAGTTGACTGTTTTCCGAAGGCTGTCTCTGCGCTCTTCCATAGTTGTTGTTGACTTTGCAGCATCGCTTGTGATTCCATCCAGAGAAGGCACTGTATGATACAGGGGACTTTGGAGAAGCTTGGATGCAGATATTTTTGGCCTTGGATGCATAGGCAGGTATAAGTATGTCAAAAGGTCAAGGTACAACATCAGAAGACATCAGGATTGTTTATGCCTCTAGAGATCTTAGACAGACATTTTGAGCATATTAGCATTGATTTTGTCACCAACCTACCCCCAATTGCCATTATTAAAACGGAAATCTTCCTTCATACCTCATCAATCATGAGTTGATTTAGTTTGGAAGATCATTTGAGTTGACAGCTTGGCAGATTTTTTATGCAATAGAATGTAATGTCTGGCCATCTAGGATGTCTGTTGTGTTTGGTTTCATTTCCTTCTTGACTAAGTATTGAATATATTAATGCAAACAAGGGCAGTAGGCACTGTGAACTAAGACTAGCATACTCTTTCCTAACAGGCCCTTTGAACATATCAGCATGCATCGGTTCCTGGGTTTCAAAAACCATATCAGCAGGCTCTTTAGCCCAATTCAAGGTGCTGCAAATGGATTCATTTGGAAACAATGTCAGTTTGGCAACAGGCAGCCAAGAACTCATCACTTTGATTGCTAATGTTACCCGATTCCAAGACTCAAACATGACCTACATAGAAGGAAACAACGCACAAGGGCTAAGCAATATCAACATGAGAATAACTCCCTCAATTGTCGTTGGAGTTGTTAATATTGATCTTAATATCACTGGTGCAGGCGAGTACTACCTACACCTTGCAGGCTTGTCGTCAGGAAGAATGGTACCTGTGGGTGGCTCACCATTTTATTTCAAAGTGGATGCAGGTAAACTTTTTATTTTCACCTTCCATCTCTTTTTGAATTCAATTTTTGAAATATAAATGCATGTATGTGTGTGCTTGCATACTTGTATACATAATGTTTGTACGTGTTTATTAAAATGTGTGTGTGTGTGTGTGTGTGTGTGTGTACTTTTGTCAATCATTGCGTCAATCTTTATATGAATGTTTTCAGCTACAACAGCTAGACCAGCTGCATCTGGACTTGTTTTTCCACTGCTTTGAGTTGTACATTGTGTGAGAAGTGCCCTTATCTTGGGGGCTCTTCTCTTTATACAACAAAGTAATAGAAAGTGTGGTTTTACAAAAGAAAAAAAAAGTGTGTGTGTGTGTGTAGAAGTAGAAACAGAAATACAATCCACTAGGAAACACGGAAAATTGTGAGAGAACGATAATGAAGAGGAACATTATGTCAAGATAGAGATACACTGCCCATGAGCAAAAAGAAATGTTAAGGCGAGGTGGATGTGTGGATTAAGGCAGCTCCAATGATTATGCATCAACTTAATAAATTGACATTCTTTTGAGGGGATGAAGTTCTTGTGGGGAGGAGTCCATGATATCTAGGCTCTGATGATTATGCATCAAATTAATGAATTGACTTACTTTTGAGGGGATGAAATGGTTGGGAAGGAATCCATGATATCTATAATCTAGTTCTCGAAAAATAATAAAAATAAGAGAAGAAATGTGAGAATTGTAAACTTGATGTCAAATGCATTACCAAACGTAAGAAAGAAAGAAAGAAAGAAAGATATATTAACGTCTACGAGAGGCCAAAGTCGGCCTATGAGACAAAAAATAATACAACTGTGTTCTTCCGGTCATCGGAAGAAAAGAAACAAAAGAAAAAGTGTGCATGTGTCTGGATACAACTGTGAATCATCATGGATCGGTGGAGCCCATATACAAACAATATAAGGGGGGTGGGGATGTGGATGGAGTGCTAAGGCAAGATGCATCTCTATATGCTGAAGGGGTAGTACAAGCATGCTATGCAGATCTATGTCTAACTCCATCCAGTGCCATAAGAGGGATATAAGATATCATACATCGCCCATGCTGAGGCTGTGAATGGCATGAACATGTACCCTGAGTCTGAATGAAAGCGAGCTAGCCTCTCCTGTGTCTCCATCTGGTGGTTACTACCCAAGCAGTCTTGGGGGATGTCTAGTCCACTTGTAAATAAAAAGTGTGATCTTTTTGGTGGGTTTTCCTCGTTTTGAGGTTTCCCACCTGTAATTAATGACATTAAGCTTTACAAAAAAAAAAAGTGTGTGTAGAAGTGAAAACATAAATACAACCCACTGGTAGCCACTTTAAAATAGAGAGAAAGGAAAGGAAGAGGAGTAAAGTGTAGATAGGAGGTTCATTCTTTATACCTGCCACCATCCAACACCAAACAAATAATTGTATTAGTAGTGGGATTGCAAGTGTCAACGAGACTCTACACTTGATATTGATGTCACTAAAGTTTAGCATTTGGAGTTTGAATCAAATAAGAAATGGTAAAGAAAGTTACTTTAAAATGAGAAGGTTGTCAAATAAAAATCATAAAATTGAATCTTGAACCGATGCTCCTTGAATGTTAAAGGAAATGTTTGAACCATCAAGTTTGAACCTAGTAAAAATATTCCACCAGTGAGCATGTTAAGAGCTCATAGCACCCGTTGTAAATCATACTTTACAACAGCCCATAGCACCCGCTCTTGCCACAAAGAAATTGGAGAAAAAGATAAAACATTCCGATAAAGATGGACTTGGTTACAAGGGCAAAGAGAGGGCTGTCCCAAAACTGCAGAAAGGTGGACAGCGACCTAAGCGGGATTCAAAAGAGGCTAAAAGTGGAGATAAAACTGAAAATACCTCTACTAAGGACAACCTCAACAAGAGGCAGAGGCTTGGGGTGACCCTACGAGAGAAATATGCAAGAGAGGGGAAATCTTTGTTGGGGTTAGGGCTGCACACAGACAGAGACACACACAGAATGAAGAGCAGCAAGAACACTCAAGTGTCTTAGGGCTGGTTGCCGGTACACACTGTGGTGGCTCTCCTCTGGACAGTATGTCCGGAGTCCTCTATGCTCACAGTGCAACACATAAGACACCATGTAGCAAACACAACACAAAAGAGACGAGACTGTGAAAGGAACGTGAAACGTTTGCACTCATTAGAGAACACTGATACAGGTCCCTCACTGTACCATTTACACTCAGCAGAGGTCACGGTGAAGAGGACGACACAGCACAAGCTGATGATAGAACAAAAGTACAAAGTGGTATGAAGGCTGCAAGATGAGGATGTCCTCCAAGTGAGATAAGGCTACAAGATAAGGATATCCTCTAAGTGGGATGAGGGCCATATATGCCAATGATTTATAAATTGATCACTAATTGCCTCAAAAAGATCTTGAATAGGGGTCTACATCCAACGCAATATGTGAAGGCACAGGAACGAATGGAAAGACATAATGAAGATACAAGTGCAAAGCAATGATAACCAAAGTACTCACATGTAGACCAAGAGAGCTTGATGTTGATTGATGTATAAGACTAGAAAGTACAATGCCTTTATAGGATAGGCACACACACTCTAAGTGTCACATGTATATGGGATAAATCCCAATATGCCACATGGCACTCACACAAAGACTAGACATAAAACTCACTCTAGACACACTAGAACACTCACTTTGACTTCATGTTCTAACACCCCCCGATGAAGGCAAGGTGAGAGACTACTGGAATGAGCCAAGAACAGAACATGGCAATGACGGACTACCAACCTCCAAGTTAGAACTAGACATAGTTCCCACACAATCTCAGAGGCAAGTGAGCATCGCTCAGAGGCTAGTGAGCATGGTACAAATGACTCAGAGGCTCATCAAGCATGGCTCAGAGGCTCATCATGCATGGATGCATGAACAACTCAGAGGTCTAGACAACTGGAGCAACCTGAGATCCTATCAAAGCCAATACATGACTCCACAATACATCCCCCTCCTGACTCCATAACAGAATGGTGGGGAGTCAGACACGAAAAAACAGGAAAGATTACAACATTTTAGGAGGACAATCCAAGGCTGTGAACCTGTTTTATTGACTAATGACACAAACTCATTATTACAAGCATTTTAGGGTGACTACGCAGGGCAGAGTACCCAAGCACACATAGAATAAATAAGAAAATGAGATCTCTTCGATGAAGGATATGTCGGTGAAGGCCATAGGAGCAGCTGAGTGGAGCAATCATAGCATGACTCTCAAAACCTTGATCGAAGAGTCCCCAATGTCGGATATGATGCCTTAACTTGGATCAATCTTGATTAATGTAGCAAAATTTCCAAATAAATGTGAAAATAAGGACTGAATTTACATAGATTTTGGAAAATCCCCAAATTTTACATGCTACAGACTTCGATTTTCAGATTGCGAGGTGATGAAATTGAAGGAGATAGTCGATGCCGATCAGGTTGTGGAAGAGGGAGGCAACATGAGAGATGTGAACACGTGGAAGAGGGAGGCAGCAGGAGAAATACGAATCAACAATGTCTTGCTGCTTCTGCAGATCAAGTTAAAGCAACTCCACGAATCATCTCCACGAATCAGCAATGTCTTGCTGCTGTGCAGATCAGATCGAATCAACTCCACGAATGTAGAGAAGTAAGCACCAGCTTCAGGAAGAGTGGTGGCGGGCAACTTCCAAGAAATGACGCCCAGCAGGAACTCGTGGGCAAAAAAAAAATCGCGCAGGAAAAATTTCGTCACTTTCTTGCAGGGGCCATAACTTTTCACCAGAACCTCGGATTGCAAAGATGTAAAAACAAAAAAATGAAGTTCACAAAGTCCTCTACAACTTTGCTACAGATTTCAAGTTGAAATTCAAATTCTGTCAAAAGATATGGCCGTCACAATGGTCGCTGGTCTCAATTCCAGAAACATGGCGATGAAGATCAAAGGGCAACTCCACATGAAGGGGTTGAGGGAAGGGCAGCCTTCCAAGGAGAAAGAGAGAGAGAGGCTTCTCTTTCTTGGCCTCCCTCAACTCAATCCCTTGGAAGACCAAGGAGAAAGGGAGCTGGCTCTGATACCACATGAAGGCACAGGAACGAATGGAAAGACATAATGAAGATACAAGTGCAAAGCAATGATAACCAAAGTACTCACATGTAGACCAAGAGAGCTTGATGTTGATTGATGTATAAGACTAGAAAGTACAATGCCTTTATAGGATAGGCACACACACTCTAAGTGTCACATGTATATGGGATAAATCCCAATATGCCACATGGCACTCACACAAAGACTAGACATAAAACTCACTCTAGACACACTAGAACACTCACTTTGACTTCATGTTCTAACAATATGGTTTTGTACCTCATAGACAAATAACATATAACATTGCTAATGTCTATGTTGGCAGAGAATATACAAAATATACCAAGCAGGATGTGCTCTTATTGCATGTTGATATTGCTAAGGCTTTTGATGCAATCCAATGGGATTACATTGCAGAAGTCATGGCGAAGTTAGGTTTCTGTCCAAAAATGCTAAACATAATTTATTGGTTGTATGGAGATAGCACTGCTAGATACATTTTGGGAAAAGACTTATCCTCTCTATGGCTTTTGGGTAGATCTCGACAAGGCTTCCCTCTCAGTGCCTTGCTCTATGCTATTTCTACTCATCCCTTCTTGACATATATGGATAAGCTCACTGAGGTTGGCAAATTACATGGGCTTCGCATGTTGCCCTTTGGCCAATTACATGGGTTTCGTCTGATGGTTGTCATTTGGTTGCTCTGGCATTTACTGATGACTCTTTCTTCTTTCCCGAAAATACGCAATCGGATTTGCAATGTCTCATGAACCTTGCATATGTTTGGAATGGCAACAAGTCTTTTTATCAATTTAAAAAAATCAAAACTGCTGCCTCTTAGCGAAGCTGATTGGCATTGCATTCTATGGCATGGGAAAATCATATCGCCCACACAACATGTTAGACATTTGGGATACCTTGTGGGATGGAATCTTTCACTTCGTGATGCTACAGATTGGGAGCTAGAAAAACTTATGATTAAGTTGGAATATTGGAAACTCTCTACTTGGTCACTCCATGTCAGATTGAGAATAGTTTAATCAATTTTGATGGCTTACATTTAGTTTTTTCTCCCTCTTTTGGCATGGTCTAAAAACCAAATCTCTTATTTGATGACAAAAAGCATTGAAATATTTTGGCAAAATTCTCATTATAAGAAGGGTTTGTGTCTCCTTTAAGTTTAAGTTCTTATGCTCACAAAAAATGCGGGCTTAACATTTTGAATATCCATTATCATGTTCTGGCATGCAAAGCCACTTTGCTTCTGACTTTTTCATGCAGGAGCAAACTTGAACGCTGCTTTAATGTGAACATAGATGCATTTGGCAAATGGTCATTTAGCTACATGGAGGGTAAGATTTTTGGATGCCCTTATGTCTCTCGTCTCCTTGCAGAGACTGGAAGCTTGTTCTGCAATATATTTAGTGGTTGGGTAGACCTCTTGAGACTGGCAATACCTTGAGACAAGAAAGTGTCTTTTGGAGCTCAAATGTTGATTCGGGTTTGCCAAGATGTTGTGGATGCTGAAGGAAATGTTATGTCCTTTCCTCGAGCTCAAAGCCGTTGGCAGCTGGGTATGTACTACAGACCTTTATGGTGCATGTTACAGGAACAATTGTAGTCTTCCTCTTATGGTTGTTTCAAAAGGTGAAAGGATAGAGGATTGGATTTTCCATAGGGCAGATCGCGGACCTTATCCTAGTTGCTCTTTTCTCTTGGGTTTCGGTTGCTTTTATCTAGAGGTTGATTATTCCTATGCGTTGGTTTGTCGATCGAGTTAATAAGATTTGGCTCCTCACCAAGATAGCTCATTGGTGAAAACAAAACGTGAAGAAAATGTGGCATAGTAAATTGCCACTCAAATCTAGATTATGTTTATGGCTATGCTTGTTGGGAGTTATCCCAGTTGGAGAATTTCTTGAAAAAAAACACAGCGTTGCTGCGAAATGCCCTTCTTGTCATTGCATAAAGGAAACAGTGATCCATCTTCTTTGGTCTTGTCCAGAGACTAAAAGTTTCCTCCGGCAAAGTTCACATTCTCTTAAACTCAGATTCCCAGGGTATTCCTTCTCTAGATTTTTTTTTTTTTTGGCTTTTTGGCAGGTGGCCTTCTAGATTGGATCATGCACGGTCCTTTCTAATCTAGACTAGATATTGGGCTTTGTGGACAATATGGCATGCAAGAAATTAGTTGGTATTTCATTCCTAAGGATTGCACACTATCACTACTTTCGTCAATCTCTGCGTCGGTCTTTGTTTTATAGAATCCATTTGCAACATATCGATGATGGCCATTTGGCTTTGTCTTTTTACTATTTTTAACTCGTATCATCCTAGGAAGTTTTCCCTTAGCTTGACGGCTTCCTTCTTAATATAGTAAAGAAAACAGTGCTTTTTCGGAAAAAAAAAGTGTGTTATACACACACACACACTCTTTTTTGTGAAAACCACTCTTTATTATAAATACAATGTACATTCATAGCTGCCCCAATATGGAGCAACTACTACGGAAAACTAGAAATAGTGATAAAACACTTTCAATGGGCCATGGAAAGGTCTCCAAGAAAGTGGGCATCTTGGAGAGATTAAAGCAAAGAAAATCTAAAAAAGGCGAAGACATTCACCAACGTGTGCCCAAACAACTGAGTGTTACGGGCATGGGCCGGGGACGCTTGGGCACCCTATGGACGTGTATGTGCACACCTGTTTGGGACTGACAGGTGGTCTACATGTGTTTTGCAGGTGGTATTCCCAAAAACTCAATTTACAGCTTTATGAGTTCACATGCTAATAATTATTGGTGCAGGTTCACACTCACTTATAAGTGAGTTGACAACTTCTAAGTGAGTACACATTGAGCAGGACTTATTTAATACACGTGGCGGCCAAAAGCTGGACACTAGATGTTATTTGGGCCTCCTTCAAGTAGGCGCCCCCTTCTGGACCTAAAAAGCACACGTGGGAGCTAAAACTGGTGGAGGAGCTCTAATCTAGAGTAAGACTCCAGTTTTATGTGAGGCGCCTACTTTTTCCAGGTGCATGGGAGGTGGTCGACTGCTTCTACAGGTTGTTTACAACCTTCTATCGCGACAAAAACCTTACAGGTGCATGGGAGGTGCTGGCCGACCCCTTCTCCATGTTCTCCACTGCTGGCCGGCTGATTTCCAGCTTGAACAGAGGTTGGATAGAGGATAAAAACAGAGAGGAAGAGCTGGTCGTGGGCATTTGGACAGTTTTCCTTCTGACCGTGGGCTTGCATGCTTGTGTACAACTGCTGGTCGATTTCTTCTGAGGCTATTGAGGGCTGGTTGACTGCTGAAAACAGCCTTTGAGGGCTGGTCGACTTGCTCTATGAGCCAAACAGGAAGAAGACGATGATGTTGAGTTGTCCCGGGCTGATGTGGCAGTGCTATGGGCTATCCATAGTTGTCTTGCATGTGCTTGATGCCGGGAATGCTCACTTGTGCTGAAAATTATCAGCAAATTCAGTTTATGTGATTTTTTCTTGTTTTCATATTGTATTGAAAGAAAGAGGTGCAGCTAGTGGTGAACCCTAGGCACCCGAAAGCTGTATTGGAAGCAGACTCCTTTTTGGTAATCTAACCATAAAGGGAAGGGGGGGGGGGGTCAGCCCATCTTCTGGCCCCTAGTGTGGTGTACTGTGCGGATTTTTTATCTTGTTTTATTTGGCATGCTTATGTGTATTTTCAGATTTCATGATTGATTAGATTTTACGTGTACAGTTGCCCTTCTGTTTACATTGGTATCAGAGCATGGCTTTGCACACAGTTGTGCCTATATGATGCTGGATATGGCTGTAAGGAGTCATTATCCATGAGAAGGTTGGGATTCCGAGGTAGCCCTCGTCTTAAAGTCGCGCCTTGAAACAGGTTACGTTTGGTTTAAGCGGCAGTGAGCTTGTGGAAAGACTTCGTGGCCCTCTTGTCTGTGTAGGGGCACTGTTGCACCCTTGCAGTCTATTTGGTATCATACTTGGGAAACTGGTAGAGAGCGATTCTGGGGCATGGAAAATTCTTTTCTTTGTGAAAAGCTAGAAGATACATTATGGCCAGCCAGTTAGATCATTCTGTGGAGATCTCTATCACCCGTACTCGCCGCATGCGGGAAGAAGATAGAGACAGGGATCATGTTGGGGCTTTGGCGGATAACGATCCACCGTTGTCTGCCAGGGCTGAGGATCAGCAGGATATTGATGCCTTGATGAATGAGCTTGAAGAGCTCCGTGCTTTACAAAGAGATCCTGATGTACAGTGGGTCATTGAATCAAAGTCTCATGTCAAGGCAGATGTGGTCACTTTTGATGCAATTGCCCAACAGATGGGAATGGACAAACCTCGAGAGTAGGCTGTTGCTTATTTAAAAAACCGTGGTGGTGATGTTTCCGATGATGAGGGAAGTGGGTCTTGAGACGGCAGCCTCGCACGCTATCCCGTGAAGGGAACTCCGATGATGTTGTGAGAGGGCATGCAGCCCGCACCAGTGATGTAAGAGGGCATGCACTCCGAGCAAGTGATGTAAATGGGCATGCAGCCCGAGCAAGTGTTGTGAGGGGGCTTGCAGTCCATGCAACAGATATGAGGGGGCATGCAGCCCGAGGAGATGATGTACATCGACATGCAGCTCGTGGGGATGATGAGAGGTTTTCAGCCCATGTGAGAGATGCAGAAGATCTTCATGCATTGTTGGTGGTGTCTCCACCCATTAGGTATGTTCCTGCTGCTAAAGTTCCCTCTAGAGTGGAAGGTGTTACACGGGAAATCAGCCCTAGATCTGGGTACTATCGCCATCATAGACATGACGAGGAGGATGATGTATTACAGCGTCGGGGTGGTCGTCATAGCAAGAAGGCCAAAGAGTTCAAGTCAGGGGACAAGGACATCAAATTCGAGAGCTATAATGGAAAGTTGGATACTACCAAGGCACTTGCATTCATAAGGCAATTTGAAATAGCCTTTTGCATTGAGGAATTTACCGAGAAATCTATGCTCAAGCATGTGGGTTTAGCCTTTTGCATTGAGGAATTTACCGAGAAATCTATGCTCAAGCATGTGGGTTTAGCCTTTTGCATTGAGGAATTTACCGAGAAATCTATGCTCAAGCATGTGGGTATGCATCTTAAAGAGACTGTAAGTGATTGGTGGATGGGAAAGCTTTTGGATAGGACAACCGCCCGTACATGGAGTGCTTTCAAAGAGCAATTTTATGATGATTTCCTTCCTCCTTACTATGAGAAGGATGTACGAAAGAAATGGGATTGGCTAACACAGGATGAAGGCGAATCCGTTTCCTTTTATGTTTCAAAGTTTTGGCGGATTCTTCTCAAAGTCACACCTTTCATGACGATTAGTGAGGACGAGAAGAAAAGAAAGTTTGAGTCAGGGTTGCAACGAATCATTCAAAAGAGCCTTGCAGTGTATTCTCACAACACCTTACAGGAGCTCATATAGTCAACAACTATTTCTAAGGAGTTGCATGGCAAGGGAGTGTCAAAAAGACAAGAATTCAGCTCATACAAGGGAGAATTCAGAGCTGGAAATGAGCAGAAAAAGGGTGGACAGCCACCTAAGTTTATGCCTCATGATTCCAAGGATGCAAAAGGGGGCTTAGAAAAGAAGCCGGGGGGTAAAAACGATGATGCTAAGCTGTCCAGACAGCATATCTTTTTTTTTTTTTTTTCCAGAAAGAGACTTCTCTTAAGTATGAGAAAGACATACAACAATCACAGCTATAAGCCGGAAAAGAATAGAATCACCCCAGTATGTAAGGTGATTTCAACCACTGAGGAGCATCATGATGCCATGTAAGAACTGTGGTACTAAAGGAAAAGAAGATGCCATGGTCCCATTCCCTCATAAATATCACACGCTTTGCCTGTGCAGAATGAGAGGGCCCCTGAATGCGAGCGCAAGTAGCCATAAGAGTATGGATGATATCACCCCATTTTGTGCTAATGCACTGAGACCCAAAAATCTGGACACCCTGAATAGCCTCTGTGCATCTAGCTATCCAGATCTGCCATGTTGTAATACTGGCAATAATCTCCTAACTGGTGTCAATCCTCTTTCTAGGGGGTGTATAATCAGAGTGAGGAACATCCTGCAATAAACCATGCTGGGTAATACCTCTACGAATGAAAATAGCAGAATCTGTACCACTGCCCTCATAAAAAAGCTGTGGACCGGACTGGAGAGCCAAGCAACTGTCCCCCAAGCATTAGAGAGGAGAAGTACTTCACATGTGGGGGCAAAGATCACATGAAAGCTCAATGCCCCCAGAATCTCAAAAAGAATAATGTGCAGGATGCCAAACGGAGTGTGAATGTTATACCCGATGTTCAGGGTAACACTGCACATGAACCAAAGAGCAAAATCTTATGCAAAGCTTTGGGCAAGTTAAAGGACCAAATAGCTTTATTCCTTTTTGATAATGCCTCAGCAGATAACTTCATATCCATATAGATGGCTGCTGCTCTTGGGTTAAAGCCCGAGGAATTGGGCATGGACTTTCATGTACATGCTGTCCTTGAGGGCAAGGAAGTTAAGGTCACTCCCATCATTGGGAAGCTTCGCATACAAATACAGGGATATTTGGATCATGAAGACTTCCTCGCGGCACCACTTACAAGATGTGATGTGATACTCGGGATGCCTTGGCATTATCGTTTGGGTTCCAAGATTTTGCACAAAGAAAAGAAAGTTATGTTTACTCATAGGGGTAGGGAAGTTTGTATTGATGCGGGTACTACTGGGAGTACCATACTCGTTGTAAGCTATATATCTATTTCAAAGGCAATAAAGAAGTTAGCTTGTTCTTACTTGATCTATGTACGTGATAATGTTGAGCATGATGTTGTAACTCCTGTAGATCGAGATAAGATTGATTTCTTAAGTGAATATGCTGATTCGCTCTACGAGGACAGTTATCCCCAGAAAGGCCAGAGGATCATTGTGTTGATATAATCCCTGGGAGCTCTTCTCCTAACCGACCTCCTTATAGGGTTAGTGTTGCCCAACAGGAGGAAACCATGACTCAAGTAAATGATTTACTTGAGAAGGGGTTGATAAGGCCAAGTTCTTCGTCTCATTGTTCTCCAGTTTTACTTTTGCAGAAAAAGGATGGGACATACAAAATGTGTGTTGATTATAGGGTCCTTAACAAGATTACTATCAAGAACAGGTTTTCGATTTCTCGAATCGATGATATTCTTGATAAACTTGAGGGAGTTGGTTGTTTCAGTTGCATTGATCTTAAGAGTGGTTACCTTAGATTCGAGTGGTACCTCAAGATGTGCACAAAATGGTTTTCGAACATTATTTAGATTATATGAGTATTTGGTGTGCCATTTGGACTTACGAATGCTCCCGCCACTTTCAATAGAATGATGGACATAATTTATAGACCTCACCGCAAGTTCACATGAACTTGCAGTGATATTATCACTTTCAATAGCTCTTTCTTTGATGATATTATCATGTTTTCAAAGAGTGAGGTTGAACATAAAGAGCATCTTGCCATTGTTTTTGAAGAGCTAAGGAAACATAAGATTTTTATCAATAGGAAGGAGAGTGAATTCTTCTTGTCAGAAAGTCACTATTTAGGGCATATTGTTTCCAAGGATGGAGTACGCATGGATCCCGCAAAGATTCAAGCCATGAAGGATTGACTAGAACTGCAGAATGTGCATGAAGTTACGAGCTTTATTGGTTTATGCTCTTATTATCATCAATTTATTTGACACTTTGCTTTCTTAGCTTCACCGTTACATAATCTAACGAAGAAGAAAGTAGCATTCCGTTGGTCGGAACCCGAAAAGACAGCTTTTCAAAAGTTGAAGGATGCCATCATATCAGGGCCACTTCTTATTATTCCAGATTTGCATAGTTTTTGTGGTCAAAGGTGATGCATGCGGGGATTGTTTGGGGGCTGTTTTGAACCAAGAGGGACATGCAGTGGCTTTTGAAAGCTGCCGCCTGCCACATGCGGAATTGTATTTGCAAGTTTATAAGAAAGAGTTGTTGGCCGTTATTCATTCCCTTCAAACAAGGAAGCATTATCTTTTGGGGGCTGAATTTATGGTAAAAACAGATCACCAGAGTTTGCGGCACCTTCTTACAAAGCCTAAACTCTCGGAAAAGCATCTAAGGTGAGCAAACTTCTTGTCCATGTTCCATTTTTCAGATTTTGCATACCCCGGGCAAGAAGAATTTGGTGGCGGATGCTTTGTCACACGCAGGCCACAAGTGCATGCTGTAACTATCGCCTACCACCATCAGGACTTATCAGGGATGCGAGATATGTATGCTTTGGGGACATATTTTCAGCTTATTTGGGCTGATTTGAATCATGGTAGTGTTGTCCCATCTTATTCGATTAGAGATTGGTTTCTGATGATGCAGAATCGTATTTGTGTAGTGCGTGAATTACGTCAAAAGGTTATGGAAGAGTGTCATGCTCCACCATATGTTGGTCATCGTGGTATTCTGGCTGCTACTGCACGGGCTTTGGAAAGATATTTCTTTTGGCCAACTCTACGCAAGGATATTGAAGCTTATGTGCGAGAGTGCATAGTGTGTCAGAAAGTCATGTTTGACAGACACAAGACGCCTGCTTTGCTTCAGCCCTTACCCATTCCACAGGAACCATGGGAAAGCATTGCTATGGATTCTATGGATTTCATTATGGATTTGCGGAAATCGACACATGGAAATGATGCTATATGGACTGTTATAGATGCATTCTTTAAAAAAAAAAAAGTGAAGATGTATTATATTAATAATATGAATAGAGTACATATAAGCTGTGGGTTAGTCTTCTCAAACAATCAAGAGAAGAACTACCCACAGAAACTGCTCAATCCAATATCCTTTTAGTGAGTAGTTTCATTGTATCTGACTCCCATTTGTTTATACTCACCAGACTAGCAATGTTAGCTTTCACTAAACAGATAACTTTCTTAGGATCTACACTTTGCATGCCATCATTAACGAAGACTAGAGTGTTCCTTGTAGACCAAATCTCCCACAGGCATGTAAATCTTGCAAATCCAAAAAGGCTATTACTCTCCTTTGCTGGACCAATCTTTTTACCCAAAACCCAATGGGACCATGATTGCAGCCCAAACATGTCCCCCCCCCCTATTTAGAGAGCTATGTCCAACAGGACCTTAATGTCGGGCAATCCCAAAAGGCATGCTTGAAATCCTCGATGGCTGCTTTGCATCTTGGGCATATCCCTGAGGCCATATTTGTGATCATCAGCTTACCGCCTAACGGAAGAGCCCCAACCATGATTCTCCACAAAAAAGTCTAAGCATGTGTTGGCAGTTTGGATCCCCAAATTCTTTTGCATCTGGACTCCCAGCATTTGTCTGGCCAAGCTACTTTCCATATTGTATTGAAATGTTTAAAATCTCTCTTCTCTTGCATTAACATCTGATAAAACTTGGCAGTTGATTCCTGACCAAGGAAAGTCCATCTGTCCACCCCCAATCTTTGATCCACCTTTCCGTGAGCTGAGAAGTATTGATAGTTAGCGTTTTGAGCTTACCAATAATTACATGCAGATGATTCTTATCAAATCTTGAGAGACCATACATGATAGATAGCTATTCATCATCTCTCCACTCCAGAAGAGGACCATCCTAGAAATCCTCAAATCTGCTTATCCCTCTGTTGTTTAGTCTTTTCCTTACTTTGGGCTCAATGACTCACTTCTCTTCTTGGATGCATCCAATGAAAATGTTAGAAAGGCTTTGGCAATTGTACAACTCTTTGCAGATGCATCTGGCTCCAATTGTTTAACCAAGGATAAATCCTTTGATGTAACCAGATGGGGATGCCAAGTTGTGAACAAAGGCCAGATCTTTAGACATTTGGGATGCCCCATGGGAGTGGATGTCTTAGGTAAAGACATAGCGGACTAGCTTATGGACAAATTCATAGCCAAATTTAGAATTTGGGATAACATATATTTTCCCTTTCATTCAAGAATAGTAATAGTAAACATGGTGTTGTTGGCATGCTTTCACTTATTTAGTCCTTGTATAGATTTTATAGCTTGCCTCTCGAAGAGAGCCCTAAGCTATGCTAAAGCTTTTCTATGGAAGAATTAGTAGGGCAAGAGACCATGTTCCTTCCTGGCATGGCAGAAGGTGTGTAAACCCAAGAAGGATGGGGGAATTGGCATCCTAGACATCGAAACACATGCAATGGCGAGAATGCCAAAAATGTCGACTCCTTTCTACAGCAGAGTCAACCTTGGACTAGGATGCTTAAAGAGCTTTCTCTGTATCTGACTGTGAGTTGGCAAGACAAATGGAGGGGACTCTCTTGGATTGATAAGATTTTTTCCCATGCTCCACTTGTCTTTAACAATATACCTTTTGCTGAATTAACGAATGGAAGAGGATCATTCCCCTCATTCAATGGCAAGGATCTCCCAGAATTCACTATGCATGTATAATGTTTGGTGGTCCCCAGTTTTTTTCGCTTCGGTAACACAATGCATTCTTCAATTAATAAGGCTCCATTTGAGATAGTCTATGGCAAGGTTGTGCTTCCACCTATCTTACGAATAAAAGATGAAATCTTTGTAGTAGATGACTATGTCCGTGATTTGGATACTGCGTTTGCACAGGTTCGGACAGCCATAGAAAGATCTGAAGCTAAGTAGAAAAGGGCAGCTGACAAACGCAGGCGAGAGGTGGTTTTCAAGGAAGGTGATTGGGTATTACTAAAGTTTGAAAAACGCACGTCTTCGGAGCCGGCCAGGTAAGGAAGGCCGGTTTTCTAAGCTTTCAAACAGGTATTATGGGCCATTTCAAATTTTGCAGAAAATAAATGAAGTGGCATATCGATTGGTATTGCTTGGTCACTGGAAAATACACAATGCCTTTCATGTCAGTTTGCTGAGGCCTTATGTGGGACCACCTGCCCCCATGGAACCAGTTCTCGAAGATCCACGAGAAGTGGATGAACTTGAGGAGGTATGGTAACCCGAGCAGATAGTTTTTCATAAAGAGCGCAAGCATGCAGGTGGCAAGCTAGTGCAGAGGTATCTTGTGAAGTTTAAATTCTATTTGGTTGTGGATGCAAAATGGATGGACGAGGATTATTTTGCGGATTATCCGCTACTTCTGAAGGCGTACTTGGAAGCCTTTCAGTTGCGGTCAATTGCTTAGAAGCCGGGGGAAATGTCAGAAAATTCCTTATAGCTTGTATTTTTCTACTGTCATGTGTGGCATGTGGAGCCTGACATGACATACATGTATGGCTGGTGTAGCCTGACGTGGTCTGTCTGTGTGGCATATGGAACCTACAGTGACAGTACATGTATGGCTGGTGTAGCCTGATATGATAGTATATGTGTGGCTTGTGGGGCCTGACATGGTGTACATGTATGGCCCATGGAGCCTGACATGATGAAATTCTCTGGGACTAGCTATCTTGGAGATCTTTTGTATTTATGTTTTGGGAAGGTTCCGGAAGGATCATGAGCCCTGGACATTTTATCGGATACAACTAAGCAGATGGGTGTTTCTTCCAGTCTAGCTGCGCTCATGTGTGTGCATGACTTTGATTTTATCTTTGGATGACTTGTCTTGTTTGCATGGACAATGCCTGAGATTTCTGCTTGCATTGTCCATGGGGCGGGGGACGCTTGGGCACCCTGTGGGACGTGTATATGCACACCTGTTTGGGACTGACAGGTGGTCTACATGTGTTTTGCAGGTGGTAAGTATTCCCAAAAACTCAATTTACAGCTTTATGAGTTCACATGCTAATAATTATTGGTGCAGGTTCACACTCACTTATAAGTGACCGGACAACTTATAAGTGAGCACACATTGAGCGGGACTTATTTAATACATGTGGCGGCCAAAATCTGGGCACTGGACATTATTTGGGCCTCCTTCAAGTAGGCGCCCCCTTCTGGACCTAGAAAGCACACGTGGGAGCTAAAACTGTGGAGGAGCTCTAATATGGAGTAAGACTCCAGTTTTATGTGAGGCGCCTGCTTTTTCTAGGTGCATGGGAGGTGGTCGGCTGGTTCTACAAGCTGTTTACAGCCTTCTATCGCGACAAAAACCTAACAGGTGCATGGGAGGTGTTGGCCGATCTCTTGTGCATGTTCTCCCCTGCTGGCCGGCTGATTTCCAGCTTGAATAGAGGCTGGATAGAGGATAAAAACAGGGAGGAAGAGCTGGTCGTGGGCATTTGGACAGTTTTCCTTCTGACCGTGGGCTTGCATGCTTGTGTACAGTTGCTGGTAGATTTCTTCTGAGGCTATTGAGGGCTGGTTGACTGCTGAAAACAGCCTTTGAGGGCTGGTCGACTTGCTCTATGAGCCAAACTGGAAGAAGACGATGATGTTGAGTTGTCCCGAGCTGATGTGGGAGTGCTATGGGCTGTCCATAGTTGTCTTGCATGTGCTTGATGCCGGGAATGCTCACTTGTGCTGAAAATTATTAGGAAATTCAGTTTATGTTATTTTTGCTTGTTTTCATATTATATTGGAAGAAAGAGGTGCAGCTAGTGGTGAACCCTGGGCACCCGCAAAGTTGTATTGGAAGCAGACTCCTTTTTGGTAATCTAACCATAAAGGGGGGGGGGGGGGGGGTCAGCCCATCTTCTGGCCCCTAGTGTGGTGTATAGTGCAGATTTTTTATCTTGTTTTATTTGGCATGCTTATGTGTATTTTCAGATTTCATGATTGATTAGATTTTCCGTGTACAGTTGCCCTTCCGTTTACATATGCAGTCTTTAAAATGCCCGAAAATAACATCTGGGATAGCTGGTGTCGAGTGCCCAAATGCTGTTGTCTTGAGAGAGGCAAACAAGTGAGAAAGCAGGAGTGCCTAGGGCTGATGCTGTTCCAAGAAAGTAGGCAAGAGAATGGCCTTGTGAGCAAGCACATGAACATGTATGTTGAGGATGTTCAAACCCCCATGCATCTTTTGCGTGCAAACATAACTGGATTTGAGAAGACGCACCGCCTTACGGTCAGTTTTGCTATGCCAAAGACATTCTATCACTCTGGACATATGGACATAAACTGCTGAATGTCCGAAGAAGACCAAGCAATGAGTGGCAGATGAAATTGCACATAAGCCATAATGATGGACTGGACAAGCCGAAGGCGAACATGAAGTGGCCAAGTGGAAAGTTTCCAGTAGTCCAGCTTATGGTAAAGCTTTTGAAGCATCCATTGTCTCTCCTGTGCCAACCAATGGGGTACCCCAAATTCCGCACCACATGATCAGGAGGGAGCAAGAGGCCTGGCCACAAGAAACGATGGCAGTCACGCTCGTGCATAGGCAGGAGTTTGGATTTTGCAAAGTTAACTTTTAACCCCGCCGCCAAACCATATAGATCAAGGGCTTGCATAAGCTGCTCAAGATTTGATTGAGAATTGCGCAAGAAGAAAAAGGAATCATCAGCATAAGCCTGGCTAACAAGAGGCATCCCCCTAGGAATATCAATGCCATGCAAGCGTTGCTTCGAAACCAAATCATCCATGTATAGCAGTAAAACAGATGAGTGGCGATAGCATATAGCAAGGCACTGAGAGGACAGCCTTGCTGGACGAAGCGTCCCAATGTCCAAGAGGAAGAAAGAGCATCCGCCAATAGGCAGCGGGCAGAACCATCCGCATAGAGCCAATGCACCACATGTTGCATGTGACGTCCGAAGCCCAACTGGGTGAGAACAGCTGCAATGAAATCCCATCTTATAGTATCAAAAGCTTTCTCAATGTTTACTTGCATGATAAGAACATCCTGACTAGTTTATTTGGCATACTCTATCCCAATGTAAGTATTAGCAATATTATCAAGAATCTGCCTGCAAGGCACAAAACCATACTGGGCAGGGTGCAAACCAGCATATAAAATGTGGGACAATCGGAGAACTAGCATCTTAGAAACACCACTGGCATTAGAGCAATTGGACGCCAATCCGATTATTGATAGATGTTCACATAGCGGTTTTTTAGGGAGCAAACGCAGCAAACCCTATTTCCATGAGAGGCATCACACTAGAAAGCCAGGCATCATTAATCATGTGCAGTAAAACAGGGCTCAAATCATCCCAAAACTTATCAAAGAACTCAACTATAAGCCCATCCCATCCTGGGGATTTGAAGCGACCCAATTGGGCCAAGGCAGCTGTCAATTCCTCATCAGTAAATGACACACACACACACTTTTTTTTTTGGTAATATCCAGTGCAGACACACACTTTTTTTTTTTTTTGTAAAGCTTCATGTCATTAATTACAGGTGGGAAACCTCAAAAGGAGGAAAACCCACCAAAAAGACCATATACAAGGGAGACTACTAGAGTGTTCACTATGTTCAGTGTGAACATAGTTAAACATCTAAAAACAATCTGTAAAAAGAGCATACAGAGATGAGTCAATCTCATGAAGAGAGAGACAGTCATATAAAGATTGCTGAAGAGAGGAACGGAAGAATGAGTAAGCATCCAAATGAGGCCCAGCAAAAACTATCCTGTTGCGAGACTCCCAGGTAGTCCATAAAGCCCAATAGCGAACCCAATCAAAGAAGACTTTATAGGATCTAAGGGGTGAAGGGAGAAGACCGAAGATCCAAAAGTATTTCCCAAAGGGTGCCTGTCGGAAGCGAGCTCTCAAACGTGCAGCAATCCGATCCAATAAAGTCCTGGTGAGAGGACAACTCCACAAAAGATGAAAGACTGTCTCTTGAGAAGCACCACAACCATGACAAGTTGAAGGTGCCAAAAGTCGCCTAGCCAAGAAAAGGCCGACTGGCAAGACTCCAAGCAAGCATCTCCATAAAAAAAGTCTACTTTTCAAAGGAAGACTGCATTTCCAAAGAGAATGAAGTCGCTGTTTCCACCAAGCCTGACTTTTATGAAGATGCCAAATCTGATTGGCATGTTCTTGAACCCAAGAGGCAGGCAACAAGAAATGATATATCGAATGAACCGAAAGTTTAGCCATTGATAAAGGGCCTTGTGCAGGTTGTTCTCTTTTAAGGCTCCAATCAACCAAACGATCAGAACGATCCAAATTTGCAATTGGTTCAAAAGGAGCAAGAAGCTCTCGAATAAGCTGTCAGATTGATCTATAATGCATCCCCAGACCAAATTTCCTGGCGGCAACCACAAAAGAAAGCACATGGCCACCAGCATCCAAAACATCATCAATAAGATAAACTCCTTTCTTTGAAAGGAAATATGCCTTCCTAGGCTCACGTAGAGCCAAGGGTACATGAAAAGCCTTCGACCAATGAATACTCTCAAGGCGAAGCGAAGAAGATTGCGCATTAAGCCTGGGATTCCAAAAAAGATATTGCGTAATCTGTTTCCAGGCAAAAATTAACTTAAATGAAAGAGGGCAGCCGACAATCTTTCCATCGAAATGGCTGAAAATTGCATCCCAATACGTAACAGTCCACTTTCCAAAAGCAGGTGAAGACAGACATACACATATGACCCAACATAATAGCCCATGGCTGGCGCTGTTGTACAAATTCCAACAGCAAAGTGGATTTACGAGCAAGCACATGAAAATGAATATTCAATATGTTCAAGCCACCATGTATCTTTGGAGAGCACATCTTTGGCATTGACAAAAGACGAAGACCCTTTTTACGATGTTGAGTTTTCCACACAATTGCCATTGCCAGAGACATAAACCGATCTATATCAGCTTTCCTCCACATAATCAATGGAAGAAAGAACTGTATGTAAGCCATTACAATAGCCTGCACTATCTTGAGACGTACATGAAGAGGCCAAGTGGAAAGCTGCCAATAATCAATTTTGCGATTCAATTTTAGCATAACCCATTGAATCATTTGTGAAGATGACAGCTGCCAACCCAAAGGGTAACCCAAATGACGAACGATATGTCCACCAGGAGGTATTCCACCGGGCCACAATACATGATGCCATTGCTGTACATTAAGCGCAAGCAAGGTAGACTTACGGAAGTTTACTTTCAAACCAGCAGCCAGACCAAAAAGTTCCAAAGCTTCCATTAATCTCTGAAGATCTTGTTGCGTATTCTTGGGCATAAAAAAAGAATCATCAGCATAGGCCTGAGCCAGGAAAGTACGCCCAGCAGGAAGCTGTAAGCCATGCAATTCATCAGTAGCTTGCAAAAAATCCAAGTAGCAAAGAAAAGGATGTGTGGCAATAGCAAACAACAAGGAACTAAGCGGACAACCCTGGCGAACTGAACGTCCCAATTTCCAAGAATCTGATAGAGAAGAGCTCAAAATCAAAGAAGCATCACTGTCATTATAGAGCCAATACACTATTTTGCCACTTTGCACCGAAACCAAGATAACTCATAGTCATAGCTACATAGTCCCAATGCACAGAATCAAAAGCTTTCTCAATATCAACCTGCAAAATGAGTACATCCTGCTTAGTGTATTTGGCATATTCAATGGCAATATAAGCATTGGCTAAATTATCATTGATTTGCCTCCGAGACACAAAACCATATTGCGCAGGATGCAAACCATCATGTAAAAATCCTTTAATACGATTTGCCAACATCTTAGTCAGAAGCTTATAGATGACAGGCATTAGAGTAATGGGCCTCCAATCAGAAAAAACTTCACAAAGATCCCGTTTAGGGAAAAGCTTAACCAATCCTTCTTTCCAAGAAGATGGTAGTATATCATTTGCCCAAAGCTTCATTGATCATATACAGCAATGATTGTTCCAGCTGAGGCCAAAAAGCATGGAAAAATTCCACTGTCAATCCATCCCATCCGGGAGATTTCCATCGACCCATTGAACGTAAAGCATCTTTAAGTTCAATATCAGTGAACGCAAATTCTAATTCCAATGCATCCTGTGGAGAAATAATGGGCTGAACATGATGCAATAAAGCATAACGAGCATTAAGTATGTCAAATGAAGTAGTTGGCGGTTTAACAAAAAGAGCTGCAAAATGCTGACTAGCAATATATGAGAGCTCCGATAAAGAATGAGTCCATTGACCATCAGATTTTTTCACCCTTCTGATGCATTCCTTTTGTCTTGAAGCATGTAGATTTTTGAAAAAATCTTTGGAAGAGCAACCCTTATCTATGATAGCTCGATGTCGCGAACGCGTCAACCATTTTTGCAATTTTCTCTGATCATTTAGCATGAGGAAATGCTTAGCCTGCATTAAAGATTCTTGTTCATTAGTATTTAAAACCCTATACTGAGCAAGATCAGCCATAGATTGACATGTTTCTTTAGCCTGCAAGATCCGATCCCGCAAGTCGGCCATGTAATAACGACCATAATCACAGATCACAGCCTGCATGCGCTGAACAAATTGAAACCAAGCAATGTCAATGTCCTCATGCATTTGAAGGGGCAAAGGCTCAATGGCTTGCAAAACCATTTCCTTGAAATCAGCATGCACAAGATAACTGTTGTTTAAAAGCAACAGCCTATGTTTCTGAAGAATAGAGACATCTTGTGGCATGTCGAAATAAAGGCCTAACCATAAAGGAGAATGATCAGAGAGTAACATGGAACGATCAATCCATAGTTTGCAAACAAAATCATCGTATTGGTCAGCATGTAACAAGTACCAGCGATCCAGACGTGTCCAGATATGTGGAAAAGCATTGTGGTTAAAAGTAAACCCTTGCAGATGAGGGAATACATGCTGCCATAGGTCCAAAATATTGCAAGAAGAGAGCAAATCATTCCATGTTCTGCGTTCAGCCCCAAGCATATGAGTTCTTCCAGTGGAATTAAATTCAGGAGATGGAGCATTATTAAAATCTCCACAAAGGAATGCATTATGGAGCCAGGGATAAGCCAACATTTGTGACCATATATTTGCCCTGTCAGCTGAGCTTTGTGGTGCATAAACTGCTGCAAATTCATAAATTTGTCCATACAATAAGCATTGAATGACCATCCATCTGCCAGCAGAATCATTGATGGCCAACATTGGTTGTAGATCATGCTTAACAAGCATAAAAACTCCCGAGTAATGCTGAGTGCCCGCATAAAATATATCATAACCAGCAAAGTGACCTGATTGACCCACTAAGCTATGCTGATTGTGTTCTTGCACACACACCAGATGAGGCTGCATTTTATGTACATAGTGCCAAAACAACCTAAATTTATTTGGATCACAAAGTCCTCTAATATTGTACGAAAGACATTTTATTGGAGCATCAAACATCAAATCTGTACAAAGGTATATACAGTGAACAGCTAGCAAAATCAATGCTGCATAACAACAACTGAATCAGGGAGAGAGCCCTCGCCCTGAATCAAGAGAGACTCATGCATATTCGTATCAACACACATATCCAAAGCATTTACATCGGCATCCATACTCGAGGAAGCACCTCGAACTACATCCGACCATATTCTAGAAAGCATAGTCGATGAAGTGGAAGACTGTGCAATAGTGGCAGATGCAGTCCAATTACGTGAAGGAACGGGAGCACGACGAACCATAGTAGCTTTTTTCGGAGTTTTCCATTCAGCCGAAGACATTTTATCTTTTCCTTTATCCTTAGGTTGATTAGGCACCGCCAAAGAAGAAACAACTTGTGGAATAACTTTAGCTTTTCCTTTCTCTTTCTCCTTTTGAGTATTTCGAGTGGCTTGATTTGTTGGTATCTCCTTAATTTGAGTTGGCTGCTCATTCGCTGAGATGGGAGGTACAACAGATAACGGCGGAGAATGCAGCAGAGAAGGACATTCAGAAGCCATATGCCCAAACTTATGACAAGTGAAACAAGCACCTGCAAAGACTCCCCAATTTAATTTGAAGTAACGTGCACCCATGCCACGCACATTTTCTACTTCAACAGCAATTGCAGGTGGTTGCTCATGGTCTGTATCCCACAAGATGCAAAATCTGTTTTTGTTTCCTGTAGGACGAGGTGCACAAACCACTTTGCCCAGAGTGGTTGCTATACCTGGCAAATGTTCCCTCAAATATTCCGGAAAATCCACGACCTCGACCCAAACAGGACAACGATGCCTAATCAAGGACTGATAGTCCTTGGTCGGGGACCAAGGTAACACATGTACCAACTGTACACCAAACATAAGGGGAGAAGTTTCAAGCATCTGCTGCTTATATTGACCATCAGACAGTAATACATCATAAAAACCCCTTGCTGCAAAGTGAACTCCATCTACAAAGGGTCCACCTAGAATGGACTGAATCCATTGAGCTACTTCTTGCGCAGAAGGCATTTTACCTGGAAAGAAGAGAATAATCCCTTTCTCTGAGTATCTACGCAGAGGAGACACAATCGTCGGCAATTTAATCTTGTAACTGAAAGAAGGAGGCGGGTCCTTCCATTTGACACGACTGTCTACAAAGTCCTCACATAAAGCCTCATATACAAACTGTGCATCAGACGAATCTTGCTTAATCATGGTGACAGATTCAATTGCAGCATGCTGCCTCTTGTTACTGTCTGCAGCATTATCCCGGCGAGCATAGGTCACAACAGTCTCAGACATAATTGCAAGAGTAAAGTCTGTACAACACTGCTAAACAACTCTTTTTTTTTTTTTGAAAGTTGTATGCTGTATACAGGAGCCTTTGAAATTTAGGCGAGTAGAGTCGCAGCTTCGAAGCAAAAGGAGTCGCAGGCGAACAGGCGAACAAGGTCGCAGGCGATAGGCGAATTGGGTTGCAGGCGATAGGCGAACTGGGTCGCAGGCGAGCAATCGAACAGGCGAACTGGGTCGCAGGCGAGTAGAGTCGCAGCTTCGAAGGCAAAGGGAGTCGCAGGCGATAAGCGAACTGGGTCGCAGGCGATAGGCGAACTGGGTCGCAGGCGAGCAGTCGAACAGACAAACTGGGTCGCAGGCGAGCAGGCCTCTCTCTCACACACGTGCGCGCACACACACACACACACGCGCGCGCGCACACAGACGAGCGCACAGAGAAGAAAAGCGAGCTATACAGCAGGTCGTGAACCCTAGAACAAGCTCTGCAGAGCATTCTCTCTCACACGGGATCGCCTGAATATTCAGTCTGCACACACTTTTTTTTTTAGTAAAACCAGTAATTGTTATATTTTCATAAAGTCAATATACAAGACATTAGACTCCAAAGGAGAGCCTAATGGAAGCACACAAGAAAGTTTACATAATCATATTCTCCAGAGTGGAGAATATCCAAAGATCAAAAGCACTCGAAGAAAAGCTGAATACAAGATGCATCCATGTCACCCTCAAGGCAAGCAGCATATACAGACTGTCGCAATGAGGCTCGGAAAGATTCATATGATTGGAGATTGTGCCTTCCCAAATATGCAAAATTGTGTTCACTCCAGATGGTCCATAGGGCCCAATATCTCACCCAAAATAGAAAAAGTGAGTATTGGGACAAAGTTCTGAGATGTCTGCCAAAGAGCCAGAAATGTTTCCCAAATCTATGAGTTGGGAAGCGAAGGCAAAGATAATCAGAAATACGCCTGAGGAGGATCCTAGAACAAGGACAATGCCAAAGCAAATGAGGAATTGTCTCTGAAAGAGCCATACATCTTAGACAGGTGGATGATGCAATATGGCGTCTTGCAAGTGTAACCCCCACTGACAATGTACCTGTCAAACATCTCCAGAGGAAAAGTCTTTGTTTCAAAGGCATTTTACTTTTCCATATCATTCGAATATTCTTCCTCCACCATGAAAGGGGTTTCCTTATATGCCATAAAGAATTGCCATATTGCTGGATCCATGGAGCAGGCTGAAGTAAATGATAGGCTTTAATGGAGGTTAGAGCGGGGAGAGGAACAGGATGAGTGCCTGTAGTGGAGGAAAGCAGCTGCCAATCCATAAGCCGATCCATAGGAGCCATAGGAGGAACTGGTAGAAAAGGAAATAATAAATCAGCAATTTTCTTCCATATGGTCCTGTGATGCATTCCCAAAGGATAGGAAGCCATAGCCTGGGGAAAAGATAAAACATATCCCTGATCATCCACCACATCTTGTATATACCGAATTCCCAATTTAGAGAGGTTGTATGCTCGGATCGGTTCCTGTAAGGCAAGTGGAGTGTCAAAGATGGCACTCCAATGAATACTTTCCTGTCTCATGGAATTTGTCCCCGAGCAATTATTAGGAGCCCATTTAACTTTTGAAAGTAGCTGTTTCCAGTCCAAAATCAAAGCAGTAGAGAAAGGGCAGCCTGGTATCTTTCCTGCAAATCTCCCAATGACAACCTCCCAGGGATCAGTAGTCCATTGGCCATAAGCAGAAGTCCTCATATTAACACACATAGATGCAAGCATACATGTCCATGGCTGTTGTTGGCGGAAAAAAGTATGCAGCATAGTGATTTTCCTTGCAAGGACATGATACCGCACATTTAGAATATTTAGACCACCATGCATCCTTGGGGAGCACAACAATTCCATCTTCATCAGTCTTAATGCTTTCACTGCCGCTTTTGTTCTCCAGAGTATTTCCATGGCTTGTGACATAAAGGCTGAAATATCCCGAGAGGACCAATGTAACAATGGCAAATAAAATTGCACATATGACATTACAATAGACTGCACTATTCTGAGCCTGACATGAAGCGGCCAGGTAGATATCTTCCAGAAATCCAATTTATGTTGCAGTCTTTGTAAGACCCATTTGAGCTGCTGCTTCCTAGTAATATGCCATCCTATTGGATATCCCAAATGCCTGACTGCATCTTTTGAATTCACCACTTGCCCAGGCCAAAGGAGAGAATGCCAATCACATTGTTTGAGAGGAAGTAATTTAGATTTGTCAAAATTAATATTCAGACCAGCTGCCAAGCCAAACAATGAAAGCGTGGTCATTAGCATATGTACTTCCTGGGGTGAATTCTGTGGCATGAAAAAGGAATCATCAGCATATGCTTGAGCCAAAAAGGATGATGCCCCAGGGATTGTGAGCCCTTTCATCTGCCCTGTATGTGTCAGATGATCAAGATACTTTAGAAGGGGATGGGTGACAATGGCATATAGCAAAGCACTAAGGGGGCAGCCCTGTCGTACTGATCTACCCAATGTCCATGAGCGGGAGAGATGGTTTCCCAAAATACACTGAGAGGTAGATCCAGAGTAGAGCCAAAATACTGCATTTGCCATCTTGGGACCAAAACCAAGTTTGAACATAATTTGAGAGATGAAGTCCCAGTGAACAGTATCAAATGCCTTAGCAATATCCACTTGCAAAATAAGTACATCTTGATGGGAGTACTTAGCATATTCAATTGCTGTCAAGGCATTGGAAATGTTATCATGGATTTGTCTACGCGGGATAAATCCATATTGATAAGGATGAAGACCCACATCCAATATCGTATGCAGCCGGTGCACCATCATCTTTGCAATAAGCTTATAAACTACTGGCATCAAAGTAATGGGCCTCCAATCCGACAGATGATCACAGAGATGTTTTTTAGGCACTAGTTTTACTATGCCATGTTTCCATGAGTGTGGCATCTGGTTTGCCTGCCAGGCTGCATTGATCATCTGTAATAGGACTTCTTTCAAGTCATCCCAAAAGACAATATAGAATTCCACCGTAAGTCTGCACACACACCACAGTGCAGACACACACACACACACTTTTTTTTTTTTTTTGTGGAATCATAAGTACACACACACACTTTTTTTTTTTTTTTGGTAAAACTAGTTGAAAATGCATTATATCATGAATGTACAAAAGGGTTAGGCATCAGGAGGATGTCTAAACCCTATAACTCAAAAAACAGCAGTAAAAAAGTTCTATGCAAGAGCAGGGCAGTGCTCAAGAAAAGAGCCTATGCCCTATCTATCAGAAACAGTAAAAGAAAAGCTGAACACAAGAAACATCCAAATCTCCCTCATGCACGGCATCATATAAAGACTGCCGCAACGAGGCTCGGAAGAACTCATAAGGCTGCTGAAGGGGTGAATTCAGATATGTATAATTTCGCTGTAGCCAGAGGGTCCACAAGGCCCAATATCTGATCCAATGGAAGAAAAGAGAATACTGTGACAATGCAGCTGACATTGGATGACATTCAGCTCTCTTTAGTCAGACACTTGCAGGTTAATCAATTATATCTTTCTCATGAAAAATTCCAGCAAATGATCAGATTGGCTTGTAAGCCATTGTTAGCTCATGCTCGGGAGGATCTGGATTTTGCTTGGAACTCCTTTGTACATCGTATTCAAAATGTCATGAAGGAATATGGAAGATGGTACATGGCAGAAACTAGACATCATATCCAGTGGGCAAAATCATACAAGCAGTCCTTGGTACAGATTAGCCATCAAAGGTCTCTTTCTGCTTCTGAACAGAATTCATTGTCTTGTGCTTCTTCCATAATTGATGCTAATGATAAACGCAAGCTTTCCAAATGGCAGACAAGGGCTAGAGTTAAACCTATGCTGGATAAGGGCTGCTCCTCGAAATCTTTCTTTCGAAATTTACACATGTACAGACAAAGTCAATCTATCATGAGAGTCAGGAAATCGGATGATCTTTGGACCCAGTCTCTATCTCAGTTAGAAAAACAATGCCTGGATCATTTTCGGCTTCTTTTTTCTCTACCATCTTCTTCTACATCTCAGGCTGCATTGGCTCGGAGCAAATTTATTGAGCTTGTTTCTCCTATTGTTTCTTTGCAAAAAGCTTCAATGCTGGAAATGTCCTTTTTGGATACAGAATTGGATGAAGCCCTCAAGCATTTGGGTAAACATAAATCCCCAGGTTGGGATGGTTTGACAGTTGAATTTTTTGTAGCTTTCTGGGCTGAATTGAAGGGTCCAATCTTGAAGCTCGTTAATGTAGCCTGGCAGCATCAACATCTTCCCTCAGCTTGGAAACATGGTCTGGTTAAGCTTCTGCCCAAAAAACCTCTGTGTGAAACAATGGATGACTGGAGGCCTATCACTTTGATGCCTGTTATATATAAACTTATTGCTAAAATGCTGGTACACCGGATAAAGGATATCCTTCATGATGGACTTCATCCCAGGCAATATGGTTTTGTTCCAAGAAGGCATATACATGATAATATCTCCAATACTCTCATTGCAATGGAATATGCAAAATACTCTGCTCAAGATGTCTTGGTCATGCAGGTGGATGTGGCAAAGGCATTTGATACGGTGCAGTGGGATTATGTTTCTCAAATCATGTCTAAACTTGGTTTTGGGCCAAAGCTAGTTAATGTCATATACTGGCTTTACTCAGATTCCACTGCTCAATGCTTTATAGGGAAACATTTATCTGAGTCTTGGACTCTAGAACGATCAGTTCGACAGGGATGCCCTCTCAGTGCTCTGTTCTATGCTATTGCTTCGCATCCTTTGCTTCTTTACATGGATCATCTGGTTGATACTAGACAGTTAGAGGGGCTTCAGATTTCTGGTTCACGGCCTTTCATTGCACAGGCTTATGCAGATGATTCATTCTTCATGCCAAAGAACAGTCCTGTGGAGCTTCGTCTATTGATGGATACTCTTTCAGATTTTGGGTTGGCAGCTGGTTTAAAGATTAATTTTCAGAAATCGAAACTTTTACCTCTCAAGCATTGTGATTGGCATGCTATCTTGTGGCCTGGCCAGATTATTTATCCGGAAAGCATAGTAAGACACTTGGGCTATCCCATTGGCTGGAAAATCAGAAATAAGCAACAAATATCTTGGGTGCTAAACAAAATTAAGGACAAATTAGAATATTGGAAGATCTCCACTTGGCCATTACATGTACGGCTTCGAATTGTTCAGTCCATTGTTCTGGCTTATGTCCAATTCTACCTTCCTCTATTACATTGGTCATCTCGAGATCTTTCTTCTTTTATGTCTCAAGCCATGGAAATTTTTTGGAAAACTAAGCTTCATAAAAAAGCTTTAAGGCTGCTCAAAATGGACCTGCTTTGCTCTCCAAAAATGCATGGTGGTTTGAATATTATAAACATCAAATTTCATGTGCTGGCAAGAAAGATCACTATGCTCAAAACCTTCTTTCAGCAAGAACAGCCGTGGTCTATCATGTTGGCTATTCTGTGTGGTAGTATGCGCACAAATGCTTATGGTTGCTGGTTGGTTGATCCATCGGAAGTAGTGCTTGGCAAATTTCAAGGTAAAATCCCTGGTTGTCCATTTTCTACTTCCTTGATTCAGGATTGGAAGAAAGTGCTCTCCCGCATCAAATGGTCTCCCCATCCTGCTTCTATAGCTTCCTCGCTTCGAATGGAAAGCATACATTGGAGTGCTGTTTTTTAAGTACACACACACACACACACACACACACACACACATATACACACACACACGTATGTGTATACGGCAAAAATCAAGAGAGATCTCGCATAGCCCAGGTCAGAGCGACATGCCATCAGATGTTCAATAGGCAGTCTCATGATCGGTCGAATCGTTGAGCGTCCGGATGTCTTCGTTGGAGACTCTCAAAGCGCTACGAGGTCGGAGAGGCCAAAAGGGATGGGGGCGCTGGGAACAGACAGGATCTCTCATATATATATATATGTTTTATGTCTGCATATATGTTTGTGTGTATGGGATGTAGATAGGTAAATGAATATTTATGTATGTATATGTGTATGCATATGTATCTTTATATGATACTAAGAGGCCACGTTATTGATCTTGCAGATTCAATTCTTCCAGCTGCTTCTGATTTTTCATGGCTGCATAACAGTTCTTACACAGCGGGGGATCAAGCTGTGGCAATGCTATCATTAAAGGACCGATTTAATAACTCTGTGTTTCTTAGACAAAAAGAGGTTAATGCTGTACAAATTAGACTTTATCAAATGCTTAAGTTTGGGACAATGAATTTTCTTGATACTAAGATAACTAAGTCGTTGGAAGGCAGTGTGCTGACAGTGTCATTCTTTACAAAAGTATCTGGGGATTTCCAGCTTTTGATCACAGATGTTTATGGATCATCCATCAAGGGGTCACCATTTTCCTTCTCCGTAGTTCCAGGTAAAGAAATGCTGCTTCTCTATGGGGCGAGCTTATTAAACTGTACATGCATAAATGAAAGAACTTGGAAAAGTGTCTGGATGTTCTGGCCAATAAAATTATATGCTTATAGGCAAGCCTAGACTGTGAAGTATGTGTGTGTTTGTGTGTGTACACACACAAACATACCTATATACCTTTATGTATGTACGTATGTGTATACACACACACACACACACACACACACACACACTTTTTTTGGTGATATCCAGTGCAGTATATTTATATGCTCATAAATTTACATGATGGGAGGTCTCCGAAATGGAGAGTATCCCAAAGATCAGAAACATAAAAAGAAAAGCTCTATGCAAGAAGCATCCATATCACCCTCATGGCAGGCATCATAACACACACTTTTTTTTTATTTAGTAAAACCAGTAATTGTTATATTTTCATAAAGTCAATATACAAGACATTAGACTCCAAAGGAGAGCCTAATGGAAGCACACAAGAAAGTTTACATAATCATATTCTCCAGAGTGGAGAATATCCAAAGATCAAAAGCACTCGAAGAAAAGCTGAATACAAGATGCATCCATGTCACCCTCAAGGCAAGCAGCATATACAGACTGTCGCAATGAGGCTCGGAAAGATTCATATGATTGGAGATTGTGCCTTCCCAAATATGCAAAATTGTGTTCACTCCAGATGGTCCATAGGGCCCAATATCTCACCCAAAATAGAAAAAGTGAGTATTGGGACAAAGTTCTGAGATGTCTGCCAAAGAGCCAGAAATGTTTCCCAAATCTATGAGTTGGGAAGCGAAGGCAAAGATAATCATAACACACACACACACACACACACACACACACACACACACACACACTTTTTTTTTTGGTAATATCCAGTGCAGTATATTTATATGCTCATAACTTTACAAGATGGGAAGTCTCCGAAGTGGAGAGTATCCCAAATGTCAGAAACATAAAGAGAAAAGCTCTAAACAAGAAGCATCCATATCACCCTCATGGCAGGCATCATATAAGGATTGCCGCAGTGAGGCTCTGAAGGATTCATATGACTGGTGATTCTGCCGACCCAAGTATGCCAAATTATGCTCACTCCAAATTGTCCAAAGAGCCCAATATCTCACCCAAGAGAAAAATAGTGAGTATTGGGACAAGGGCCGCATATATCTGCCAAAAAGCCAAAAATGTTTCCCAAATTTGTGACTAGGGAAACGGAGCCGAAGAAAATCTGAAATTCTCCTGAGGAGGATCCTGGAACAAGGGCAGTGCCAAAGCAGATGAAGAACAGTCTCTGAGGGAGCCTGACATCTTAGACATGTGGAAGGTGCAATGTGACGTTTAGCAAGTACGACCCCCACTGACAATGTGCCTGTCAAACATCTCCAAAGAAAAAGTCTTTGTTTCAATGGCATTTTACACTTCCACAAAATCCGGAGATTCTTCCGCCACCATCATAGTTGTCACGGTACGAAAATACGATACCGTACGGGAATATTCGGTACGATATGAAATTTTGGGATACGGTACGATAAAATACGGTTTTTTAAATTAAAGAACACCTACAAACATAGACATTTTCAATTTGGAAGGGTAGAGTCTAGAGAAGTTGTTTCAAACCAAAATATCATTAAAAACAACTAAACAAGTTTGAAGTGACAAACAAAAGTACATAAGTATAGAGGTGCGATGCGATCAGCGCGCTAGGCGCGAGTACAAAAAGAGAGGCTAGAGCCAAGGCCCAAGGAGAGACTAGACAAAGGCATCACTATCAGAGCTCTCGCTGAAATCATCCTCATGAGAAGAGGACACATCAGTGGCCTCGCCGAAGTCGCCATCGCTAAGAAGGTTGCCCTCATCATCGAACTCGGGCTCTCTAAGCTCATGTGAGAAGCCAA
Source organism: Cibotium barometz (assembly GCF_041138505.1). NCBI lineage: Eukaryota > Viridiplantae > Streptophyta > Polypodiopsida > Cyatheales > Cibotiaceae > Cibotium > Cibotium barometz. The sequence goes on from NC_141098.1 coordinate 34,805,096, forward strand.
AGGGAGCATCCTCATCTGCAAGAGCGAGTGTGGAGCTACCCGATCCACGCCGCACATAGGTATGCACTATGTCCCTGGGAGCACCACGAACCGTGCATCCACGGCTTCCTACTTGCACTCCTCTGCCACTACCTCCACGCCCACGACGAGTGCGAGTAGGTCGTCGATCAAATGACTCGAGCTCTCGATAGATCTCTGCATAGATCCTCTCCTCCTCCTCATCCTGCACTTTGTTTACACTCTGAAGAGTGTCCCCTGTGAGCTTGAATGTATCCACATTCACCTACATTGTACAATGATCAAGTGACAAGCAATGTATTAGAATTTGGTTCCAAATTTCAATAAACATTGAAGTTTGAAATTTGAATGCTTATAACTTATAACTTATAAGTTGTAACTTATACCTGTCTCGCTGATTCCATCTTTTGCATTGCGCGCAGCATGCGCAAGTTAGCGCGGCAATACACTAGCCGCTCTAACTGTTGCGTGCTCAAGCGATTACGTAACTTCGTGTGTACAAGTGAGTAGGAACTCCAGTTCCTCTCACATGCACCCGAAGAGCAATCCTGAGCTAGGATTCTCAAAGCCACCTTTTGGAGGCTTGAGAGCGCATACCCAAATGTCTCCCACCAAAAGAGGGGCTTCACAAGGGATTCCCTCTTCCAACAGGTAGTAGATGCAAACGCGGCTCCTCCCCTTTGGTCATTGTAGCTTATGAGCTCCTCAAGGAACTTCCCATGGCGATCCTCCGGCAATGCTTTGGGCAAGTAAGCATCTCGGGCTTCAAGTAGCTCCACGTTGGTGAAGAGGGCGGGTGATTTGTAAGCCGGATGCAATAAAGCGGCAAGACCATGGATAGGTCTTCGCATCCACTTCCATCTCTTCTCCACAATGGCCAACATACCATCGCGCTTCTCCTCGTCGATGGAAGGAGAAACGCGTAACTCTGCTATGGCCTCTCCCATGAAGTGAACAAGAAGGCCCATGGTGGCTCCCTCCATGTCGGTCATCCGCAATACCCTATAGAAGGGCGTGACCGCAATGACAATAGTGCGGACCGACTGCCAAAACTCCTCCTTTAGGCAAAGCCGTTGCATGGCTTTGGCCTCCGCCGATTCTCGCTCATCCCACTCATTCCACATTGTGGAGACCACTGTTTGGCGAAGGGAGGATTTCACATCGTGGAGGCGCTCCAAGACGAGCCACATGTAGGCGAAGCGTGTAGATGAAGGCTTCTTCAATTCCAACTTGCTATGTTCGCGGAACATGGCAAGCACCTTCACCTTTGTGGTGAAGAAGGTAACAATAGAGATAGCTTCGGTCATTACTTCCTTCATCCACACTAACTTGCCCATATCCTCCATGAGCAAGTCAATGCAATGGGAGGCACAAGGCGTCCATACTATGGAGGGATAGTCCTTCTCGAGCAACTTCCCCATCCGACGGCAATTTGAAGCGTTGTCGGTGATGACTTGCACCACGTTCTTCGATCCAACCTACATGTCACAATGCACATGAATGGATGCAATGAGCGTATGCCGTATGAGACTTGAGTCATGACTCATGATATAGCCACATATGATCATATGATTCATATCACATATACCAAAGCCTAAACTTTAAAGACTTTAGTGCAATTTGAAAGTTGGAACTTACCTCCATGATGGCTTGCTTGATATGGCGATATATGAATGCACCCGATGTTTTCCTCCCCGCCTTTCCGGAATCCACGCCCCGCACAAAGTATGTGCCAAGAGGGCAAGAGACAAGTATATTGATGATGCCTCTCTTCTTCCGGTCACTCCATCCGTCGGAGAGGATGCTACACCCATACTTGGACCATGCCGCCCGCACCGGATTGAGAGATCTATCGATTCTTTCCCTCTCGTCCACAAGCCTCTTCGTGCGCATGTCATGATAGGAGACGCCGGTCCATCCTTCACATGGGCCCACATTTGCAATGGCTTTCACCATTGACTTCCATTGATCTACCTTGAGCACATGGAATGAGAGATTGCACTCAATAATGGTGCATGCAATCTCTATATCCGCTAGCCGTTGCCGTTCTCGGAGATGTGATAGAGAAGAATTGAACCCCCCGGTGGCTTGGGCTAGAGTGGCTTGCCTCATGGGAGACTCAAGCCTTTGTCTCTTTGAGGAGGCGGAGGCGGAGGTGGCACCGATGGAGGTGGCACCGATGGAGGCGGCGGGGGAGGATGTATCACAAGGCGGGGAAATGACCTCATCATCCGCCCTTGAGCTTCTACCACTATCATAGTGAGCACCCAATCCACCCTTGATCTTGTTGAAGATCTCATCGGATATAGCAAGGGGGACTTCCTTGCATGGCGCAACTTGCCCCCCCACCTTTCCAACATGTTGGAGAAGCCTAGTAACTCCACTTGTGTATTGTTTGCCACAATACTTACAAGTCCACCTATATGACTTGGACTTTCCATCGGCTTTCTCTACATGGATAGCATGCACATTGAAGGCTTCATTCTTCTCCCTTGTCATTGTAATAGAGAGAGAGAAGTTAGAAGATTCAAGAGATGGATAGGCTTGAGAGAGAGAGAGAGAGAGAGAGAGAGAGAGAGGCTTGAGAAAATGAGAGTGAGGCTTGAGTCTTGACTCTTGAGAGAGAGAAAGCCTAAAGGCTTGAGAGAGAGAGAGAGGCTTGAGAGAGGGCCTATGGGGGAGAGAGTGGCTTGAAAGTTGAGAGTTGAGAGAGAGAGAGAGAGAGAGGGGGGGGCTTGATGGTCACTTGAGCAAGACTCAAGAGAGGGGGGGGCTTGATGGCTTGAGTAATGAGCATTGAGAGGCTAGAGCTTTGAGAGAGGCTTAGGGGGTGGGCATTTTATAAGGGCCAAGGCCATGTAGCATGGGCCATGGCCAATGGGCACATGGGCCACAAAGCATGTGCCATGCCCAAAACGGCCAGCAAACGGCTACAAAACAGCCACGAAAACGCGCAGTCGGCGGCGGCGCAACGGACAGAAACGGCCACGAAAATGCGCAGTCGGCGGCGGCGCAACGGACAGAAACGGGCAAATATGGCATATCGTACCGTACGATATCGTACGGTATCGTACCGTACGAATCGTACGTACGAATCGAGTCGTACGCGTACGAGAAACAACCCTGGCCACCATGAGAGGGGCTTCCTTATATGCCACAGAGAATTAGCATGTTGATGAATCCATGGGGCAAGCTGAAGAAGCCAGTAGGCTTTGATGGAGGTTAAGGCAGGAAGGGGAATAGGATGAATGCATGTAGTAGATGGCTGCAATTGCCAATCCATAAGCCTGTTTGTATCAGCCACGGGTGGAATAGGTAAAAAGGGATGCAATAAATCAGCAATTTTCTTCCATATCAACCTATGATGCATTCCCAATGCATAGGTAGCAGTGGCCCGGGGAAAGGATAAGACATATCCCCGATCATCTACCACATCATGTATGTACCTAATTCCCAATTTCATAAGATTGTATGTCCGAACAGGTTCCTGTAAAGCAAGTGGAGTGTCAAAGATGGCACTCCAATGAATACTTTCTTTCCTCATCGAGTTTGTCTCCAAGCAATTATCAGGAGCCTATTTGACCTTAGAGAGAACTTGTTTCCAGTCAAGTATGAGGGCAGTAGAGAAGGGACAACGAGGTATCCTCCCTACAAATCTCCCAATCACAACCTCCCAATGATCCGTAATCCAATGACCATAAGCACAAGTCCTCATGTTGACACACATGGATGCTAACATACAAGTCCATGGCTGCTGTTGACGGAAGAAAGTATGCAACATTGTAGCCTTCCTTGCAAGTACATGATATTTTATATTGAGGACATTAAGTCCACCATGTATCCTTGGGGAGCACACCATTTCCATCTTCATCAGTCTCAATGCTTTCACAGCAGTTTTTGTCTTCCATAATATCTCCATAGCTTGAGACATAAAAGCTGAAATATCCCTGGAGGACCAATGCAGCAAGGGCAAATAGAACTGGACATAGGACATCACAATGGATTGTACTATTCTGAGCCTGACATGAAGAGGCCAAGTAGAAATCTTCCAGTATTCCAGTTTATGTTGAAGTCTCTGGAAAATCCATTTTAACTGCTGCTTTCTGGTGATATGCCATCCTATGGGATATCCCAAATGCCTGACAATATCTCTGGAATGCACCACCTGACCCGGCCAAAGAATAGAATGCCAGTCACATTGTTTCAGGGGGAGTAATTTAGATTTGTCAAAATTGACATGCAATCCCGCTGCCAACCCATATAAAGAAAGAGTGGCCATAAGTTTGCGAAGTTCCTGAGGAGAATTCTGTGGCATGAAGAAGGAATCATCAGCATATGCTTGTGCCAAAAAAGATGTAGCCCCTGGGATTTTGAGACCAGTCATCTGTCCTGTGTTTGTAAGATGATCAAGATACATCAAAAGAGGATGGGTCGCAATGGCATAGAAGAGAGCACTGAGAGGGCAGGCCTGTCTAACTGATCGACCCAATATCCATGACCTAGACAGATGGCGCCCAAGAATGCATTGAGCAGTAGAGCCAGAATAAAGCCAATAAACAGCATTTACCATCTTGGGACCAAAGCCCAACTTTGTCATGATCTGAGAGATGAAATCCCATTGAACATTGTCAAATGCCTTAGCAATATCCACTTGCAATATAAGCACATCTTGATGCGAATACTTAGCATATTCAATTGCAGTTAAGGCATTGGATATATTGTCATGGATTTGTCTTCGCGGCACAAAACCATACTGATGAGGATGAAGTCCTGCATGCAGTATCCCGTGAAGCCTATGTACAATCATTTTGGCAATAAGTTTGTAAAGTACAAGCATTAAAGTAATAGGCCTCCAATCTGATATATGATCACACAGATGTTTTTTGGGGACAAGCTTGATTATACCATGCTTCCAAGAGTGCGGTAATTGATTTTCTTGCCAGGCCACATTGATCATTCGCAAAAGGACCTCTTTCAAATCATCCCAAAAAGAAATATAAAATTCCACTGTAAGGCCATCCCAGCTAGGGGACTTGTATTTGCTGAGGTGGAACAACGCATTATCAAGTTCTGTCAGTAAAAGGCCTCTCCAAGGTAAGAGCATCATCCATTTCAACTATTTCAGAAACATATTGAAGAAATTCAGTCCTGGCATCAGTCACTTGATTTGATGGGGAACTAGGAGCAGAAAACAATTTCTGGAAATAATTGTGGCATTCGTCTTGGAGATCAGAGAAAGAGTGAGTCCAAGAGCCATCCAGTTTCCTAACCCTTAGACATGAATTTTTATTTCGAGTAGCATGCAAGCCCTGGAAAAAGGATTTTGAAGAGCAGCCTTTATCCATGAGGGGCTTCATTCTTGCCCTAATCTGCCATTTGTGCAATTTCCTCTGATCATTAACAGTAAGTTTAAATTGTGCATGTGAAAGGGAATCCTTTTCTGAATTAGAGAGTGGCCTCGACTGAGAAAATTCAGTCAAAAGTTGTACTGTCCTTTTTGCCCAGTTAACCTCATTCCTCCATTTTGTCATATGCCATTTGCCATACTCCCTAATGACATTCTGAATACGAGAGACGAAGCTGTCCCAAGCATAATTCATGTCCTCCTGGGCATGAACTGGCAAAGGATGAATGGCAAATCTGATCATTTGCTGAAAGTTGTGATGTTGGAAATAAGCCCGATTAACATGCAATAATCTACTGGAGAGAAATGGCAAATCATCCAGAGGCATGCCAAGCTGCAAATTCATCCACAATGGAGCATGATCTGACAAGCCCAATGAGAAATCTATAAGGAGATGAGGGCTAAAATCTGCAAATTGTTGTGGATAAAACAAATACCATCTGTCAAGCCTTGCCCAGTACGTAGTAAGTGCATTATGATGAAAAGTATATCCAGGGACTGACCCTTGGAGAAGTACCCATAAATCTTCAGCCCGCACAGAAAGAAGCATGTCATCCCATTTGTGCCTTTCCAATGATAACATATGAGATCGTGAAGTGGTATTATCTCTAGGCAGAGGGGAATTATTAAAATCCCCACAGATGAATGCATTGGATCTCCATGGATATCTGCAGAAAGAATCCCACAAAGAAGCCCTCATGGCAGAGGTATGGGAGGCATAGACTGATACAAACTCAAAAATATCACCATCAACATTGCATTGTATTACTATCCATCTGCCACTATTGTCATTGAAGGCCAACTGAGGCTGCAACTCATGTCTTGTCCTCCATAATATCTCCATAGCTTGAGACATAAAGACTGAAATATCCCTGGAGGACCAATGCAGCAAAGGCAAATAGAACTGGACATAGGACATTACAATGGACTGTACTATTCTGAGCCTGACATGAAGAGGCCAAGTAGAAATCTTCTAGTATTCCAGTTTATGTTGAAGTCTTTGGAAGATCCATTTTAGCTGCTGCTTCCTGGTGATATGCCATCCTATGGGATATCCCAAATGTCTGACTACATCTTTGGAATGCACCACTTGACCCGGCCAAAGAATAGAATGCCAGTCACATTGTTTCAGGGGAAGTAATTTAGATTTGTCAAAATTGACATGCAATCCCGCTACCAAGCCATACAATGAAAGAGTGGTCATAAGCGTTTGAACTTCCCGGGAAGAATTCTGTGGCATAAAGAAGGAATCATCAGCATATGCTTGTGCGAAAAAAGATGCAGCTCCAGGGATTTTAAGACCAGTCATCTGTCCTGTGTTTGTAAGATGATCAAGATACATTAAAAGGGGATGGGTCGCAATGGCATATAAGAGAGCACTAAGAGGACAGCCCTGTCTAACTGATCGACCCAATGTCCATGACCGAGACAGATGACCCCCAAGAATGCACTGAGAAGTAGAGCCAGAATAAAGCCAGTAAACTGCATTTGCCATCTTGGGACCAAAGCCCAACTTGGTCATGATTTGAGAGATAAAATCCCATTGAACAGTGTCAAATGCCTTAGCAATATCCACCTGCAATATAAGCACATCTTGATGCGAATACTTAGCATATTCAATTGCAGTCAAGGCATTGGATATATTGTCATGGATTTGTCTTCGCGGCACAAACCCATACTGATGAGGATGAAGTCCCGCATTCAGTATCCTGTGAAGCCTATGCACAATCATTTTGGTAATGAGTTTGTAAACTACAGGCATCAAAGTAATAGGCCTCCAATCTGACATATGGTCACACAGATGTTTTTTGGGCACAAGTTTGACTATACCATGCTTCCAAGAGTGCGGCAACTGATTTTCTTGCCAGGCAACATTGATCATTTGCAAGAGGACTTCTTTCAAATCATCCCAAAAAGAAATATAAAATTCCACCGAAAGGCCATCCCAGCCAGGGGACTTGTATTTGCTGAGGTGGAACAATGCATTATCAAGTTCTGTGTCAGTAAAAGGTCTCTCCAAGGTAAGAGCTTCATCCATTTCCACTATTCCAGAAACATATTGGAGAAATTCAGTCCTAGCCTCAGTCATTTGATTTGATGGGGAACCAGGAGCGGAGAATAATTTCTGGAAATAATTCTGGCATTCATCTTGGAGATCAGAGAAAGAGTGCGTCCAAGAGCCACCTTACCCTTAGGCATGAGTTTTTCTTTCGAGTAGCATGCAAGCCCTGAAAAAAGGCTTTTGATGAGCAGCCCTTATCCATGAGGGGCTTCATTCTTGCCCTAATCTGCCATTTGTGCAATTTCCTCTGATCATTAACCGTCAATTTAAACTGAGCATGTGAAAGGGAATCCTTTTCTGAATCAGAGAGAGGCCTTAACTGAGAAAATTCAGTCAATTGTTGTGCTGTCCTTTTTGCCCATTTAACCTCATTCCTCCATTTAGTCATATGCCAGTTGCCATACTCCCTAATGACATTTTGCATACGAGAGACAAAGCTGTCCCAAGCATAATTCATGTCCTCCTGGGCATGCAAAGGCAAGTAATGAATTGCAAGTCTGATCATTTGCTGGAAATAGTGATGTCGGAAATAAGCCTGATTAACATGCAATAATCTACTGGAGAGGGGTGGCAAATCATCCAGAGGCATGCCAAGCTGCAATTCATCCACAATGGGGCATGATCTGACAAGCCCAATGAGAAATCTATAAGGAGATGAGGGCTAAAATCTGCAAATTGTTGAGGGTAAAACAAATACCATCTGTCAAGCCTTGCCCAGTATGTAGTAAGTGCATTATGATGAAAAGTATATCCAGGCACTGACCCTTGGAGAAGCACCCATAAACATACACATACACATACATGTGTATTATACATATACATATACATATATGTATACATAAACATATACTTAGATACATGCATATCATCACAATGCTTTTACAGAATATTGGGCCAGGCTTGATAGATGGTATTTTATTCATGCTCAGCAATATGATGATTATACATGTCAAATGTGGACTGATTATTCTCAACAACTATCTGATCATACTCCACTCTGGCTCAACCTTTCTTTTGGTATGCCTCTGGATGACATTCAGCTCTCTTTAGTCAGACATTTGCAGGTTAATCAATTATATCTTTCTCATGAAAAATTCCAGCAAATGATCAGATTGGCTTGTAAGCCATTGTTATCTCATGCTCAGGAGGATCTGGATTTTGCTTGGAACTCTTTTGTACATCGTATTCAAAATGTCATTAAGGAATATGGAAGATGGTACATGGCAGAAACCAGACAGCATATCCAGTGGGCAAAATCATACAAGCAGTCCTTGGTACAGATTAGCCATCAAAGGTCTCTTTCTGCTTCTGAACAGAATTCATTGTCTTGTGCTTCTTACATAATTGATGCTAATGATAAACGCAAGCTTTCCAAATGGCAGACAAGGGCCAGAGTTAAACCTATGCTAGATAAGGGCTGCTCCTCGAAATCTTTCTTTCGAAACTTACACACGTATAGACAAAGTCAATCTATCATGAGAGTCAGGAAACCGGATGGTCTTTGGACCCAGACTTTATCGCAGCTAGAAAAACAATGTCTGGATCATTTTCGGCTTCTTTTTTTTTCTACATGCATATACACACACATACACACGTGTGTACATGTATATGTGTGTGTGTACGTACACATCCATGCATTAATATGCATACATATAGGTATATTTCACACATACACATACATACACACATATCTGTGCACGTGTGTCTGTGTGGGTGAATGGATGGATATTAGACTTTTGACATAAGAATTTTTTTTCCTTCAGGGTCTGTAGTGATAAAGAACTGTTCAGGGAAATGGCAGAATGCGAAACCGGATGTGGAGGAAGGGGAATTGGCACAGTTTTTAGTAATGGAGCGTGATGCATTTGGCAATACAGTCTGCAGAAATGTATCGAAAGGGGAAAAGCAGCTGGTGTTCCAGGCAAGGGTGATGAGCCTTGAGGAGGTGCGTGTCTTGGAATTAGAGTTCAAGCCACTCAAAGGTGAAGATGATGGGATAGTATGTGGCCAGCTGGTCACATTTTTAGTATTTAACAATCTGGGCCATTTTCGCCTCGAGATCAAGAGCGCTAACCAAAGTATCTATGGGTCACCGTACCCTTTCAATGTTGTTGAAGGTACATTTATTTGGAGGATAAAAGTTGGCATGATAATACTTAAGCGCACAGTTGTTTAGAGTTATGAATGATAAAGAACATCAACGTGACACACACTTTTTTTTTTTTTTTTGGGTGGTGAAACCACTATTTTATCGTACAATGGAGAACCCTCAAAGCGAGAGGCTCTCATTAAAGTACATCTAAAAATAGTGGAAAAACACATCGTAGTTCTGCTGATCAATCTGCTGTAGCTCAAAACTATCATGCAATGTTTGACATAATGATCGACAGAAGTAAATATACTTGGCGATCCGAGGTTGAGCAAACACCTCACAATTACGATCCAACCATATTCACACACACACACACACACACACACACGGATTTCTGTAGAACTTAATCAACATCAATGGAATCTTTTAACAGGACCGGTTAGCAGCTCTTTGAGCTCATTTGAAGGGCCAGGACTGGAGGTATCCAAGGCTGGCAATCCCACCTACTACATTATGAGGCTTCGTGACGACAAGGGGGCACCAAAAGGCTCACATCTGAGCTCGCTAAATGTCCAAATTTTCAAATTTGGTGGCATCTTACAAATCAAGCCTGTCGTTAATGTTGTTCCCAACAACCTTGGTGTCTTTAATGTTAGCTATCTGCCTATCATTTCGGGGATTTATGTTATCTTGACAAGATGGATAGCAGTTCAACTTGGTGGCACTCGCTACATGACAGTGAATCCTGGTATTTATCTTAGCAGAAAATCAAGTTTGTTTTGATTATATAGAGCTGCCAAAAAATTGATCAATGGAATTTTTTTTGGGGAGGTTGCATTCTTTTGGAAATCCTTTTTTCAGAAACATCGTGTACAAATATGTACGGATATGTATGTACATGAACATGTATATAAGTAAATATGTATATATTCTTCAAACCTTGCATGAGGTTGGAACCCTTCTTCAGAAACAGATTATACAAATATGTTAGAGGGGGAGAGAAAGAAAGAAAGTAATATTAACGTCTACAAAAGACCCCAAGGGTCTAGGAGACCATGAATGGTACAATGATACCATGCCACATGGGTATTGAGCCATGGAAAAAGTGCGAAAGAAAATGAAAAACAACTATCACTAGTGTATATACATGTGATATTAGCATGAGGTAAATTAGCCATGGCCAACTAATGGTAATGCCCGCCTCAACCGATACCAATCTGATGGCCAATAGAATATCAGGCCTATGTGATGGAAGCATGTCATGGAATCGAAGTGCTTCCTAGAGGTGGAGGGTCATGGTGCTCTAGTTCAGGGGCCTCTAGCCCACAAAATAGATCAAGCTCTATCATTGAGGACCCCTCTAGGGCGTAGGGCTGGACCACTCTGTCATGTCCCTCTGAGAAGTATCATGTTGGGTCTACCTCTCAGTATGTTGTCGCAGTGCTACATCCTTATGACGTCTCATCTCCAGCAAGTACATGCCCAATCATACTGCATGTGGACCAAATCCCTCTCAGAAAAGGCAATGGAATCTCCCCCGTATCTCACAGTAGGCTGGGCAGCTAAGCATGTAGTACGCCTCATCCGGCAACTGTGTTTGGTAACGCATGTCCCCAGAGAGTTTTTTTTTTTTTTTGAATTGGCCTTTGGCCCAAGATCCTCCCATAGTTACCAAATTTCACTGTCCGTAGACAGCCACCTGTAGGCGCTTATTTATCCACCCGTAGGCGATGCCGCCGGGGAAGCACCAAGGGGAGTTTTGAACCCAGGACCTCTTGGTCCTAGGCAAACACCACCACTAGAGCTATCACCTCGTTGGCTGTCCCCAGAGAGTTTAGCTGGTGCCGCAGAACTCGGTTAACCACTACCTCTCACAAGTGATCATGCCCCAAATCATGTCATGTAGGAGCTAGAGCTCACACAAGCAACAAGATTAGTACCAAAAAAAGGGGTGCATGCTAGCTCACCTCCCAACCGTAGGTTTGTGGCTGCAAATCACCCCTAAGTCAAAGGCTAAGGCTCACTCCCATCTGTCAAGTCCATGGCAGGAGTCTTTGGTCTAGGCTCACAACCATTGACAACAACTGTCAACAATGTCAATAATAAACCGACAAGTCACTTATAGAGTGATTACTGCTGCTATAAATAACGAAGTAGTCATAAATAGGCAGTAACTATGGTTTTACTAATAATCCACCTTAGCCACTTGTATCAACTTGCTTTCCCTAATCCTAGGGCTCCCCTAACCTTGTCAAATTAGGCCACTAATCCCAAGGATTAGTGTTAGGTACATAATAGTCCGTAATGCTAGGCTCCTTTTACTTGGACAGATTCACAGGACTCCTACACTTATGCTTGTAGCCACCCTCATTGCCTGTGGTCGGGGCACCCAAGCGCGTGAACCCCCAAGATCGGGCATCCCAAAGTTCGTGAACCCAAGGTGCCCACAAGGCCAACCACGAGCCACAACGTGGGAATCGCCGACGAACCACTTCTAAGTTTGGCTACCCACTTGACTGACAAAGCGGTGCCCACATACTCGTCGGCGCCTCTCACCCACTCCAACGGCATCTGTCACCTGCTTGTGCTCGGGGCTCTCACCTACTCCAAAGGCATCTGTCAGTGACCACTTTTAGCACCTCGCTCATGATAGCCCAAGGGGCACATCCATTGTATATAAAGAGCCTGTTGTACCGAGCGAGGATCCCCAATGCAATACATGGTCTTGTGATGTCCCAACTATTGCCTAGTTCTATCTTGTCTGTGTGTATGTCACTTAGGTAGCTCTTGTGTAGTGTTCCGTTCTTTCAGAAAAAAAAAATAAATTTAGAAAGTAGACTTCTATTAAGTATTAAAAAATTTTACAAAATGGAGATTTCACACCAAGAAAGGTGGAGATCTCAACCAATCAGGAGCCCTGTGCTACCAATAGGGTCCCGAATGAGAGGACGTGAAAAAGATACGAATGTCCCACTCTCTCATAAACTGGCCGCGCTTCCTCTCCGCAGCCCTCGAAGATCCCTGGATTCTGGCCCAGGTAGCCATGATGGTGTGAATAATATCACTCCAAATCGTGCAAAGACACTGAGAAAAAAAACGGGAGTACCCTCAATAGCCTCGGTGCATCTAGCCTTTCAGATATTCCAGGCTGAGATGCTAGCAATAATCTCTCAAGAACTGTCTAACCTCTGTGCCGGAGGGACAAAGTGTGAAAGTAGCAAATCCTGAAGACAACACTGCCGAGCAACTCCTTGCCTAACCATTAGGCCAAGCTCCTGTCAGTCCCCTCGAATCTCAGCTGTGGCCCAGACTCTGTCAACCAAATGATAGAACCAAAAGAAATGATAGCAAAGTGTGAAAGTAGCAAATCCTGAAGACAACACTGCCGAGCAACTCCTTGCCTAACCATTAGGCCAAGCTCCTGTCAGTCCCCTCGAATCTCAGCTGTGGCCCAGACTCTGTCAACCAAATGATAGAACCAAAAGAAATGATAGCATCCCTCTTAATCCTACCAAAGAGGTGAGCAATCGCAGACCAAACCCTCTCTACTTCCCTGCATTCCCATAAACAATGGTAAACTGTCTCCGAAACTCCTGCACATCTAGGGCATGCTGGGCAAGCACCAGTAACTGACCTCCACTGATTGGTGGCCAAACCACCATGAAGAGAAACCCAGATAAAGGAGGAAATCTGTGGCTTCCTATAAGAATGCCACAATCTCCGCCAAAAAACCCTCTGAATGTCAGTCGAAATGCCGTAAGATTCTCAATGGGGTCTAAGAGTAGGGACACTCTGAATGTGTCCCAAGATAAGATGCATGGCATTCCGCACCGTATTACTGAAAAAAGGCATGCTTTTCAAGGGGTTACAAGCATCCTTCCACACCCACTCACCGGGGTCTCAATGCAAATGTCTAATAGGGCAGCCACCATACAACCAAAGGCTAACGCTCTCTGTGATCATCCCAGGGGGGGGGTGGGGTCAACAAAAACGTGCTTCCCTAACCTGCCAACAACTCTGAGTGGACGAATCTAGGGGCCCTCAATAAGGTCCTGCACGTCACATCTCTCCAACTGCCATCCATCCTGTACAGAAAAGAAGACCGGTACATCATCCTCCCTAGGCAAGGGATGACCATAACCTGAAGAGGAACACCTGTCCCAGAAAAAACCCCAAACCAAGAATGATGACGGTCTTCCAAGAAAGATCCAATAATCCAGTGGTTGGGAATGGCTGCGTCAATCTGTGCAATCCTCTGACTAGAGCCTCTCAAGTGCTGCGTGAGATCCAATCTCTGTACCTCGGTGAGGCTTTGAAACCTCTTCCAAGCCAACATTGTGGGGCAAAACGTCTCCCAGCTAGCCCAAAGAATATGCATAGCTGCAGGGGATGTGTACCAGAAAACTCCTCATGTAGTCCCAGACCCGTAGGAGGGACCTAACCAAGGGGGGATGAAGGGGAGCGGTGAACTGCATCGGAAAAAATAAAGCGTGAGCTAAGAGTCAGTCACCTCCGCAAACAGGGACACACTTCATGATCTGCTACATGAGGAAGTCCTTCCACGGCTTTGAGCCTGGAAGAAAGCCCCTAACAACCAGCTTACACAGCAAAGCCTTACATTGCACCTCAGGGTCAATGATATTCAATCCCCCTTCCTGCTTGGGCTTGATAAGGGTTTCCCAAGAAACTCTAGCCCTAGTGTGTGCATTTCCATCAAGCCCTGACCAAAGAAAGTTCGGAATAAGGCGACGAAGCTGTCCAATGCAGCCCTTATGAAAAATCCAGCACGAAGCGATAAACCAAGTCGTGGCTAGCAAAACTTGGTTAACCACCAAAGCTCTAGAGGCCAAGTCGAGCTTCCTCCTACTGCAGTGATGGAGTTTGCTTTTAATGCTTAAGAGCACAGGAGCAAACTGTTGTGCAGGGGAGGTGTCAACGCCCACTTGATAACCAAGGTATCTAGCAGAGCATCCTCTCTCAATCCAAGTAAAACTAACATCTGTACCCCAATCTGCAAGAGGAGAATCACTGATCCAAAAACCAACTGACTTATGCCAATTGATAGTAGCTCCTGCTGCCAAACAAAAGGCCTCCAAGGCTGTCTGGAAAGCACATAAACAAGCATGTGAAGCCTCAAGGAACAACGCCGTATCATCTGCTAACTCAGAGTCCAAAAACTCTTCCTCCGTATATAAAGGCAGCCTGAGACCCACAACACCAGGGGCAGCCCGAAGAAACTTGCTCATAGCCTCAGCTACAATATAGGTACAGTAAAGGGGCGAGGGGACAACCCTGCCTGACTGAACGGGAAATCTGAAAACGCTCACCACGCCCCCCACAGGCTAAAACAGTGCTATGAGCCTCCTTGTATAGGCAAGACACACCTCTGATCCAGTTTTGGGAAAACCCCATGTGTGCCATAGTGCCCTCCCAAAAATCCCACTCCACTCTGTCATAAGCTTTTTCAAAATCAAGCAAAAGAATAGCAAGAGGCCGCTGACTAGCCTTTGCCCACTCGACAGCTTCCCAGAAAGAAAAAATGTTATCAAATATACTCCTTCCTTGGAGGAACCCATTCTGGGTATCATGGATACTCCTTTGCAGAATCGGCTGCAACCTTATACTCAAGGCTTTAGCTAAGATTTTTGAAGCAATATCCCTCACCTTATCAGGCTCAATTTGAACCTCACCCTGCGAATCCTGCAAGTACCTCACAGAGTGCCTGCTATGGGAAGGCCTGTGCGCTGAAAAAAACTCTTTGTTGCATCTGTCACCCATCTGATTCCAAAAGGCCTCGTTCGCATGAAAGGTGAACTCAGCCCTCCTGTTCATGGCCAACTGCAGCTCTGCTCTACCTGTGGTCAAGAGGTCTGTAATCCAAGTGGCGTGTGGATACTTTTCATGTTCCCTCTGAAGAGTAGCAATCCTACGCCTAATAGCTCTCTCCTTGTCCAGAACCTCCTGCTTCTTAGACAAGGCAATGCTATGATAATGATGGCTGGTCCTCTGAAGAGCTAGCGCAATATTATGACGAGGATCAGGACTGTCACAAGATCTCCATATCTCTCTGATCTCAAGGGAAATGTCAGCATCTAGATAAAGAGAGTCAGGGATATGGATACGGGGAGAGGCCGAGCGAGCCCCAGGCTCCCTAAGACACAAAACGATGGGGCAATGATCGGATTTGGTGGTGCGAGGCATAATAGCAATGGTGCCTCCTCTGTCCAAGGACCAATCATCCACATTAAACCTGTCCAGACATGCAAAGATGCTCTCATCCATGCTCCTGCGGTTATGCCAAGAGAAAGATAAGGAATTTGGCCTTCTCTGGAAGTCATCCTCAGTCCAGCAATCCCTGCCACAAAAGGAAAGCGTGAACCTCTCCCATGAGGCTCGCTCCAAAGGGTGTAAACCCCCTTCGCGTCTACCCTTCTTGTCAGAAGGTTGCTCAACCATATTAAAATCTCCTCCCACTATCCAATGATCAACCTGGGGAATGACATTTGTAACGGTGTCCCAAAAGGCCACCCTTTCACCTCTCACGTTAGGTGCATAGATATTCAAAATTTCCAATTTCTGACCTTCATGCATGATCAAGATCCACTGCGCTCTAGCAGGGATGATAACACCGTGCTCAATAACATGAGGTATAATAGATGCTGCCACTGAAATACAAACACCCCCTCTAGTCCCAACTGCCGAGGACCAAAAGATGCAAAGGCAGTCCCGATGGCCTCTAACATAGGCCAATATGTGCGCGGAAGACGTGGAAATCTGAGAGTTATCGGGAAGCGGTTCCGGTCTTCCTCAACAGGGTCAAAATAGCTGGAGTAGGGAAGAAAGAATATCTTCCTCGGGCCCAATGGCAAAGGATTGCCCTTCAAAACCTCTAGTGTTGCGTCCTCTGAATCAAAATCCACTTGGAGGAAACCTCTTCCAAGCAACCTGACATCTCGAAAGTGTAGAGCGAGGTCGGAGGGTAGAGCCGCCAGGACCCAATCCCGAGCCTGGAGAAGGGACGGGTGAGATCCAAAGATTGTGGCAATGATGGTCGTTTTGGAGTCTTTCTCTATTTCGGCGTAGAGGGCCGCGAGCTCGGCTTCGGAGAAAACAATGGTTCTCCTGGCCGAGGGAAAATGATTAGGCATGATGATAATCGAAGAAAAAGGTCGACTAGAACCCGGATGAGGAGCAATCCGAACCAAGGGGAAGAGGAAGGCGTTGAGGTGGAGGAAAGGAAAGGAGGGTGGAAAAGGGAATAGCAAAAAGGAAAAGGAAAGCAAGGGGAGAGGCTGATATTTTAAAGGCAAAGAGGGGTGGGGGAGGGGCAGCACAACAACGCTGCGCTGAGGAAGGATGGGAGGCGATTAGAGGAGGGGAGGCGAAACGAAGAACAGGAGGGCTAGGGCGGGCAAAGGCAAGGAGGGGAGGCGGAGGAGGAAAGGGTGCGAGGCAGGAAGAGAAGCGAAATGGCGCAGTGAAGGAAAAAACGAGGAAGAAGGAGGGGGCAGCGATGAGGGGAAAGGTGGTCATAACATAAGATGTTGCATTCAAACATCTTCATTCAAACAAAACATACCTTCACACCCCAAAGAGACCACAACTTATGCAATATAGGGTATACTTGCAGAAAGGATGACCTAGCATTGTGTTGTGGTGGTAGTTCTGGGGGATGGAAAGGACTTCCTATCTTGTATTTCTCTTTGCTACGAAAATGACAAAAACAATGCGATATGACACATACTTTCCGGTAGAATGCCCTCCCTCGCATTATTGTGGTAGTTTTTGTAGATAGATCCAAATACACGAAAACAAGAAACGACCACAACAACATGATGGAGGTCATCCTCTGACCAAGATTGGTTTGTATTGTGTTGCTGTGGTCATTTACCAAAACATAAGATTTTGCATTCAAACAAAACATACCTTCACACCCCAAAGAGACCACAATAGTGTGATACTATAGAGTATAACTGTTGCTAGGATGACCTCCTAACGTGTTGTTGTGGTCGTTTTGGTGGATACAATGTTTTCTGAGCTACCTACATTAGACGAGCACCTATGCTAAGGTCGTATCTCAGAGAAGCACGAAAATATCTAACACATACCTTCCACCCCTCATGCCCACTCCACTATCTCCTACACATGCCACCCTTGCTGTTACCCCCGCTTCCCGCCCCCTTGCTTCCCGTAATCGTCCCATCTTATGCTACCGTTGTGGGGAGTACGGTCACTACCATGGTCGATGTCCTCATCCAGAAGGGACACCCCCATGCCGTCACTGCCCTGAGGCCAAGGATCACTACACCCGGGACTGCCCGAAGCAATGAGCTAGTGCCTCCCTTGACTTCACCCCCCCGGCGCCAGCTGCCACTCACTTAGTCTCTGTGGGAAGTGCTGCAGACACCCCTTCCTTGGCGCCAGTTCACCCATCCTTCACCTTGGCAGTGTCCCCTCACCCAAACAACCCACCACCCTCATCTCATGTGGAGCACCCCACCACAGGTGTGGTCACTCGCGCTCAAAGGCGGGCCCTTGGAGAACCAGAACCATCAACGGAGCAAGGTGAAGTCCCCTCTCACATCTTTCATAATGTGGTAGACCACGCCTTTCTGCAAACTATCAAAGACCTTCAGGAGGCTCCACCCATGTTCCCTACTGGGCATGCTAATGTGACTCCCCACCCTGCACCTTGAACAACTTCCCTGGCCGACCTCCTCAAGGAGAGCAAGGTGGGAATGTCACTCTACCAACTGCTCCAATTTAGCCCGGATGCCCGAATGCAATTGGATTTGCTACTGCACCAACTAGAGTTGGGGTCAAACCTTCCAAGTGGCGAGCCACAGATTCGGGGTGGCTTGCAAGCTGCAAAATGTTTGGGCATCACTCATGCAATCAGCTCCCTCACCGATTTCAAGAGCCCTCGCCTCACAGTACAAATCAATGGTACCCCTCTCTTTGGAGCCATTGTGGATGGTGGATCTGGAGTAAATCTGATGCCAGAGTTCACTATCAAAGCCACTGGTTTGCAGATCACCAGACCAGCCAACTTCCATGTCCGGATGGCAGACCAGCGTGAGGTGACAGCTCTGGGGCTCGTGGAGGGAGTACCAATCCAAATTCAAGATGCTATCTTCTCTCTAGCTTTTGTGGTCATCCGTCTTCCCGAAGTCAAAGGGGCATACTCCTTATTGATTGGCTGGCCATGGCTGCTAGGTGCCGGTGTGCTGCAGGACTGGGGGACCGATAGGTTGTTGATCCCTCAGTCCCAGGGCCAAAAAGAGCTCAAACTTGAACAAGGTCCAGACCAGGCCGTGCGGGGTGTGGTGGTTGCACCCACGCCAATGGAGGAAGGCATAGTGCCTTACGGGGACGACTCAGAGCTCCTGGACTGGCTCCAGGCTGCAGGGGATCTTTCTTGCTACATGGTGGACATCACGGAGGTTAATGATGCTTCCACCCCTTAGCACCTCACGATCAAACACTTTGAGGCGATTAGCTTGGGAGAGCCTGTCACTGATAGAAGGCGTGGCAAGCACTCCACCTCCATCATATCTGAACCATCGCCACCACCAAGGGATCAGCCACAACAAAGGCGCACTCAAATCGACGCATAACCAAACCCATCTCGGGCCAGCCCAAGGTCACAACCATCATGGATCCCCCAATCCGTGTAGAGGAACTACCCCCATCTTGGACCAAGGAGCAGTTTGGTGACTTTAACCAACACATGACCCCGGCATCCTTTCTAACTCCGCGGCCACTGGAGAGCCTCTCCCACTTCCTTCATGTCAGGACCCAGTCAAGGAGTTCAACCTAGGCACCCTTGAGGATCCGCATCCCATTCTACTGGCTTCCTCGTTATGGGATCACCCTTCTTTACTCGACCAGGCCAGCACTTTTTTCCACTCTCACAAGGATGTATTCGCCTGGACCTACCAGGATCTGGACGACATGCCAGCCGACATAGGCGTGCACACCATCCCTCTCCAGGAGGGTACCTGACCAGTCCGGGGTTGCGCCTACAAACTCAACCCCAAGTATGCAGAAGCTGTGAAGGTGGAACTCAAGAAAATGGAGGCCGCTCGCATCATTGCTCCGGTGGAACACACGGAGTGGCTCTCCCCCATGGTGATCACCCCCAAGAAGAAGAATAACAAAATCGGGTCTGTGTTGACTTCCGTGCTCTCAACAAGGCCACAATCAGAGATGGATTCCCCATCCCCTTCATGGACAGGGTGCTGGAAGATGTAGCTGGTCACGCTCTATACAGTTTCATGGTTGGTTTCAGTGGCTACAACCAGGTAGCCATCCATCCAGATGACCGGTCCAAAACAACATTTGTCACCCAATGGGGCACCTACCTCTACAACAAAATGCCATTTGGGTTGTGCAATGGTCCGGCCACCTTCCAACGCATCGTCACCAACATCGTTCAGGAATTTCTCACCAGCTTCCTCAGAGCAATCGTGGATGACTTCTCCAACTTCACCGGCACACATCTTGCAACGTGTCTGGAAGCCTTTGCCGACCATCTCCACCAACTAGCCTTAGTCTTTGGTAAGTGTCGCTCCTCTCATCTCTGTCTCAACCCCTTGAAATGTCACTTCTTAGTTGTAGAAGGCACCCTTTTGGGCCACAGTCTCTCCGCCCAAGGCCTCGCCCTAGATCTCGACAAGATAGTTGCCGTCTTGAGATTACCCCCTCCCTTCACTCCTAAGGGCACTCAGGTCTTTGTTGGGCACACTGGCTATCACCGTCGCTTCATCCGTATGTATGCCAACATTGCCCTACCCCTCACCCGCCTTGTTAGTCCCACCACCCCATTCCTTTGGTCCACCTTTGAGTCCTCCACTTTCTCATATCTTAAGCATTGTCTCACACAAGCACTCATCCTCATACCTCCCAATTGGTCCATCATATTTCACGTGCATACAGATGCCAACCTCACTGCCGTGGGTGCAGTGCTAGCCCAACCCAGTGAGAAGTACCAGATTGACTGGCCCATCTACTATGCTAGTCGCCTCCTCAACACTACAGAAAGAAACTACACCACCACCGAAAGGGAGGCTTTGGCCATGGTGTATACCCCTCAAAAGTTTCGCCACTACTTACTGGGCATGCACTTCATAGTCATCGCCGATCATCATGTCCTCAAGTACCTCCTCAACAAACCCCAGGTGGCGGGCCGAGTGTGGAGATGGCTCCTCTTATTCCAAGAGTTCGACTTTGAAATCCTTCTACGGCCAGGCAAACACCACGTGATGGCGGATCCTCTCTCCTGCATTGACTCCGGCGAGCTCGCCACCCCTGCAGGTAGCCATGATGATCTACCTGATAGTGTGCTTTTCAAGGTAGATGCTGCCCCAGCCTGGTATGGGGATGTGGTTGCTCTTTTGTCCACAGGTGAATTTCCTGCCGGTCTCTCCCCCAAGGACAAGCGTCGCCTCTTGCTGAAAAGCTGTCCATTTCAACTGGTGGCTGGCCAACTCTACAAAGCTGGTCAGGATGGCATCCTCCGTCGGTGTGTCAACCCCCACGAGGTCCCTGCGCTTGTGGAGGATGCTCATGACGGTCCATGTAGGTCTCACTATCCTAGTCACACCACTGCTGAACGCCTTTTTCACTCAGGACTCTGGTGGCCCTCCATGTTCAAGGATTGCCAGGTTCATGCGCAATCTTGTGACATTTGTCTAGTAAGCAGGCCAACATACCTCTCCACATCTCCTTGGGATGGTCTCCATTTGAAAAATGGGGACTAGACTTCGTGGGTCCCATTGAACCAATGGCCCACCCCAGTCGATGCAGGTACATCCTTGTGGCCACTAATTATGCCACTAAATGGGCTGAAGCCATAGCCACCAAACACTGCACATCCCAAACAGTAGCAAAATTTTTGTATGAGCACATCTTTGCTCGCGTTGGTTGTCCCTTGGAGATCACCAGCGATCGTGGCACCCACTTTGTCAATGAGCTGATCACCACCCTCCTCACTCAGTATCAGATCTTCCATAGGAAGTCATGTGCCTATTATCCTCGTGTGAACGGTCAAGCCGAAAGCACCAACAAAGTCCTACGTCGACTACTTCGCAAGGCTTGCCACTAACATCCTTGACAATGGCCCGATGCTCTCATTGGTGTACTTTGGGTCTACTGCACAGCCTCCAAGGCCACCACCTTTTTTTTTTTTTTTTCCGGAAAAACGATCCTTCTATTAGTTAATGAGAAAACGCCATAAGGCTACAAAGCTCACCTCGCAAGGAGGGATAAAAAACACACAGTGAACACCTGAGCTCCACCCCCGTGGCTGGCCGCTCTCTGGGGGGGGCTACCTAGTAGTACATGTGGGAGGTGAGAAAAGCCAAACTGGAGGCCTATAGTGCCAAGTGACATCCTCGCCCCTCGCGATGAGGAAAGGGCCAGGCTGCCAAGTGCGGAGGAAAGCCTTGCGGCGACCTCTCATGCGATCCGAGTCGCCCTGAAGTTTCCCCCAGTGTCCTCTCAAGGTGTGAATGATGTCCACCCAGAGGGCCTGTATGACCTCCGCCGGTGGAGTCGCCTGGCGGTCAATGGCCTCCCTGCATCGGGCTCTCCATATGTGCCAAGCCGTCATGCTGCTGATCATCTCCCATCTGTGCCCGACCCCCTCCTGAGGGACTGCCGAAGAGAAGTCTGGTGTCGGAACCACCGCCATCGCCCTGTCAGAGACCTGGATGGTCGCGCTGCCAGGGACGTCCTCATATCCAAGGGCTGGGCCGCTGTCCGTGGCCCAAGCCACCGCACCCCACGTCACCAGCATCTCACCTGGCGAGCCTGCAAAAACCATCCTGAGAGCGTGCTGCCAGACCTGCTGTGCCTGTGGGCAATCCCATAAGCAGTGCCGCTGCGACTCCTGTGCATGGCCGCACCGAGGGCAGGACGCTGGGTGTCTGCCAAAAGCTAGCCAGGCCCCCACAGCCAGTCCTCTATGCGCTGTGAGCCAGAGAAAAAGCGTCACCTTCCGGGGCCGGAAGCTGGCCCAAAGGCGCTGCCAGAAGTCCCTAAGAAAGGCAGGGGAGAGCCCCTGTCGCCGCCAATGCTCGGCCGCCGCCGGGGTGCTCGCTATCCTGTGCCTCTGAATCCGTCGCCCCAGCCTCGCTGTGTACTGAAAAAAGGGGATGCCTGGGCTGGTAGGGGCCGAGTAGGGATCTCGCCAAAACCACTCACCTGGATCCCACTAAAGGCGAATAAGAGGCCTGCTGTCCCAAGCCCATAATCTCCAAGAACAGTCCTCCCCTATCGAGGCCGGTGAGGGGTCTACATGCCACTGTCTCTGATGAAAGCCGACCACCCGCACCCTCTGAAAAGTACAACCCTGGAGCTCATCCAAATCTAGTCGTGTCCTCTGAAGCTGGCCACCCTCTCCCACCTCGAAAGTGAGTGGGGCGACTCTCTCCGCTGTGCCGCAGACCGCTAGAAGGATCTCATGCCGAGTAAAGACGCCCATCCACTGTGGAGGTGGAGGGTCCTGTACTGGGGTCCGCCACTCCCGGGGGATGGCCGCCTCAATGTCCTGTCTCATCAACTCTCTGCCCCTCATCCCACTGAGTCTCCTCTCCTGAGCCTCTAGAGGCAGCTGCTGAAAACATATCCAGTCGTCTAGGGACTGGGCTGGGCCGGAGCTCAACGGGCCCCACGACATGTGAGACCGCGATCCAACCATATGGCCACTGGGAAGTCGAATCAAGGGGTTCCAGATCAATGGCTGCCTCAGGCACTCCTCATCGGTGCCCGGGGGAGACTGGAAGAGTGACGGCCTCAGATGCGCCCAGGCCCTCAGAAGGCTAGCTGCAAAACGCTCCTCGAAACCAAGGCCCACTCCTCTGGATCGCTGCTCTGTAAAGATCCACCTGATGCTGGGGGTCCAGGGGCCGCTAAGAGAAGGAGTGCGGCTGAGCATCCTGGAAACAAGAAACTCCTTCCACGGCTCAGCGCCTGGTAGGAGGCCACGAACTACCAACTTGCCAAGCAAAGCTCGGCTTTGGCAAATAGGATCAACAATGCCCAGGCCGCCTCTCTCCCTCGGCTGAGTGATCACAGCCCATGCCACCTTGGCCCTGGCGGGCCGCCCGTCGCCACCGGACCAAAGAAAGTTCCTGATGAGCCTCTGCACCTGGCCAATGCACGCCCGAGAGAAGGCCCAGCAAGAAGTGATGTACCACATGGTAGCAAGCAGAACCTGGTTGGCCACAACTACTCGGCCAGCCAGAGATAAACGAGCGGTACTCCAATACAGAAGCTTCTTCCGAATGCTCAGAAGAAGGGGGGCTATCTGCTGCTCCGGAGATATGTCAATGCCCACATAGCATCCCAAATAACGCACTGTAGTGCCGGGGGGCAGCCACTGAAAACCATCAACTGGCCTCCAAGTCGGGGGGGGGCATAGAACTGACCCACAACCCACACGACTTGTGCCAGTTGATCAAAGCGCCCGAAGCTCTGCAAAACCTGTCCATGGCTGAGGCGAAGCGGCGGAGGTTCTCCTCTCCTCCCTGAAGATAGACAGCAGTGTCATCCGCAAACTCCGAGTCTAGGAGCTCCTCCGAGGTGCGGATGGGAAGCTGGAGGCCCCGCAAACCTGTATCCTGTGCCGTCAAAAAAGTGCTCATGGCCTCCGCCACAAAAAGAAAAAGAAAGGGCGCCAAGGGGCACCCCTGCCGCACCGAGCGCGAGAGCTGGAACCTCTCTCCGCGCACGCCCTGTATCAGCACCACCTGGCTATGAGCCGATGTGTAGAGTGCAGAGACCCCACGGATCCACTGAGGGGGGAAGCCCATCCTCTCCATAGTGCCTTCCAAGAAGGCCCAGTCCACCCGATCATATGCCTTCTCGAAGTCGAGAAGGAGCACTGCCAGATCCTCTTGCCGAAATCTAGCCAAAGTCGTAGCCTCCCAGAAAGAGAAGATGTTATCCAGAATGCTCCTATCCTGGATGAAGCCTGTCTGCGTGGAGTGGATGATGTCCGGAAGGTGAGGCTGAAGCCGCCTGCTGATCGCCTTAGCTAGGACCTTGTAGGCCGTGCCTAGCAAGGTGATCGGTCTCCACTGTCTAATCTCCAGTTTGTCTCCTCCCTCTTTGGGGATCAAGTGAATCAACCCCTCTGCCATGCTGTCCGGCATGACTCCCGACTCCATAATCTCTTGGAATGCCAATCTGAAACCCCTATGTAAGAGACCCCAGTACCTCTGGAAGAAAGCCACTGAGAGACCGTCCTCTTCTGGGCATTTGCCCCGAGGTAGTGCCTGAAGAGCCTCCTCCAGTTCCGTATCCGGGAAGGGGGAGAGAAGGGAGTGCTGCAAATGGGCCGGCACAACCGGTCTCGTGAAGCTCCAGACTGCCTCCCGAGCCTCTCTCACCCTGTCATCTGCTGGCTCAGCAGAGAGAAGATCCCTGTAAAAATCTGTGGCTATCGCCCGAACCCTGGGGGGATCCACCACAACCTGGCCATCAGCCTGCCGAAGACGCCTGAGACCCTCTCATCTGAAGCGAGGCCCTGTCGCCTCAAAGAAATCTCGAGTCACTCTGTCTCCAGCCTGTGTCCAAAAAGAAGCCCGAGCATGGAATTGGAACTCCACCCTCCTCTCCTCGATGGATCTGATCTCAGTGCGAGCTGACTCCATCTGCTCTGAGATCCAAGGGCTCGTAGGATCCCTCTCCTGGAGTCTCTGAAGGGACGCTAGACTCCTCCGCAGGCTCCTCTCCTGCTCTTTGAAGGCCTCCAGACAGTCCAGGGCAGCCTGTCTGAGCATCCGACTGATCTCCTGCAAGCCCCTGGCAAGATCGCTGGCTGCCGATCCTCTCCTGAACTGCAGCTCCTGCCAGACCTGCTCAACTCTGGTCGCAATCTCGGGCTCCTCTATGAGACAATCTGGAATCCGGACGCTCTGGCCCCGCTCTCCTCTCGTAGGGTCCTCGATCTGGAGAAGCACTGGAAAGTGGTTTGAAAACGAGGAGCCTGCAAGTATGCCCACAGTGCCACCTCTATCACAAGCCCACTCATCAATGTAAAACCTGTCGATGCGGGAAAGGTTAACTCCTGTGGCCCGTCTATCCGAGCGCGAGAAAGATAAACTCCCTTGCAACCTGCCAAACTCCGGGAGCGTCTACGGATCCTGGCCTCTCACCTGCAGCACTAGTTCCTCCTAGGCAGCGAGCTCCGGCCCATGAATGGTCTCCTGGCTGCCCCCCATCCTGTCCTCTGCATCCTCCAGCATGTTGCAATCCCCCCCTAGGCACCAGTGGTCTGCCAAGGGGAGGGACTGCCTAATGGTGCTCCAGAACTCGGCTCTCCCGGTCGCCCCATTAGGGGCGTAGAAGTTGAGGAAGCCAATGCGGTCTTCCCCAACCCGAAGGATGATCCACTGCGCTCGACCCTGGACCAGAGTGCCAGAGTCCAGAACCTCGGATAGAAGCTGCTCGCTGACTGAGATGCATACTCCACCCTGGTTCCCCTGGGAGCCATATGCCGGCGACCAAAAAGTGTGACTCCTGCCTGGCAAGATCTTCCCGCAGGTGTGGGTACGCCCGGCAGAAAGGTGGTGCTCCTGGATGAAAAGGATATCTATGGGTCCTCCAACGAGAGCCCTCTGGATCTCCTGGCGAAGTCTGTCCCGACCAATGTAGCAGCGATGTCCACCGAGACCCTGGATGTTCCATGAGAGGATCCTCATGGATGAGCTATGGCAAGTGAAGCAGCCGCCACTGGCTCACCCCTCTCAGCCGCACGGATGATCTGCCCTCCAGTCTGTGAGTCTTGGGCGCCGGCTTGGAGGGAGAATAGTCACTGTCTGTCCGGGTGCGGAGTCTCTCCAAAAAGAGGGTGACCTGTCTCTGTGTCCAGCCCCACTCCGCCTTCGCCCTGTCCAGGGCATAGGCGTGAGACCAATCCTCTGCATATATGTATCTAAAGGTAGGCTGCACCCTTGGGGCGGCATGGAGGAGAATCAGAAGCACCGCCTCAACTGAGGTGTGGACCGGATCCACCCGCCAATCTCCTATACCAAACAAGCTCATGCGGGCTGTGTAATCGGGTCTGCAATAGGTCCGTGAGCCCCAAGTCACTGAAGTGGTGAGAAAACTCTAGTATCTGATCACGCAAAACTTCCTCTACAGAGTTGCAATCCCATGCTGTGTCTGGGGCAACACTGAGAGGAAAGGAGAAGGCCACCATGCTGCTCACCACTGAAGGAGAACGAGAGGGATGGCACACCACGCAAACTCGCAAGGGCGCGACCAGTGTCTCGAACGGGCCACCATCCAGCTGGAGGCACCTGAAAAAACCGTAATCCACTGGTAGCCCCATCACTCGCGGGGGCCCCCCCAGGGGAGGCTGGAGAGAACTCTGTGGCGGGCGAAGCTAGGATGGCCATCTCCACCGGCCCGGAGTGGCGGTGGAACAGCCGCTGGACTGAACTCTGGCCTACCCAGCTGCGCTGTCCCGGGGCAGTGGGTGGTCTAGCGAAGTGTCCTGGAGAGGCCGAGGGAGGGATGGGGGCTCGCGGAGAGGAGGGGGGGGAGCGAGGAGAGGATGGAGAGGCATCCGCCAGAGGATAGGTGTCAGGGGGGGCCGCCGGGGGAGGCGGGAGGGGGGGGGGCTGGGGGGGGAGAGGGGGGGTGGAAGGGGTGCTCTCCGGGTGAGGGGAAGAGGAGCCGGGGGTTGCAGAGTGCGGCCCGGGATCCTCAAGAATCTGCTCCAAGGAGGGGGCGGGGCCCCCCACGGGGGGAGGCGGGAGCGGGGTCTCCACGTGGGAGGCTCCATCAGCGGCCTCAACGGGCATTGAGTCTGAATCCTCGTCCATCGGGGTGGGACCTGCTGGCCGCCTATCCCTGACTGGAGCATAAGTGCGGGTAGGTGCCTGTACGCCAGCCGGAGTCGCTGTCCGCCAGCCTGTGCTGCCTGCTGGCGTCTGCGACGGTCCCTGCGGGCCGGGCGTTTCCGCCGGCAAACCTCCTGCCATCCGCCAGCCTCCTGGGTCTGCGCGGCATCCTCCGCCGGGGCCTGCTCGTCAGATGATGGCGCCTGCTGTGGCGAGCCAGGGATGTCCGGTCTCTGAGGTGGATGGCGACCCCTCGGGTCTCCTGCAGGGGGTCCAGAGGCGGCATAGCGTGAAGGATGAACCCCCTTGCGGGGACAGGCGCGTGCGAGATGGCCCATCTCCCGACATGTGTAACACTGGCCGGGGAGGCCCGAATACTCCACGCGCTGTATCAGATGTCCTCCAGAAAGACAAGGGAGGACGATCGTCTTCGGGAGGGACTCCGGTGACGGAACCACAACACGAATGGCCGGGAGTCCTGCTGCCCGAGCTATCACTGAAGCCGCTGTCTGAGGCGTCTCCACCACCTTCCCGAACGCCTTGCCAATGGATGACAAGAGGGGCAAGTACTCCCTACGGAGTCCAGGAAAGCAGATAGTGACGGGAAAACCTGTCGCGCCTGCTAGCGGGTCAGAAGCGGGGTCGAAACCATGAGTCCATCGCGCCAGGAACGCCCGGGATGAGCGGAGGGCAATGGGGCTCCGAGCCAGCACCATCTGAGCTGCCTGGGGGGACTCGAAATCCACCTGGTAGTAGCCACGTCCCAAAAAATCTACGCTGACGATCTTGGCGGGCACGCCAACAAGGCTGCCTTGCAGAAGGTCGCGAAGCTCTCTCCGCATCGGACGGCTACCCACTATCTTGCAGACCAAGGAGGAGGCCTCGAGAGCGGATACTGTGGAAACAAACAACTGATGATCTTCAGCTGTGAACTCCAGACGAAGACCGGAATCGGCAGGGGTAGTCGGAGCGGCTTCCATGGAGTCCTCCAGAGGGAAAAGGCCAGAAACCAGGGTCACCAACGGGAGGGACACAACCCTGCGAGGAAAAGGAGAGGCGGAGGGTTACAGGAAAGCGGGGGCGGGCCGGGGGGGGGGGGCTGAGGCGGGGGAGCTAGCGGTGGGGGGAGGGGCGAGACGGAAGGGGAGGAGAGGGAGAAGGCGGAGGGGAAGAGTCGCGCAGCGGAGGAGAAGGCGGAGGGGGTAGAGGTGGCGGGGGAGAGAAGCGAGGCGGAGGAGGAGGAGGCGAGGGGGGTGGAGAGGTGGGGGAAGAGATGGCGGGGGAAGGAAGCGAGGAAGAAAGCGGGGGGGGGGGGGGGGGGGGGGGGGGGGGGGGGATGGCGGGGGAGGAAACGTGGAAGGAGGCGGAGGAGGAGAAGGCGGGGGGGGGGGGGGGGGGGGAAGAAGGCGGGGGAGGAAACGAGGAAGGAGGCGGGGAGCGATGGCGGGGGAGAATGCGAGGCAGAAGGCGGGGAAGAGAAGGCGAGGAAGGGTGCAAGGAAGGAGGCGGGGGAGAGGACGGAGGAGAAGACGGGGGACAGGCCGGGGGGAGAGGGGGGCGCGACGGCGAGAGGCGCGGGAGGGGGAGAGGCGAAGCTCGCAGGTGCAGATCGTCAGGTCGCCTATCCAGTCAACATCATCAGATACGCATTAGACCCGAGGATGTGCATAAGACCTCCAAGGCCACCACCTAGCACACTACATTCCAGCTTGCATTTGGTCTCGAAGAAGTCTCCCCCTTCGAGTTCAACAGCGGCTCCCCTAGGGTAGGCTCACCACACTCCTTTGACCCTCATACCTCACAGCCAGCTAACATTTTACGGCTCTCCATCCTCGAAGAAACCCGTGCCTGTGCCAGTCAAGCATTAGCCGCGGAACAAAACCGTCGCAAGGCATGGCATGACCGTGACTTGCGTCGTCTGCAATTCACGGAAGATGACTTGGTTTTGGTGTACCAGGCCCGGTGCCTCAAGCGCGCCAAAAAACTTATTCCTGTATGGGAAGGACCATTCCAAGTACATGCAATCTTGCCCCAAGGCGCGGTGGAGCTCCACACCTTGGGTGGACAGCCACTCCCATTAGTCAACGGCTCTCGTCTCAAATTGTATCGGTCACCTAGGATCCTAGCCTCAACTCCCCATCCTACCTCGCCCTCATTCCTCACATGAAGTGGCTCCCAAAAAAATAAAATAAAAAAGCACATCACTTTGGGGTCCGGTGCCCACATTAGCCCCATCATTGTTCCATCCTCACCTTACCTCTTGAATGTGCAGCTTTCTTGGGATATAACCACTACTTTCGGTGTACACCACTTTATGCACATGCACAACACTCTGTGCATCCCCTTGTGCATCCCCACTTACGTGCATCCCACAACGTCACTTGTGCATCCGCACTCACGTGCATCCCACAACGTCCCGTTTGCATCCCCACACTCTCGTGCATCCCAGTGGACACCACTGGGCATCCCTGCACTCGTGCACCCATTTATGCTTTGGGGATGCACGAGGATGTGGTGTCCACCCGTTGTGCTCCCCCCGGCATCCCCACACTCCTGCATTGCCGTGGATACCAATTGTGTATCCCCGCATTTAGTGTATCCCCACCCTCTTGCGCATCCCCATCTCCTCACAGTGGACCCCCTCGTGCATCCCCGGCATCCCCACTCTTCGTGCATCCCCAACCTCCCGTGCATCCCCGTGGATACAACTCGTGCATTCCCATCTTGTGCATCCCCACACTCCCGGGTATCCTGTGCATCCACGTGCATTCCATTCCTTTTGTGCATCCCCAACCCCCCGTGCATGCCCGTGGATACAACTTGTGCGTCCCCACACTCCCGGGTATCTCCGTGCTTCCTCATGCATTCCTTTTGTGCATCCCCAACCCCTTGTGCATCCCCGTGGATACAACTCGTGCATTCCTATCTTGTGCATCCCCATCCCCTCACTGTTGACCCTTTGTGCATCCCCACGTGGACCCCCCTGCACATCCCTGCCCACCATCCCGTGCACCCCAGCCTCACCCCCTCATGCCTCCCTGTGGGCCCACCCTCGCGCACCCCATTCCCAGCCTCACCCCATCATGCATCCCCGTGGGCCTACCCTCGTGCACCCCATCCCCTCACACCATCTTTGCAAACACCCCCGCTTCCCTTGGTGCATCCCTGCTCACCCCCTTGCGCATCCCCAGGCTCACACCCCTCCCGTGGGCCACCCCCTTCACACCATCTTGCGAAACCCTCCCGACCACCCTCCTCGTGCATCCCTGGGCATACCCCCAAAAAACAAAAAAAACCCTTCACGCACCCAGCCCCTTGCGCACCCTTACTCACCTCTCCCCTGCGTAGCTTACAATTCGCACCCGCCCAACAGCACACCCCTCCTCGCATCCCCTCTCTTGTGCGACCCCTTTGCATATGCCCTCTGTGCACCTCCAACCCCTCCTTCCCTCATCCAACGCACAGCGCCCTCCCGTGCCACCTCCCCTCTCATGCCCGCTTGCATACCCCCTCCACCCCACTCCCCTGTGCGCACCTCCCACCCCTCCTTCCCTGATCCAACGCGCAGCGCCCTCCCGTGCCACCTCCCCTCTCATGCCTCCTTGCATACCCCCTACGCCCCACACCCTCTGCGCCCCTTCTCCGTGCACTCCCCTACCCCTAGCGCACCACCCACCCTCCCTCCCTCGTCAAAAGAGCACCCCTCTCTCATGCAGCCTCACCGCCCTCCCCCTCCCCCTCCATCGCATCACATCTCCACCCCCTGGCGCACCCTCCTCTGCTACCCCAATCCTTTCTCTTTGCGCACCCCACCACCATCCGCCCTCATAGGGACTTCGCCTCTTCTTACTCATGGCTTCATCCAACTCCCCTCAACCACCCCATATTGAATCCTCCCCGCACCCTTTCTCCCCATCCGGGCCGGTGCACCAGTCAAACCTGGTGCCAGCACCTGCCCACTTCACTCGCACGGCCCGTCCCCCGGCTGCCCCTCTTATCTTCATCACTTCCGACACCAACCTGCAGGTGGACAACCTTCCAATATCTTCTTCACCCATCACCACCCCCACCTCCACCTCCACCTCCACCAACTCCTCTCCCTCTGCTCCTGATGACGGCTTTGGAAGTGAGGCTGATGACCCCACTTATGTGCCTGTCACCCACACCCACCCTCCATTTGCCTCTTCCAATACCCTTCCCTTCGTGGTCACGCCCTTCCGCATCACCCCTCATCACACATCCCACTGTTATTCCTTTCGAATCAATTTCCATGAGCCACATCCCTTTCCATGTCCTCCTGTCACCATTCTCTTCACTTCCAACCAGCTAGCTTCTCTTGGCCTCACAGATTTGGCATCCCTACCCCTTCCTACTGGTGATCCCTCTCTATACGCATCCCTCATCCGTAATTTTCCATCCTTTGGCCACCCATCTCTCCTGGATCGCCTCCCCGCCCAGCACATCACTGCCTTCCTTGGCCCCCTTCACCGTTCAGTAGCCCATCGCAATTCCACCACCATGATTACCGGTAGATCATCCACTGAGCTCAGCGTCGCCACCCTCTCCCTCCTCCATGGTTCCAGTTCCTCTCCACCTGGCCCCCACACCCTCCACTTCTACACCTTCTTCCACTACTACTTCCTCTTCCGTGACATCCCTTCCACCCCCCGCCCTCTCATCTCCACCCATGCCATGGAGGCTTTCTACTGTCTCTGCACTGCCACACCATTTCCCTTTGGCCACTTCATCTACGAATACATCCGCGCCAAATGCCGACACCTCTGCATCCGATACCACACTCCCAATGGCTCGAACTTTTCCTGGGGTTTTATCCGCTTCCTCACTGCCATCCTTCTTCGCCTTGCCCACATAGGCAACATCCCTTCCCCACCTCGCCATCCTTCTTCGCCTTGCCCACATAGGCAACATCCCTTCCCCACCTCGCCATCAACGTCATCGGATTCGGGCGAGGGTACATCAGGATTCTCCTCGACCTCGCCATTGTCGATGTCATGGTTCTCCTTGCCCTAACCACCAACGCCAAGGGCCCACCCCTTGCAACCCATGGTCACCTTTGCTTCCTTCTCCCCCACAGTTGCTGCCACCACCATCTTCGGGTCTTGGATATCCACCGCTTCCACCTCCATTGCACCTGGCACCACAACCTGCACTCTCTCCACACCTGTTCCAGTTTGCGGCCCTGCCTCCTCGCCACCTCCCGCTGTCACCCACACCCCACTTCCCTTTGACCTCGAGCTGCTTCCTTCACTAGAAGACATTTCCTTCCTGCCCTCCTCTCCTCCTCCAGCTGCTTCTTGTCCCACCGCACCTGTTGACACTTCCCTGGTCCTCTCCACCCATTCGCATAACACCCCACCCTCCCCATCATCTTCTGCGA
Source organism: Cibotium barometz (assembly GCF_041138505.1). NCBI lineage: Eukaryota > Viridiplantae > Streptophyta > Polypodiopsida > Cyatheales > Cibotiaceae > Cibotium > Cibotium barometz. The sequence continues at coordinate 34,837,925 of NC_141098.1, forward strand.
CCGCCTCTTCCGCCGGTACTTCCCCATCCTCTTCCTTGCCATCCGGCGCCCGTAGTCGCTCCCCTTTCACCAATGCCACCCCAGACCTGCTTTGGAATGTCATGCCCTTCACTCGGCTGCTCCCTCTCTCCCTGCCTCGCCTTGCTCGTGCTCACCGCCTCGTCTGCTCCTTCGACAGCCTCTCCCTCGATACCCAGATCTACTCTGAGCATCTTACTGATTACTTCATCCTTCTCTCGCGCGAGTGGGAACGCATGCGCAGTGACCTCCGCCAGGCACAGCCCGCCCTCACTCAGGCCCACTCTGACGCCGTTGCACCTCTCCAACACCATCTTCAGCAGGCCCAGGCCTCTCTCATGGACTCACGCCAGGAGTGCATTGAGCTGCGTTACCTTCTTGCAGCATCCGAGAGCAGGCGGTCCGCTTTAGAGGCCGAGTTAGCCTCCCTCCGAGTGTGCCTCACCACCGCCCAGACCGATCTTGTGGCCACTCACTTTCGCCTCGAGGCTGCCCAGCATGACCTCTCCGAGCTTCCATCTCTTCGGGAGAAGGCCTCGCAGCTTCATGTGATTCGACAAATCCTGCAGCTCGCTTTTGGTGGTCTCGGTCTTGTTGCTGCAGCGCCACCCTCCAGCACTCCTTCTACGAGCACTACCGCTACCACCTAGGGGCTTTCCACCTGCTCTGGTGTACAGGACCCTTCTGGCATCACCCGGGTGGACCGCAGCACATTTAGATTAACTTCTTAGTTTTTACTCTTCCCATCTGTTTTTTCATGTTATTCTGCCTATCTTGGCAGCTCATTGTATATATCATCAGAACTGCTACATAGTTATAGTTATGCTACATGGTCAGTGCTATATATATGGATCATTGTTTGTTGCTTCCTTTGTTCCACACACCCCACATGCAGCCAAGTCACTTCTCAGGGTAGCAGTGGCCTGTGGTGGCCATCTCTCTCCTTAGAACATCTAGTGTCTCAACACTCTTGACCTGTGGTGGTCTCCGGTCTGTGTGTTGTGAACCTGTGGTGGTTTACTTCTTCAGCACCTTCTCTGGTAGTCTCCAGTCCTTGGAATCCTCCACCTGCGGCGGTTCTACTTCTTCAACACCTTTCCTTTCCTTTGCAGTTCCCTTCACACGCCTCTCGCTACTAGCGTTCACCGAGACGGTGAACGGACTAATTGGTGGGGGACCTGTAGCCACCTCACTGCCTGTGGTCGGGCACCCAAGCCCGTGAACCCCCAAGATCGGGCATCCCCAAGTCGGCATCCTCTCCCAAGATTTGGCATCCGCAAGATCGGGCATCCCAAAGTTCGTGGACCCAAGGCGGCCACAAGGCCAACTACTAGCCACACAAAGTGGGAATCGCCGGCGAACCACTTAGAAGTTTGGCTACCCACTTGACCAACAAAAGGGGTGCCCACCTACTCGTCGGCGCCTCTCACCCACTCCAACGTCATCTGTCACCTACTTGTGCTCAGTGCTCTCACCTACTCCAAAGGCATCTGTCAGTGACCACTTTTAGCGCCTGACTCATGGTAGCCCAAGGGGCACACACATTGTAGATAGAGAGCCTGTTGTACCAAGCGAGGATCCCCAATGCAATATACGGTCTTGTGATGTCCCAACTATTGCCTAGTTCTATCTTGTCTGTGTGTATGTCACTTAGGTAGCTCTTGTGTGGTGTTCCATTCTTGAGTCTGTGTGAGTGCATAGTGGAGTGGGACAGAGAGGTCGCCATCTCCCTAGCCTGTGCCAACTCTTGAGGGTATACTGCCCCAGACAGGACCCTAGTGATTTAGTGTGCCTACAGCACGACGGGCATCCTAGTCCGCTACAAGGCCACATTGGGAGAAACATGACATCACCCCATTGATTCAAAAGAGGTTTTGTCATAGACTTGGGTATTCATACAGGAGGAGCTAGATCACCCACTTCTCTTGGTTATTCTACCTTCTCATTAATCCATGGAGGGCTATTTTTGGAGCAGACCGCTCCTGCCCCAGATGCCTAGTAGCTTCTGAGATAGTAAAACATTGCAAACCGGGGTGTAGAGTAGTCCACAAATATTTTTTGAGGGCAAGGATCTGGATATCGCCATAATGATATGTAGAGATGTGGCCCAACATTGCATGCTAGTAGATATTCCTCATACACAGTATGGAACACCTCTACAGAGGATTGATACTAATTGGGAGATCATTACTTGTATCATAGCTTGGCATATTTTGAGGGCTAGTCTTATGGCATGGCTCGTATACAAGGACCATCTAGATCTGCGCAAGCAAAGCAGTGTGATGAAGGGATTGTTTTCTCATTTAGCCCCATAGGACTCTCTTGGCACCTTTGTGCCCCGGATTGCTTGAGATCACCCTACATACTGGGATGAGGATTTTTCGTCCGTCTTCTAGCGGTGATTATGTATGGTCTATTTATACTTATTAGAAGTCCCCTTTTTGCAAAAAAGAAATAATTATTACATTGAACAGTTAACAATCAACACTTTAGTCTTATTATTGCAATTTTACAGGCCGCATATCAATTAGCAATTGCTCAGGAAAGTGGGAGAATGACCTTGTTAATGTACACACTGGACAAGTTGCAAGGTTTCTAATCACTCAGCGCGACATGTATGGAAACGAGGTCTTTTCTATCAACACATCGGATGCTGCTTCCTTCACAGCTCAAGTGTTTAAGATGGGTGAGACGCAACCCGTGTTTACCCCAATCTTGTCCTTTGAACTATGGGGTGAGAGCCCTACTAAGAATCAGTTACTTAGCTTCCAAATCTGGGAAGAAGGAAGCTTTTCCCTTCAAATCCAAAGCAAAGGGAAAAACATATCCGAATCCCCATTTCCATTCACTTGTACAAAAGGTAATATTTTCTGTGCTCTCTCACACACACATGCATGCACGCATGCACCCACAAAACAGTTCTCTCTTTCCAAACATAACCATGAAGGGTTCCTTTCAGGGAAAGATAATTTAAAATCTGTATTTGATTAGAAAAACAAAGAAAAAATATAATTTGGATATATTATGACACACAATAATTTGATTATTGTATCATCATTTTCAAATATATTTTACATCTATGTTTTATTTGTGTGTGTAAGGTGCATGCATGATGCGCACATGCATACACACATACACATGTTATATTGATAATAGCGAGAGTTACTCTGAAAGAAATGCATATTTTACTTGTTTTACCTGGTTAAAGATGAGTTGCATGTGATGATCTAGAATTGACAACTTTCTCAGGACCAGTTGCACTTCCTGAATGCTCTGGAGAGTGGCAAGATGGAAAGCATGCATTTTTGGTGGGAGACACAGCTAAGTTCATAATATACTGTGCGCAGGATGTGTCAACAACCAACTTGACTTTCAATCCATCAAAATTCCAAGGCAAAGTTAGGGATAACTCTGATAATTCTCTTGTATCCACACCGAACCTGGGCATTGAGAAGATGTTAACAGAGAGCATGGGATCACAGCTGTTAAGGTTTTCACTCAACAGGAGTGGTTATTTCCTATTATCTGTGCAGAACATGGTTAAGAACCTAACAGGCTCACCTTTCAAGTTTACTTACGAGCAAGGTAGCGTCTTGTCCTTTGTTATACTTCAATGGCATACCTGACCAGCACACAGCATACTTAACATACTTAAAGCACTATGGTCCACCCATTTTTTATTATTCACAGGTTGGTTGGAGTTATCATGCCTGCTCTAGAAAGCCTAGGAGGAGGTGAAGTTGGGAAACTGAATTGAAGGTGTGAGCTCTGGAATCCTTATCGTTTTTATCACTAACAGCTAGATAGTGATGGTTTAATCGCCTTCCTCTCTACCTCCTTTTGATGAAAATCCTACCTGCTCTCTATTTTCTTCTGATGAAGTGGGTAACACATCCCTGTCATTTGGAAATCAGTCTTCATGCTTCTGAAGGGATTAAAAGGAGCTGATATAATAAGAGAGAATACAAGGGAGAGTGGAACTGGGTCATCTGGCATTCATTACCACTACCCCCATAACGTTTGGAGGGGCCAGTGGGCTTCCAAACTGGTTTGTGATTTGTATGCCAGATGATATAAGCTGCATACGGTGAAGGTAGATGAATGAGGGGCTACAGCTGGTGTCTATATAAAGCCATCAAAAGTGGGCTGGTGTCTATATAAAGGCATAAAGAGTGGGCTGTGTCCATTCCAGGTTGGCCATGGTTGACCACCCATGTCTGGTGTAAATTGTCCCAACTGAATATAGCAGCGTCCTGGAGTTCTATAAGACCACCCATTTGGGCACGGCCATGTAAGCGCTTCCCAATGTGAATGTTTGCTATGAGGCATTGGAGCTATGCTTTTGGATAAGTAATTTCGAACTTGTGAAGGTAGGTGAAGAGTAACTGAGGGAACGTAATGGCACCAATGGAGATGGAAGGCCGACTATAATCCTAAGAAGCTGTTTGCAGAAGTTAGTTTTCATAACACTGTTGGAAGCGGAAGCCAGGTTAGGTTGGCGTGTATCTAGGATGGTTTGGAGGGTCAAAGAAGTTTTTCTGCGGTACTAATATGTATTTTTTAATGAATTAGGTCCAATCTCTATGGAGCGTTGCACTGGGATGTGGAAGATGGGAACAAATAAGTTTGAGGTTGGCACTCTTGCTTCCTTTGTCATCCGTCAAAGTGATGAGTATGGAAATGCTGTTTATGATGCAGATCCTTTCACAATTAAAGTACTCCAACGGGATGCCAGCGTGCCCGTGGCTCTTTCAAATGATTTCATCAGACCCTTGTTCAAAAACAAGACTGAGTACAGGCTCCTCACGTTCATGCTGAAAGAGGCTGGAAATTTCAACTTGTATGTGGGCAACTCTTCACTTGACATATTGGGATCTCCATTCCCCTTCTCTTACATTGCAGGTAAGTGTATACTGGGGTTATCATTACCAGCTAAGCCAGAAGATATTTTTCCAGAAAATTCAATGCTTCGTTTGCTGGATCCAACAGGCTTACCAGCAGTTGAAAATGCCCTGGTTGTAGGAGAAGGATTGTCTCCATTAGCATCAGTAAATTTTTGGAATGAGATAGTGGTGTATATGCGAGACTCGTATGGGAATGTTCTGCCAATCGGTAACACATCACTTAGTCTATATGGAACTGGAGCAGACATTGTAGAAATTGAGGGCTTTAAATTTCAAATAGGAGGAGGCCAGCGGGCAGCATACAAGCCATATCTTCCTGGGCAATATGATATCTCTATTGTCTATAATCGAGTGCCTCTCCCTAAAAGTCCATTTCATGTTAGTGTTGGTGCAGGTTAGCAGTTTTTTGTACTTAGATAGTGATACTAACCATATCTCTTTCTAGCACATTGGAATCACTCTCTTTAATGGTGTTTTTATTGAGCTTTGTGGTTTGAAAATGGCCACAGGTTGGGTGCAAGCAAGGTTCTGCACAGCAACTATCAAACCCTCAAACATAGTTATTGCAGGAGAGAGAATAAGAGTGTATGTGACTGCACGAGACTTGCAAGGAGACAGTGTATCCTACATGACTCAAGCAGTGAGCTTCATGGTGACACCATTACCATTTGGAATTGCCTCTCCTCCGTCTGCAAATGCGGAAGTATATGATTCTGTGATGGGCTTGTATTTTGCAAACTTTAGCATCACAGTAGCTGGAACATTCAAGGTCGAAATCCATGCTTATGGATCTTACATCAATGGCAGTTCCTACACGCTCAAGGTCATACCTGGTACAGTTCATGTTCATGGTTGATGGACACAGATATGGTCTTTTTTCTTTTGTGCAGCAGGAAAAAAGGAAGGCTCTTTCTTGCTTGTCTTCATGTTCATATTTTCTAAACGTATATCTTCCAAAACATTTCTAGCTAAGGTCCATGATCACGGCCATGAGAGATTCAGAAGCGGAGGACGCCCTGCGCTGCTGAAGTGACGACGTGCTGAAGTGACGTGAACCTGCGCTGCTACCCCCGCCTGCCCTCTGTTGCCTCTGCCTGTTTCTTTGCTGCTCCCGCCTGCCTCTGCTGCCTTCGGCTGCCCAACTGCTGCCTTCGCAACCCCCCTTCGCCTGTCCAACTTCTGCCCTTCGCTAGCCTTTCAGTCCCCGCCTGCCCTTCAGCTGCCCCCACTAGCCCCTCTGCTGCCCCCCGCCTGCCTTCGCCTGCCCCTTTTGCTGCCCCCGCCAGCCCCCCTTTTGCTGCCCCGTCTGCCCTTCAGCTGCCCCCGTCAGCCCCTCTGCTGCCCCCAGCCTGCCTTCGCCTGCCCCACACTAGTTTTGTTATGGTGCTCGAGAGGGCCACTCTCTCTCCTCGTACATTAGGTGCATAGATATTCAAGATACCCAACTTCAGTAAGTGAGGTCTGTTTTTTTTGGCCAATATAGGGGAGCCTGCGCTTCTGGTAACCCTGCCCTGTTGCACCCCCCCCCCCCCCCCCGCCCTTTCCCCCGCCTCTGCCCAGTTGCCGCCCACTGCCCCCACTTCTCCCTGCTACCCCCCGCCTCTTCGATGTTGCCCCCCGCTGCTCTTGCTTCCCCCCGCTTCTATCCTTGCTCCCTCCGTCTCCCTCTTTGCCCTTTGCGATTCCTTCAGCAGCTGTTTTTAATCGGATTCAAGTCGGCTGCCCACCATTGATTGGTCTTATGCCTCCCGCCACAGCCAATCCATCTTCATCTCCACAGGCCGGGAGAATCATCAATTTTTCGTAAGACGAGCTCACCTCTCTCCAACACAACATTGACATCGAGGTCCAGACCACCCTTATCGCGAGGGTTTATGGCTCCCACCCCTCTTGCTTGCAGGCATGTGAGTGAATGGCTTCTAGTAGCTCTCCCTTTGGAGCTGATTATGCACTTTTCCTCTTGGCCCTAGGAAGATCTTCTTCTTTTAGTACTAGGTGGGCTTTGTTTTGATTCCAGACCTAACCAACAGCTTGGCTGGAGTCTGGACCCACCTCTCATAATGTTGTAGAAGGGGCTAATCCTTGGAGTAAAGTCCAATGTTAGCATGTTCACTCGTCCTGAACTCGCTGTCTCTGCATATGTGCGTAATGCATGGGTGCCCTCCATGACATTGTGGCATATATCCTGCTGCATATCCTGCAAGACCTCGTAAGATGGCAAGGTGTTCCTTGTTGTGGTGGTTATGTCCTTGCCCTTCCATTACGCTGTAGTCTCGTGAGAGGTGCATGCACCAACATTGAAGGCACCGCACTGTCACTCCTACAGGCATGTACCAGCAGAGATAGGAGATTCCACCGTAGGCCTATCACTCTGATGGCATCTACCAAAGATAATATCCTACATCCTTCTTCTACATTCTTTATCCTTAACCTTTCCATCTGGTCGTGTTCATTGAGTTGTCGAGTCTATTCATTAAGGCTGTAGTCACTTGATATTCCATCTGTGTGTTGTCCTACTCACGCGGACGGTACAGTGAAGGGCATGTAACAGTGCCTTGGAGTAATGCAAGTGTTGTTTATAGTATTCTTGCCATTCTTGTTGCTGTGCTATGCTCCTATTCTAATCTGTTTGTTCATGTGTGCACTGTGCTGTGAGTATTGAGGATTCTGGACATACCATCCAGAGGAGAACCACCACTTCACTGTGCTGGGCAACCAACCCTGCTACAAGATATAGGGTTGGGGTTGGCTTGTCTGTATGCCTTTGCTTCCTTCCCACAGCTGTCTGTTGAAATTGGAGATTCTTGACAAGCTATGAGAGTTTCTATCACAATTCTAGTGGCATAGCTCCGGAAAAAAAACAGTGTATGCTTATTTGTATGAAATTAGAAATGAGAACTGAAATGGGCACATATCTTAAAACTAAGGAGTTTGTCTCCTGCTGCTTTTTTTTTTTTGGAGTTCAGATTTGTCTCCCTACATTATTATCATAAACTTATTTCTTGGTTGTTTTGGAAGGTGTGCAGGTCCTGTATCTCCACTGCATTGTGTTATTAACAACACTAAGTTAGATAAAGTACAAGCAGGAAGCATCATAGTAATCGAAGTTGAAGCCAAAGATGCATTAGGAAACATAGTGAACAAGACAGTTTCAGGCACAAAACAAGGCCAATTTCTAGCCAATTTTACAGGATCAAAAATAGAACTTTTCAATTTGTCATACATTGGTAATGGTATATATGGGTTCAATATATCTTGCAACACATCAAGAAATTACAATCTGACGATAAGCTATGGGGGGGAAGCTGTAAATGAGAAACCCATATCGATTTACGTGTCAGCAAGTAAGTAATAGTATTTTTATGGCTTATACTTGAAGTTTTGGCACATCTGTATGTATTTTCTTAAATTCGTGTGATATAAAATCTAAGAGGGACTTTGTTGATTTTATGTATCATGTGTACATTTATCTTATATGCAATATACTTCCGTGATGAGTCATCTAATGTACAAGAGGCTATGTTGGAGAATAAGGTACCTATGCCAAGGTCACAGCCTAAACCATAGCCATGTGACATCCCCTCTTGCTAAACTTGATGATGGGATGGACACTCTATCATGTTAAGAAATAGGGATGAGAGTGGAATGCAAGAATGGTTAATCACAAAGATAATGATGTATAACCAAACTCATCAATGCACATAAGCAATGCTAGATGCACTTAGCATGTGATGGGTTAACAAATGAAAAGACCATGAATTAAATGATAAACATGAATACCACAAAGGTTACCTTAATGCAATGAGGAGATAAGCTCATGCTTATAAAGGATCCACCAAGCTATATTACCAACATATGGTAGAATGCACAAAGCACTTACAAGAGCTTCTCTCTACACATCCAAGGAGTGTAGGACCTTGTTTATGTAGAGAACAAAGGAAAAACGTGGGAGCTTCTTAGATTGGCTCCACCATCCCCTAATTATCTCACCAGTCTCACCATAAAGTGACTCCTACATCAAGGGAACCACCTACCATGCCTACACTTGTAAACCATAGTAATAAGAGACCAAATGACCATAGGATGTCTATTCCTAAGGTGCACACAATATCTATCCACTAAGGACTAAAGCTAATGGATGCTAGATCACAAAAATCTCAACATATCATCCTTCCTCCCTGAACTACTAACTTCTGACTTTGACCTTCTACTTTAACTTGACTCCGACTTTGACATTTTTTGTCTGAACACCTTCCACTTCTGATCTCCGCTTCCAAGTCTTGCTGAAGAACTAAGGACGTGTTTCATTGTTGCCCCCATGCCTGCCATCGTTTACCCTTAACACAACGGTGGGTCACCTGCCAGAACTGATGATGCCTGTTGGTAGGCCTTTGGAACTGATCTGAGAGCTAAAGGATGTATTGGTTTTGAGTACGTACTCCCCAGAGAATGTTTTTTTCTTGGAGATCCGCCTGTTTTTGCAGACCACTCCATCGGCTACCCTGACTATATTCTTTGGATGGATCTGTGCACCTCCTTGGGACTATGCTTAGTGGCTTAGCCTAAATGCTCTGATACCAATGTTGCATGCCTGGAAGCCTTGGTGTACTGATATGCAACCCTAAGCTTGATTAAGAACAAGATGCTGATTAAACATGATTAAGACAAAGAAGAGAGAAGAAGCGACAGAGAGTTGGTGTCAGGGTTTCTGTAGTTATATGGTATGAAAAAGTTACTGAATGATTGTACATGATGTAGGCCTTGGTCAACCCCTAGGGGTGACGTTTGGCTCCCTCTACATGCTTGATGATGACTTCTACCTCTGAATATGCTGAATGACGGAATGAATTATGCAAATGAATGTCTTATGCTTATATATGATGAAGAGTTGCTAGTCAGCCAGTTCATACTGTTGTCGGCCTGCTGCTGCACAAAGTATTCATGAAATATTCCCTTAAATGCTGCGCTTATCTTCAATGCTACCCACACCTACTGCCTTGCTTGCTATCGCTTGACCGCCTGCCTACTTGGGTCCGTGTTGGCTGCTGACTATGGTCTGATGGCTGTCGACAGGACTCTCAAGCCCTCCATGCTGATGCTGATGTTGTTGATAATGATGATGGTACTAATACTGATGCTGATGGTAATGATGCTACTGCTTATGATGCTCTGAATTCTGTCCTAACTGTTGTCCTAATCAGGGATTATGTTTCTCATGCTAGAGATTTAGCCATGGCATGGGCGTGCATGCGACACGGATCCCTTTCCAGAAAAAAGAAAAACGGCTTACCAAAAAAAAAAGTTGGGCTACTACGTACCCTCTACTCCCATTCGCATGTGCCCTAACCCAAAGAAAAAAAGAGGCACTTGTGCTTGTGTTTCCTCATAGCTTGTGATCCCCATCCCCATCCCCATCCCCATCCTCCCTCCCTCCGCCCCCCCCCCCCCCCCCCCCCTTTCTGCTGCTCCTCTTCCTGTTGCGTCTTTGATGCCACCCTGCTACCTATCCTCTGCTTGCGAGCACAACTCTAACCTCGCTCGAGTGATGCTGCTACAAATCCTCCCGTCTCCTTCGCTTTCTTTTTTTTTCCCGAGAAAAGATCCTTTCATTAGTTATATAAAAAACGCCGTAGGGCTACAAAAGATCCTCTCCTGCTCACAAGAAGAACAGAGCAGAGAACAAAGCAAGGCAGCCAGGGAGACTCTCCCTAGGTGCTGAAAAGTACAAGTATCAGTACAAAAGAACTGAGGGGCAATATCATACAATAGGAGGGGGGAAAAGCCAAACAGGTGGCCTGTAGTGCCAACGGGGGACCCCGCGTGTAGGGTATAGAAGGGGCCGCTGCGCCAGGTGGTGTGAAAGGCCTGGCGCTGCAAGATCACCTCATCCGAGTCGCCCCAGATGCGGTCATACTGTCCTCGCAGGGTGTGGATCAACTCCTGCCAAATCCCCCGAATAGTCTCTGCTGGTGGCTCCAGTCTCCCCTCAAAGGCCTTGAAACACCGGGTCCTCTAGGTGAACCAGATGGTGAGGCTGCTGAGGAGCCTCCATCATAAATCCCTGTCCTGTGTCCAGCTGGCAGACGAGAAATCCGGTGAAGAAACAAGGCGAGGCTGGCCCCTAATGAATCTGATGGCCTGGCTGTCCTGCTCCGTCTCATAGCCCATAGCAGGCCCTGACGAAGTCGACCAAGTAGCGGCACCCCACGTATACATACCCTTTGGAGAGAGGGGGGCCAGAATATGCAGCATCCGCAGCCAAATCTGCTGCGCCAGAGGCCAGTCCCATAGGCAATGTCTGTGTGTCTCCATAGGGTGTCCGCATTGAACGCAAGCCGCCGGAAGACCGCTGTAGATAAGCCAAGTGCCAACTGCTGAGCCCCTGTGGGCGACCAGCCACTGGAAAGTCGAGATCCTGCGGGCCTGTCGACTAGCCCGGAGCCGGGCCCAAAAATCCTCCAGGAACTCCTGTGAGAGTCCCTGTAGCCGCCAGTGCCCCGCTGCAGCTGGAGAGACCATCCTCCTCGCCATCAAAATATGCCGCCCCAACCGAACAGTGTACTGGAAAACGATGATCTCTGTGGCCTCAAGGGATGCATAAGGATCATGCCACTCGTACTCACCAGGGTCCCACTGGAGCCGGGCCAAGGGGCGTGCTGCATATGCCCATATGCGCCAATCCGGGAGCACATCTGCAGGGTCTGGGTCAATATGCACTTCCGAGAAGCGGCGGCCACTACCCGTATCCTCTGAAAGGTGCACTCTGCAACCAAAGGCGACTCCACCTCCACTCTCTGAAGTCTGCCCTCATCCTGAATCTCATAGTAGAGGCATCTGCCATCCTCAGTGCAAGCTCTGACAGCAATCAGGATCTCCAACTGTGTAAAGGCTCCCATCCACCGTGGGGCCACTAGCTTGAGAGGCGTGAACCACTCCTCTGTGAGTGCCTCGTGAATGTCATCCCTCATAATCAACCCCCCTCTGAAGTGACTCAGCCTCTCCACCTGAATGTCCTCTGGGAGACTGCAGAAGGCCTGCCAGTCTCCAAAGCTACGTGCTGGGCCTGCCGCCAAGGTCCCCAGGCCAGACGAGGCCGAGAACCAGCATATGACCCTGCTCTGTGCGAACCGCTGGGCTCCAGATGAGCGGCTGTCTGGCCCGCTCCCAACACAAGAAGGAGGTCTCTGAGAGAGCCTCGGTCTCAGCAGCTCCCAAGCTCTCAGGATGCTCAAGGCAAATCTATCCTCCCATCCTCTACTGAGGCCTGTCCTCCTCATCTCTATGAAGATCCAACGAATCTCTGGTGCCCAAGTGCCCCCTGCTGGGGGAGCCCGAGCCTGCAACTGCTGCAAAAGAAGCTCTTACCAAGGCTCAGCGCCTGGAAGCAGCCCCCGAACAATAAGCTTCCCCAATAAGGCTCTGCTCTGATGGACTGGATCTATAATGCCCAAGCCTCCCTGGGCCAGCGGAAGTGTAATAACTGCCCAAGCAACCTTTGGCCGGGCTGGCTGACCGTCCCGCCCAGACCAAAGAAAGTTCCTGATCAGCCTCTGTACCTGGCTGATGCAAGAGCTCGAGAAGATCCAGCAAGACGTAATGTACCACATGGTCGCTAAAAGCACCTGATTTGCCACCACCACCCTCCCAGCCAAGGATAGCCGAGCTGTACTCCAATACAAAAGCTTCTTCCGAATGCTCAGAAGAAGCGGGGAAATCTGCTACTCAGGTGACAAATCTAGTCGAATGTGGCATCCCAAATATCGCACTGCTGTGCTAGGAGGAATCCATCTAAAACCGGGGTCTGGGCTCCAAGCCAGAGTGGGAGCGCTACTGATCCAAAAGGCCACTACCTTGCGCCAATTGATCAATGCTCCCGAAGCTGCACTAAAAAGCTGGAGCGACTGCTCTGCCCGCTGAAGATTGGCCTCATGGCCATGCAAAAATAAGCTCGTGTCATCAGCAAACTCAGCATCGAGCAGGTCCACTGGGAGCTGGAGTCCTCGCAAACCAACCTCCTCTGCCGTCAGATACATGCTCATAGCCTCAGCAAAGAAGAGAAAAAGAAACGAGGCCAGAGGACACCCCTGACGGACTGATCTGGTCAACTCAAAACTCGGCCCCCGTCCTCCTGCAATCAGCACCTAGCTACGAGCTGTGGAGTATAGAGCCGCCACCCCTTGAATCCAAGCTAGCTCAAAGCCCAGGCGAAGCATAGTGCCCTCTAAGAAACCCAATCGACTCTATCGTATGCCTTCTCAAAATCGAGAAGCATCACGACCAAGTCCTCACCAAGAAATCTAGCTCGGGCCGTCGCCTCTCAGAATGTGAAAATGTTGTCAAGGATACTACGCTCCTTGACGAATCCTGTCTGGGTAGCATGAATAAACTCCCCCAGGAAGGGCTGGATCCTCAAACTCAAGGCCTTTGCTAAGACCTTGTACACAGTGTTGAGGATCATAATAGGTCTCCAATGTCGAATATCATCTGATACTCCCTCCCCCTTGGGGATAAGAAAGATCAAGTCCTTTGAAAAGCTCTGTGGCATCACCCCAGTGTCCAAAGCATACTGAAAGCCCCTGCGGAGGCCTGGCCCCAAAAGTTCCCAATAGCGCATAAAAAAGGCAGGCGTCAATCCGTCCTCCCCTGGGCAACTATGGCGCGGCAGGACCCTCAAGGCCTCGGCAAGCTCAACCTCTGAAAGAGGCTCACCCAGAACTGTACGCATACGATCTGTGACCCTCCTCTGCACATGGGCCCACACAGTCTGTCTGCAAGCATCCCGAGCCTCAGTGGCTGGCTCCGCTGAAAGCATGTCTCTATAGAACCCAGTGGCAATGGCTCTGATCTCCCCGGGCTCAATAGCTACCGATCCGTCCGGCCTCCCAAGCTGACGGACTCTTGCTCGATCATGGCGGAGTCCAGTAATCTCAAAAAACTCCCCAGTCACTCTATCACCAAATTGCGTCCAGTGAGAGGCCTGGCGACGATAGTAAAACTCATGTCTCTGCTCCTCTGCCTCTCTAACCTCTCCTGGCGTGCCTGGCTCAGCTGGGACACCACCCAATCACATGCAGGCTGCTACTCCTGAAGGCGCTGAAGCAAAGCAAGGCTGCGTCTCAGCCGATGCTCCCGCTCGCGAGTCTCTCCCAGCCGTGTCAAAGCTGCAGCCTGCAGAAAAGAGATAAGCTCGATGAGTCCCTGGGCACACTGGCTTGTGGCATCCTGGTTAGAGCACTGACTATCATGCCAGATCCTCTCAATGTCCTCAGCGAGACTAGGATCTGTAAGTACCCTCTCTGGGATCCTCAAGTGCAAGCTGGGCTCCCGTGTCCTCTCCTCAAGTGTCAAAATAACGGGCGCATGGTCTGAAAATGAGGTGCCAGCGAGAATGCCAACGGAGCCCCCTCGCTCCCCTAACCAGTCGCCCCACATAAAAGCGATCAATCCGTGATAGATTAGTCCCTCCCTGCCGGCGATCCGATCGAGAGAAACTAAGACTGTCCTGAGAGCGGGAGAAGGCCCCATGCTGCCATGCATCAGTGATCCTCAGTGACATGCAAAATCGGTCCCAAGCTGCAAGCTCCGTGCCGTGCACTGTAACATGACTGCCTCCCACCCTATCGGCCGGGTCCTCAAGCATGTTGAAGTCTTCCCCGACACACCAATGTGCGGCCTCTGGCAATGCATCCGTAACCTGGGTCCAGAACTCTGCTCTGGCACTAGCATGGTTGGGCGCATAGACGTTGAGCACGCCCAAGAGCTCATCATGCATCCTCAGAATGACATACTGTGCTCTACCAGGCACAATGATCCCTCGATCCACAATGGCCTGCCGCCATACATCTGCAATGACCATGCACACTCCTCCCTGTCCACCCAAAGGGCCAAACCCTGCAGACCAAAAGGTGTCCCAGCTACCAGGCATCACTGAACCATATCTCCGAATCCTGCTCTCACCCAAGTGGTGCTCCTGCATCATCAAAATATCAATACTGCCACCAACCAGGCATCTCTGAAGCTCCTGCCTCAAGCAACCACGATAGTGTATATAATGTGCTCCGCCAAGGCCCTGTACATTCCATGAGATGATCCTCATGGATGACCTGCTGAGGTGGATGCTGTCTCAGCCGTACGAAAGGCCTTCGCAAGCGGCTTGGATGGAGAATAGTCCCCATCCGAGCGGCTACGAATCTGCCCACCCAGTGTGCTGCAAGAATCACGGATCAGGTGCCAGTGGCTGTGTCCCATGGCGACTGCCTCCCGCTCAGACAGAGCAACCTCGTGTATGCATACATATCCAGGGTCGCGTGCTAAGTCTGCCACTATGCGAACGACCAAATGACGAATCCCTGAGGCATCCACACTCCCAGGATCCAAGAAAAAATGAGCCAACTCCCATAGTCGGCCTATCACATTTGTCACCTCCAGATCGCTCAACTGCCTGAGTCTTCAAAGTGCTAAGAGCGAGCTCCAGAGTCCACTCCCGGTCGCATGGGCCATAGAGAGGGAACGAGAAGGCCACCGCTGAATCAAGTGCCTCCTCCCCGCGGGCCGGAGGTATCACTACATGAACTCTGATGGGTGCTGGCTCATGGGGGCCCTCTGCTCCAAAAAGCCGTGTGAAAGAGTAATCAAAAGCCTCCGAGCGCTGTCTAGTGCCGAGACTACTCAGCCGACTGCGGATAGATGATATCCGTGAAGCCCGAACCGGCATGGTAAGTCTCCTCTGCGGTGCTCGAGCAAGGTCGGTGCTCAGAGCCCTCCGGACTGCAGGTGAACGCCAGGGGACTGCCAGGGCCTCCCGGGGAGCTGAGGTGGGCGGGGGGGAGGACGGGGGGGCGAGGGGGGTGGAGCAGGAGCCGCTGCCGAAACCGGAGCGGGGACGAGAGGAGGCGAAGGTGGAAGCAAGGCGGTAGGGGGGGACGGGGGTGGGGGGGGTGAAGGAGGGGGTGCTGGCATCTCCTAGTCCTCAGTCGTCGCAGGGGTCTCCTCCTGGAGGGGAGCAAAGCTGTTCCTCACGGGAACCCAGTGATGCTGAGACTGTGGCTGTTGCTGCATCGGTCTCTTGGCGTGCTACTGTGGCTGTCTCCCTCGACGGCGCCCTTGTCCACGCTGCCACTCCGAGGTCTCTGTGGCCTGAGCAGGTGTCCCGGAGGCTGCCTGCCGAGCCGCATCTGTGGGCGGGCCATGAAGGGCCTGCTTGCTGCGGTGAAGGTCAGGGTCTACTGCGAGGGCAGGCCTTGGCTAGATGGCCGACCTGCTTGCAAATAAAGCACTGGTTCGGGAGCCCCGAGAACTCCACTCTCTGATCAATCCATCCCCCCCCCCTATCCTAGGTAGCTGAATGACCTTCGGAAGAGAGGAGATGTCCGGAACCAAAACTTTGACCAAAGGTAGCCCAGCTACTCTGGCCACCACTGAAGTTGCTGTGGGGCCAGTCTCTAGCACCGAACCCACCAATGCTTCTAGCCTAGAAAGGAGCGGAAGGTACTCACGGCGGAGTCCAGGGAAGCAAACTGTAACATGGAAAAGGCGCTCTCCCTGCTCGGCCGCTGCTCGGTCAAAGCCATGCTGCCAAGGTCTGAAGAATGCCCGAGCACCCCTGATGTCAAGGGGACTCATGGCTAGGACCTTGGCCACGCTCTGGTAGTGTCCACGGCCCAGTAGCTGAACGTCCAGGATCTTGTCCACATCTGCAAGAAGGCGGGCCTGGAGGAGATCCCGGATCTCCCCTCTGCTGGGGCGAGTGCCGACTATACGGCAGATGGTGGAATGTGCCTGGAGGTGTTCCACCTCTGCGGCGAGGCTCGCTTCCTCTTCTGGCGAAAGAGAAAGCCTGATGGGGGCATCCTCAGGGGCGGGCGAGGGGGCTGCGGGAGAGTCCCTCTGGGGACGGGAGGAGCCTCCATCAGTGTCTGAAGCTATGTTGAAGGCGGAGCGAATGCGGAAAGTCGTGCAAGAACCGAGCTGCACACAAAGGACGGAGGGGAAAGGCGGAAGGCAAAAAGAAAACCCCAGGGGACGAAAAAATCAGAAAATTTGGGGGGGGGGTCAGGCGGCGAATACAAAAAGCCCCTAGGGGGGAGGCGGAAGCAGCGCGAAAAAGGGGGGCGGGGGGGGGAAGATAAGGCGACGGCGGCGAAAGGGGGGACGGGGCGCTGAAGAAGGACGGGAGGGCGCGAAGGAGAGGAGTAGGAGCAGGGGACAGCGGGTGCTACAGCGCTGGGGCGCGCAGGACAGCCAGGCGGGGGGGGGGGGGGGGGAGACCAGAGGGCGGGAATGGGGGGAGGGCGTGCAGTCAGCGCGAGCAGGGGGGGGGGGGGGGGGAGCGTGAGCTTCAGCGAGCCGATTCTCCTTATAGATGTCTCTACAAAACTCGTCTCCTCCGCTTTCTACCACTCCTCTTCTTACATTGGTTGCCATAGTCCGGCCTTTGGCCTCACTAGCCCTTGCCCTGCATCGACCACATCCTGGGAGCATGCCCCAGAATAGTTGGTATGATGATGATTGTAGGGAGCTCAGAGCCCGGCTATACAGAGAGGTGGCCACAGTTGTTACTACATATAGACAGTCACGCATCATCTTCCGATCCCTCATTCGGCGGAAGAAGAGAGCATTCTTAGCTCGGCTGGAGAGAGACATCTATCAGTTGTTTTTGAGTTAGGATTCTGGGGAGGCCTGGAGACCCCCCGCCTCCGGCCATTACCTCTCCAGATACATGGGGCGAGTATGCAGCCTCCCTCTACACAGTACCAAGGCAGCCACCACTACCGAACCCTCCAGAGCCTTGTCCACCCACTTCTACCTTCTTCACAGCAGAGATGGTGAGGAGGGCCATCAACAGATTGCATACAGGGAGGGCACAGGATCATGAGGGCATTGTAGCCGAGCATTTCATACATGCTAGAGATATGATTGTAGACTTGCTAGCTCTCATGTTTAATAGAGCCATGTGTGAGGGGTTTCCTAGGACTTGGAGTACTTCCACGATTGTGCCGGTACTCAAGTCTGGAGATCCGAGCCTGCCAACTAACTACCGCACCATTATGATTGGTCACTCGCTGGCCAAGCTATATGCCTCTATTCTTGAGCAGGAGTTGAGCAGATGGGCAGAGAGACAAGGGGTCCGAGCTCAGGGACAGGCCGGTTTAGGAGGAGATTCTCTACTTTGGATCATATCTTTACCCTCAGGGCTATCATTGAGGAGGGCAGAGCACATGGGAGGAGGATCTACTGCGGCTTTGTGGAT
Source organism: Cibotium barometz (assembly GCF_041138505.1). Classification (NCBI taxonomy): domain Eukaryota; kingdom Viridiplantae; phylum Streptophyta; class Polypodiopsida; order Cyatheales; family Cibotiaceae; genus Cibotium; species Cibotium barometz. The sequence continues at coordinate 34,856,096 of NC_141098.1, forward strand.
TTCGGCAAGGCCTTTGACACAGTGCCCAGAGCTAGACTGATGCGCAAGCTGCAAGACTTGGGGGTTCCATGTGAGCTCATTTGGGGTATTATGGCACTTTATGAGACAGTAGTTGGACAGGTGCGGACTTAAGAGGGTCTCTCCCAGCCAGTACACTGCACTTTAGGGGTGAAACAGGGCTGCCCACTCTCTCCGACTCTATTTGGACTATACATTGATGAGATCTCGGATTATATTGGGACACGAGGGGACAGAGGTGCCCAGTTGGCTGGCACTTGGATACCTCTGCTCTAATATGCTAATGATATTGTGCTTATAGCAGACTCACCAGAGGGTATGCAGAGGCACTTGGATACTTTACATGCTTATGCACAGGACAGTGGGCTCTCAGTTAACCTTGGTAAGACCAAGGTTATGGTGTTTAACACTACAGCTGAGTGGGTTTGGAGATCAGCGCCTATTTTCACATATGGGCAGGAGACAGTGGAGTAAGTTGACTCATACACATATCTTGGAGTGGTGTTCACTAGGCCCACATTTTCCATGAGGGGGGCAGGAGAGGCCAGATTGACTAGAGGATATGCAACACTAGGAGGTCTAGAGAGGATGTGCTCGCAGGTACAGTTTCAAGAGCCACGCACTAAGCTGTGGCTTTTTGACACGCTGGTCACATCGGCTATGCTATATGGAGTACAGATCTGGGGGCGTAGCCTAGATCGTCACAGTCGATCAGGACGCACATACGATGGATGGAGATCGATGGAGAGACCACTTGTGTCCATGACCTCCAGAATGATTCGGGCTAAGGCCTCGGTACCCCATGAGATTATCCGAGCCGAGATGGGAGCACCACCAATCGTAGTCGAGGCTCTTGCCAGATCAGTGTCCTTCATTCATAGCACCTGGGAGCTTCCCCGACACCGGTATGCACGACTTGCTTTAGAGTCCTCTCATCAGCTAGCCATGGAGGGAGACACTTCATGTTGGTTTGCGCAGATAGCATCCTGGTTTGACCTCCACGGGTTCAGTTTAGACAGACTTCCACCCTTCCAGTACTCTCTGGAGGCACCCTCTCTCACCTTGACACATTCTGAGATTAGTAGAGTCATCAGACAGGACCTCATTCAGTTGGGCACTAGGAGGACATGGCTAGAGCCCTCACAGGAGTTGGGGACAAAGATGGCTTTCTATAGAGACCATCTTCTCCGCACCACTGAAGATGGCTTTATACTTAGCATCATTGCGAGGCATCGGGCTCGTCCAACCAGGCATCTCACTATGGCAGATATCCAAGCCATCCGGCAGAGACCCATGCTAGAGCTCCTAGGATGATTACAACTCTAGCCATATACTGTTGTACTCACTGTCTCTCTTGTACTCCCCCATATTCATGTATTCATGTATCCATGTACTCATGTACCCCATTCTGACTAGTAGCATTAGCTTCCCCCCTACTGATGTATTGTGGGGCTATCTCTTTTCTTTTCCAGACAGTGTATCAGATGTCACATGGTTGTAACTTTGGTCTCATAGGTCACTTTGGCCTTTTGAAGACGTTAATATAACATTTCATTTCATTTCATTTCTCGCTTAAGCGTGTACTAAAGACCCAATGGGCCTATGAGACCAAAGTGATACAATAATGTCCATGGCATATCTCATCATGGAACGAAGAATAAAACCAAAAGAAAACATAAACATAGCAATCTCGAGGTGATACAAAACTGTGCATGGAAACTCATCATGGAATACTAAGAACATAGAAACATGAGAGCAACATTTGTTCCGAATAGATGGTATACTACTCGCCAAAATATCAAGCATGGGGCTAATGAGTATGGCCAGAGGTCTCCCTCTACTATGTCATTTGGAAAGGTAGCTCGATGGCGGTGGAGCATGTCTTGGATCTAGAGCTGATGAGGTGATCGTGGTGGCCGACGGGGGGGCGGGGGGCATGGTGTTGTATCAACGTCTTCAAAAGGCCAAAATGACCTATGAGACCAAAACGTTACATCATATCCATGAGGTACAAAATCCTAGGTACAAATAAGTAATAAAGAAAGATAACAAGAATCTACAACTATAAATTCTGATCTAGGTATATGAGCAGAGAGCTCTCGTATCACCCTAATATATCCCTCATGGGCCGCTATGACATGGTGCTTAAGGTGGTAAAACTTAGTTGGCGCGAGAAGGTCTTGTGATGATGGGAGATGATGGCCCGGATCCTCCTCTGGCAGCATGGCCGTGGGGCGAGGGCCATGGGGTCTGGGGCGTCCAGCTCTGCATAACTCAGTTGCTCTGTCGAGTGTCACACCTCTCAGTCGAGCTCTTGCACTAGCTTGTCGTTCGGGTATGATGGGTGGATCGGCCCTCAGAGTGCTTGAATGGAAGTTGTCGGTGAGAGCTCGCTGTGTTGGTCCTCGAGCAAGTGCAGCTGATCTGGATCTCACTAAGGACCCCCTATGTCTACGGAGCTCTAGAAGAAAAAGTCCCAAGCATCTCTGATTCCGGAAGTCCATGATCTTGGAAAGTGGTCCAAACCTAGCTCGAAAGAGGCAGTATACAGGGCATCGGCATATGTAATGATCCTTTGTCTCAAGCTCTGTGTGACAGAGTTGGCATATCCTGTCCTCTGGTGCGGCCGCCTTGGGCCCATATCTGGTAGTGTCTACTCTCAGCTGGTGGGACGAGGTGCGGGTCTGGTCGATCGCACATCTCACCCCAAAGGATAGGTGTGTGTCCATGTAGCGTGGGCTTGATGATGAAACCATCCTCTGTCAGGGATAGGAGGTGATCTCTGTAGAAGGCCATCTTCGTCCCCAGTGGACGACTAGGTGAACTCCATGCCCTCTAAGTATCCATGATATATTAACATCTCTAAGAGGCCATGATGGTCTATGAGACCAAAACTGAGAGTACATCTGAAGTTGGTGTCTCATCAAAGAGAACAACCAAATGAAACGAAAAAGTACAATAAACTGACTATCTTATAGTTATAAGAACTGTAAGAGTAAGACTCCTAGATGATACTGAGTAGAAAATATTGGAAAATGTATATCAAGTAGATCCATGTATGTTGCCCTCTCCTCAGATCAAATATCTCTGCCATGGGGCTCTCTAGAATGGAGAGGTTGTAGAAGCGAGGTAGGCCCCTCCAATGTCGAGCAATAATGGCTCTCATCTGGCGATGGTGAGGATGCCGTGGCCTGGATCTTGGTGGGCGTGGCCGACATGCACGACATAAGACGATTGCTCCGTCAATGGTTACTCCTTGCAAGCGTGCCTGGTGTCCTGATGGCCCGATGGAGGAGGTATTAGGAGGTGTGTGGGCTGGGCTCCTGGTGCTGGTGCTGAAGAAATCTGTCAGGATCCTCTATGTAGATACATCATGGCTTGGTCTCCTGTCTCCCTCTCGGAAGAGGCAGTGATATCTCCCTCGGATCTCATAATAGACTGTGCATCGGCAACTGTAGTGCTCCTCTATCTCTGCCTCTTGGTAGCATAGCTGACAAATGCGGTCATCCGAGATTTGATGCACATATTGCCTTGTCTCAATCCGCACCTGGTGTGATGACGTCCAGATCTGTCCATCAATGTATCCCATGTGATAGGTGTACATCCATGTACGCCGAGTGGGTGCTAAAACCATCTGGTGAGAGGTGCAGAAAATGGCTCTTGTAGTGAGCCATTTTCATGCCTAAGGGCTCAAGGGGACTAGTCCATGTCTTATCTGTGTCCACCTTGACGATTTCCTTCTTAATCATGTGGTTTTGCTATGAGCGGGTGAGGTCCAAAAATGGACAATCCAAGCTGTACTGAAAGGGTGGGGGTGTCTATATCAGCAAACCATGTAGGGCAGATAGCACACCGGAAGGAACACATGCCACGTGTGCTTGAGGCAAGGAAAGAGGGGAAATGGGCGGTATACAGAGATGGCCGAGTCATCATTACGGAGAGGAGACCCGCTTGACGGTGCACGGCCTATGAGACCTTGCGATTCACGGTGTGGAATTGCAATGGAGCCCTTAGAACAGATGCGGGATACTTTGAGGATACTTTCAGACACAGCGATATTGCTATGTATACAGAGACCCATCAGTGCACAAACAAGAGGCTTCTTGACGTCCGGGGTTATAGATGGGAATGAGTTTTCCGCCCTTAGCCACGCACAGTGCGAGGTACCAGAGGATCTGGAGGAGTGGCAATACTTTACAAGGAGGAGCTTCGTGACAAAATACATGTGGTACATAGAGATGCAGATGCGAGGTACATGTGGGTCCACATATGCAGAGAGGGGCTCCGCGAGCTATATGTGGCGGTATGCTACTTTCCCCCAGCCCACTCCAGGTTTGCACCATCAGGAGAGTCGCCCTATATACCACTATATGATGATATCATGAGGTTTGCCAGCATGGGAGACATATTACTATTGGGAGACTTTAATGCACGTACAGGCACAGAGCAGACAGTTGTATGATACTCAAGAGGCTATTTACCGGGAGATCACGGCAGAGGATGTAGGGTTGCAGAGATCAGCACAGGATGAGGGGGAGATTACAGATTACGGCAGGCATTTTCTCACACTCGACAGTGCACATGGGTTGGTCATATACAATGGCTTATCGAGATGGCAAGGATCAGATGCTCTCACACACTGGAACTCTAAAGGGGGGAGCGAGCACAGTGGACTACTTGATGGGATCTCCTTCATTGATACCTGATGTGCGGGGTTTCACAATTTCCAGTAGGCCCATTGGCATAGCAGCCGATCATGCATACCTGAGTTTCACACTAGTAGGTAGATCCCCCAGAGATGGGCCAGCCACTCATCTACCTAGGTACCCGAGCTATCAGTTTACACGTGAGACAGTTGGGGTTTATCGGGATGCAGTATCTCATGGCTTGTTCGCTTTAGACTCGCATAGCCCTCTGGACGAGATCACGAGAGGATTGGCAGGTGTTCTACATGCATCCGCCTCATATGCGTTCCCTTGCACTATGATCCCTTCCACCCACCCCCGCAGCACTGCCCCACAGAACAGTTGGTATGATGATGAGTGTCGTGAGACACGAGCACAGCTACAGTGTGAGATTGCCATTGGGTCTCACACGCATAGAGAGGCCAGGATGATCTTTTGGCGCCTTGTGCGGAGGAAGAAACGAGCGTATCTGGCTAAGCTAGAGGAGGAGATCTTCCAAATCTTCCTGGGGAAGGACAGCAAGAGGGCATGGAAGATGTTTCAGGAGAGACAGCCTGGTAATCCGATTACTGCACCTGAGGCATGGCATACTTATGCTAGAGAGCTATATGATGCACCAGGACAGCCCCCCACCCCCCCTCCACTGGGAGCTAGACCAGCTAGCAGCACCTTTTTTACTATGCGGATGGTGCTAGATGCGAGAGACAGGTTACATAATGGAAAGGCATAGGATCATGATGGGCTAGTTGGAGAGCACTTCTCATATGCACGAGACACTTGTTAGAAATCTAGCATGGTATCATACTAAACTTGAACATGGAAGAAGACTACAAGAGAGATGAAGCAAACACTGAGAGATATATTTCCATGATGTGACCCTTGAATAAATAGGGCCAAGTACAAGACCATGAGCAAGAGTGCTTATGGGATAAATGTGGAGGTGCCACATGGCACACACTCAAGACTCAAGACAAAAACTAAGACTAGACAAAATGTAGACTAGAGAAATAGTACACCTAGTGTGCACTTATTTCCAACACCCTCCTTAAGTGGACACTAGGAGGAAGACAAAAGACAAGACTAGAAGACTGACATAAAGACCTATAGACTGAGAGACAAGACAGAAGACATGACAGACAAAGATCCTGAGACACCCTCCTCAAGTGATATCCTCATATGGGTCCACAAGGGTAGGTACAAAAGTGGATCATAGACAGACAATCAGCCAGTAGAGTGGTCCCACAAAGAGAGAGACTGTCAGATAGACATAAGAGAGTCTGACAAATAGAAGATAAATGGGGACATAGACAGAAATGCCAAGAGAATGTGGGTAGCTAATCCACAAAAGAGAGGCATATAGACTGATAGACAGAGTGTCAGAGACATGACTGTAAGATCACACTGATAGACACATAGACATAGAGACTGACTGATTGTAGATAGACAGAGAGATGGACCTTGACTAATAATCCCTCCTCAAGGGCAATCCTCCTGCTAGAGTGAGTAATGCAGGGATGCCTCTTGGGTAGGTACAAAGATAAGTCCAAATAGACATGACATTACCCCATGATCTACATCATTGGTGGTAGATAGCATGAAAGCATAGACAGATATGTGAGAGATGGGAAGGTCTTACCATACTTGGCAGTGTCTAATCCCGTACAAGATAGAGAGTAGTTCTGAAAATTAATTTTGAAGAATAAACTAGAACTGAAAATATTGCAGCATAGAAAGATAATCCATTTTGGTTTTACCTCAGGTCTTCCACCCTTTCAGGGGTAACCCGAGAGAGAGACTGCTGCAAACAGAGAATTCTGCAAATAGAAAGAGATGAAGTACAAAACCACGATACCCAGAGAGACCGGAGAGAGTAGAGGTGCAGAATTTTGGGGCAGAGCTCGTGGGCAGAGAGAGCAGATAAGGGCGTAGAAGAGGGCGGGGGCCAGGAGCAGCAGCTGTAGAAGATAGCGTGCAGATTTTCAGCAAGCTGGAGAGGTGCGCGCAGTATTGGCTGGGCAGACAGAAGCAGCGCGGGCAGAATGGCGGGGCAGAGATTGCGCATGAGCAGGAGCAGCACCTCGCCATGAACAGGCCCGTATTAGCAGCTGGAGAAGTGCGCGCAGCAGCAATGGCGGGGCAGAAGTGTGCAGCATCTGAAGAGGTAGGCGGGCAGAGTGCAGAAGAGGGTGCAGCCTGTTGAAGAGGTGGCGCACAGGTCCAGACCGAACTGAGCAGGAGCGGCAGCACCATGATGATCCTCCGCAGCAGCAAGAGTGAAGAGACGGGGCAGATGTAGAGGTGCGGCCAGAGGCTGAAGGGAGATGCCGGAGAAGGATAGCGGGGAGAGGTAAACTGAAAGGAGAAGATGGAGATGACGAAGCTAGGGCTGCAGCAGACTGAGAGGAGAGGAGAGGGGATCTACATGCTCTGATACCATGTTAGAAATCTAGCATGGTATCATACTAAACTTGAACATGGAAGAAGACTGCAAGAGAGATGAAGCAAACACTGAGAGATATATTTCCATGATGTGACCCTTGAATAAATAGGGCCAAGTACAAGACCATGAGCAAGAGTGCTTATGGGATAAATGTGGAGGTGCCACATGGCACACACTCAAGACTCAAGACAAAAACTAAGACTAGACAAAATGTAGACTAGAGAAATAGTACACCTAGTGTGCACTTATTTCCAACAACACTTTGGCTCCGCTCATCGTACATGTGTTAAATCGTGCCATTTGTGAGTGTTTCCCGACAATTTGGATAGAGCATATCATTGTACCACTCTTTAAGAGTGGGGACCCCATGGTACCAGGCAACTACAGGACGATCATGATTGGTCATTACTTGGCCAAATTATATGGCTCTATATTGGAGTCGGAGCTGAGCCGATGGGCAAAGAGGCATGGTCATCGAGCACATGGATAGGCTAGCTCTAGGCGGTTTATCTGATAGGGTGACCAGCACAATAGGGGTGAAGCAGGGATGCCCGCTATCACCCACCCTCTTTGGATTGTGCATTGATGCAGTCTCTGATTATGTAGACAGATTGGGAGACCCAGGAGCATGCCTGGCAGGGGTGTTGATACCCATCTTGTTATATGTTGATGATATTGCTCTAATCTCACACTCTCCAGAGGGATTACAGAGACACCTGAATGCATTACAGGCTTTCTGTACGGATAGAGATCTGACAGTGAACCTTGGGAAAACCAAGGTTATGGTGTTTAACACCACACAAGCATGGGTGACGAGATCAGAGCCTCATTTCACTTTCCGAGGGGAGCCGGTAGAGTACGTCAGGTCATATGTCTACTTGGGAGTTACTTTCACAGGTCATATGTCTACTTGGGAGTTACTTTCACAGGACCGCGTTTCTCCCTGAAGGAGGCAGCAACAGCTAGATTAGCTCGAGGGCATGCAGCCTTGGGGGCACTTGAGAGGCAGTGTGCACACATACAGTTTCATGAGCCACGCACCAAATTGTGGCTATTTGATACGCTTGTCACACCGACCCTCCTGTACGGAGCGGGCCCAGTATACATCACAGATCTCAGAGAGGGACAGATGAGGGATGGAGGCAAATGGAGAGACCACTGATTATAATGATTGCCCGCATGATTCAGAGCAAATCATCGGTACCACATGAGACTGTTCGGGCTGAGCTGGGTGCCCCACTAGTAGTAACGGAGGTCCTATTCCAAGCAGTTACCTTTTTACAACAGCTATGGGAGCTCCCTCAACAGAGGTACTCCCATTTGGCATTGACCTCATCCATACAGTTGGCAGAGGATGGAGATACTCATTGTTGGTACGCTCAGATGAGATCATGGTTTGACCTACATGGTTTGCGGATAGAGGCACTACCACCCTTTCAGTACAGTCAAGATTGTCCATTTTTGGATCTCACCCGCTCAGAGCAAAACCGCCTGATCAGGATGGATATCATCAGAGTGGACACAGAGAGGACATATCACCCGCCCGGCGTACATGGATGTACACCTATCACATGGGATACGTTGTGCCATTGGACAAATCCGGACCTCATCACACCAGCTGCGGATTGAGACAGGGCGATATGTCCATCAGGGCACCGACCACGCTCCCAGGGAGTCACCACTGATAGAGCAGTTATCTTATGTCGTGCTCGTCGGCCACGCCCACCAGGATCCTGACCACGGCATCCTCACCATCGCCAGATCAGAGCCATTATTGCTTGGCATCGGAGGCGCCTACCTCGCTTCTACGACCTCTCCATTCTAGACAGCCCCATGGTGGAGATACTTGATCTAAGGAGAGGGCAACACTTCAACTGATCAGCATACATGGATCTACCTAATATACATTTTTCAGTATTTTCCAGTATTTTCTACTCAGTATCATCTCGGAGTCTTACAGTTCTGTTCTTATAACTGTAGGACAATCAGTTTATTGTACTTTTTAGTCTCATTTAGTTGTTCTCCTTGATGAGACACCAACTTCAGATGTACTCTCAGTTTTGGTCTCATAGGCCACTATGGCCTCTTAGAGACGTTAATATATCATTTCATTTCTCCTCCACACCGTCAGATTTCACATTAAATTCAGTCTCTATCCCCTTGTAACACATTCTGCTGCCCTTCATCAGTTTCATCTCCCTGTCTTTGTTCGCTGCCTATCTGCTCTGTGACTTGTGCCCATCTCTGCTCTTGCCCCTCCTTTAGAATCACGCCTGCTCTATCTAGTCCCCATACGCTGTGTACTCCCCGCCTCACCACCTCTTTTTTTTGAACAATGTACAGAAATATTTCAACAGGGTTTAAGCTGGCCTTCCATCCCTTGATTGGCGTTATGGTGATGGCCTCAGCTAAACCTTCCCCACTTGGAGTACTACAAAATTTTCCAAGACGTATCCTTTCTTCAACAAAATACCGAAGGAGAAATCATCACTTCAGCTTCAAAAAGATACAGAAGGAGAAACCCACGAAGCCTCCAGAGATCCTACATGGGAATACACTCTAGCATCCCATACCACCAGAGCACAGCCCACATGAAACCTCCATTAAGCATGATCATAGGTGGAATGGCCAACTTTACCCCCTACAACCTAGGCTTGAAGCAACCGAATTCCCCTCTGGAGTCTGAACACCAGGGTCAACTTGCGGGTCAGATACCACCATGTTCACACCCCAATCCATGTCCATGGCTCCTCCAGTAGTCAGTTGACCATCACCACAAGAGAGCCAACTGTCATCCCATCTTGGCTTACGGCAACACGTAACAAGATTTCCTGCCACCTACCACTGAGTGGCTATCTGTATAACAGCAAGGGTGCATGGTAAAGTACCCATTAAAAAAAACAAGACGATGCAATAAAATAGATTTCATCACAGTGCGGCGAAGACCTCTACAATTTAGCATTATTACTTAGAAAGTACTCAAAATACAAGTGTCACGCTTAGGGTATGTTAAGTCAAGACTATTGAGCCATTGGTCAACCGACAAATATGTGTGCGAATTTAAGCTTGAATCCCACTTAGCCAAAGCCTCCTGACGCCACTTGACAACCCCACGGTCATCGATTGACGAAGGCGTGGAGCACCCAACAAGCCTCGGCCCGGCGCTATCCTCCCTCAAGAGATCCTGGATAACGAGCTCCTGTTAATCTTCTAACCTTACTGCAGATTCTAGCCATCCCGGTGGCTTCACTTGCTCAAAGTCGTCATCGCCGGCGACTCCATGTTGTTAATTGTCAACTGATCACTTCACGACATTACTTGCCCACTAACTCCATATATCTCTGATGCACACTAAATGTGCATGTCAAGTTGGAGAAAAGTAGTGACAAAAAGATGACGAGCTAGAGGCCAAAAAGAAGTGAAAGGTTAGGAGAAAAGAGTAATAACCCAACTATTATTAGACCTTGCTTTATTTATTAGCTTTCCTGCTTTATTTAAAGGCTATTAGCCATTATTAGCCCTAGGCTACTAATTATAAGCTCTTAGCCAATCTAAACCTCTTTTTGCTAGCACCCTTAGCCCATGTGTGAACCCTCAAGGTCCCCACGCCCTAACTAAGCCTTAATCCTAATCTTGGGTTAAACCTAACCCTAATCTTGGATTAGTACATGCCCCTAGCCCTAATCCTAGGTCCGTTGAGATGTTAAAAAAAAGGGTCCTTCTATTAAATAAAAATCAAGCAGCCATAGGCTAAATGTACATGCTTAGAACCCTCAAAAGAGAGTGAAGAGAGAAAAATCAAGGGGAGGTGGTTCCCCTCCATGGCTTGCTGCTCTTGGAGGGAAACTACCTCACGGAGAGGCGCGCTTGTGCGGGGAAGCAGTGTTAGAACATGAAGTCAAAGTGAGTGTTCTAGTGTGTCTAAAGTGAGTTTTATGTCTAGTCTTTGTGTAAGTGCCATGTGGCATATTGGGATTTATCCCATATACATGTGACACTTAGAGTGTGTGTGCCTATCCTATAAAGGCATTGTACTTTCTAGTCTTAAAAAATCAATCAACATCAAGCTCTCTTGGTCTACATGTGAGTACTCTTGGTTATCATTGTTTTGCACTTGTATTGTCATTTCATTTCCATTCCGTTCCGTTCCTGTGCCTTCATGTGGTATCAGAGCCACTGCTCCTTTGCTCCTAGAGATTGAGGAGAGGGAGGCCAAAAAGAGAAGCCATGCCCTCTCTCTCTTTCTCTAAGTGCAAGAGAGTATGCTCTCCTCCATCTTGAAGACCTCTACTACCTGCTGCCCGTCTTCTCCAAGTGGCTGCCCCGATTTCTGCTCCACGTTTGCTCCAATTGCTGCCCACCATCTGCCCCAACGTTGCTGCCCTGCAAGCCGCTCCTGTCTCTTCTACAGGCCGCTGCTGCTGTCCACGTTTTGCTCCATCAGGCCGCCTCTATTGCTGCAAATTTGCCCGCCATATTCTGCCCCGATTCTGCCCTGAATCCAGGCCGCCACATTCCTGCGCGTCTTCTCCAACAGGCCGTTGCTGCTGTCCACGAATTTCTGCAACAAGCCGTTTGTTGCTGCCGCTCCTGTTCAGGCCGCCACACTCTGCTGTCCTGCTGCTGCCCGTAATTTTCTGTTCGAGACAATGCAGGAGCTGCCCCACATTGCTGTCCTGAATTGATGCTGATCTGTTCGTGATGATGGAGCTGCCCACGAATTTATGAAGCCGCTGCCCTGCTTTATCTTCAACTAGCTCGTGGCTCCCTGCTTCATTTCCTACTCGAGGTATTGACGTTCACAAGGTTCCACCTCTGAATTTGCTACTTGCAAGTTGATTGCCATGGAGTCCTCGAAAACAAGTGCCTTCATTGAAAAGTTCACTGGTAAGAACTTTCCGACATGGCAAACAAAGTTGCGTCTTATCCTTATGAAAGACGGGGTGTGGAATGTTGTTTGTGGCAAGGATAAAAAGCCACAATCGGATGAGAAGAAAATTCTACACTGGGAGAATTTAAACGACAAAGCCCTTTCTCTCATTGGTTTGGGTTTGGGTGATGAAGTTATTCATCATCTTGACTTTGATTCCACTGCTCAAGAATTATGGGAGAAGTTTGAAGGTCTCTTTGGCAATAAGGTAATCAATTCTAAGGTCTTCCTCCGTCAAGAATTCTTCAAACTCCAGATGAAGCATGAGGACTCTCTTCTCGCTCATCTGAATCATATGGAGTCTCTCATCACTCAACTTGCTGCGTTGAAGGCCCCAGTTGGGGATGAAGACCAAGTCGCGGTGCTCCTCACGAGCATTGAAGAAATTCCTAAGTATCGGGAGATTATACCAGCATTAAGAGTGGCAAGCATGAGCTACCATGACATGGTTGCTATGCTTCTTGATCATGAAAGAAGGCATATTGATACTCCTGACGCCAATGCACTATTTTCTAAAGGGAGGTTTCCTAAAGGGAAAGGTAACTTCAAACCTTTCAAGTGCACTTACTGTGGAAAGCTTGGTCACACCGAAGATCGTTGCTTCCAGAAGCTGGCCAAACAACAATCTAAAGACCATGCCAACTTGGTTGGGACTATATCCAACGAAGACGAAGACGATGCAGACACCTCTACTCCAAATCATGCTCTCACTGCTCACATCCAAGATCTCTCTCTTGATGAAGAGGTCTATGCACCGGATGATCTTGACTTTGTTTTTTGAGTGTGTTGAAGGTACTCTGCCTTGGGAGTCCCCCTAAAATGAATGCAAATAAATCATGTGTGTTGAGTCAATAAAGGTTCACAGCCTTGGATTGTCCTCCTAAAATGTTGTAATCTTTCCTGTTTTTTCGTGTCTGACTCCCCACCATTCTGTTATGGAGTCAGGAGGGGGATGTATTGTGGAGTCATGTATTGGCTTTGATAGGATCTCAGGTTGCTCCAGTTGTCTAGACCTCTGAGTTGTTCATGCATCCATGCATGATGAGCCTCTGAGCCATGCTTGATGAGCCTCTGAGTCATTTGTACCATGCTCACTAGCCTCTGAGCCATGCTCACTTGCCTCTGAGATTGTGTGGGAACTATGTCTAGTTCTAACTTGGAGGTTGGTAGTCCGTCATTGCCATGTTCTGTTCTTGGCTCATTCCAGTAGTCTCTCACCTTGCCTTCATCGGGGGGTGTTAGAACATGAAGTCAAAGTGAGTGTTCTAGTGTGTCTAAAGTGAGTTTTATGTCTAGTCTTTGTGTAAGTGCCATGTGGCATATTGGGATTTATCCCATATACATGTGACACTTAGAGTGTGTGTGCCTATCCTATAAAGGCATTGTACTTTCTAGTCTTAAAAAATCAATCAACATCAAGCTCTCTTGGTCTACATGTGAGTACTCTTGGTTATCATTGTTTTGCACTTGTATTGTCATTTCATTTCCATTCCGTTCCGTTCCTGTGCCTTCAGAAGCCACCCAGATGCTCTGCAATGCCAAGAGTTCTCACCATCCTTGTTAGAGCTAACTCTCTAACCCTCTAATCTAACACTTAAAAAAAAATATATATATATATATATATATATATAGTAGATCTCTCTCTCTCTCTGCGCCCCCCACCTCCCGCTGCTTGCCTCTGCCCCCCTTCGCTCTCTCTCCCGCTGCCTGCCCTTCGCCCCACCCCTCTCTCTCCTGAAGGTCAGCACCATGTTGAGACCAACCCTGGTCTGCTGAAGTAACAGTCACAGCCCACAAGGATTAACGACAAAAGAAACGTCATGGAGGCACGTATGGAAAAGCTCGAAAAGATGCTGAAGGATTTGACGAAAACCACGGACAGCAACCTCAACACTGTCCAGAAGAGCCTCCTCGATCGCATTGCTAAGCTGGAGACCAAGGCAGAAACATGGAAGAAAGAAAAGGAAACAATGCAGGAGGAGATTGCCCAGCTTAAAGGCGAAGTAGCTTCACTGCGTGAACGCCCAGAAGAAGGGGAAATCCTCGAGGCAGACAAAGAAGCCATGAAGGAGGAGCTCACCCAGACGATTACCAAAACCCTGGAGGGCAAGATGGAAGCAGTAAGAGAAGGATGGGTGGAAGTGGTCAAGAAAAACATTAAGAAAGAAGTACAAGAGGACACGCACATGGTCCAATCCACACTAGATGAAGAGAAGATGAGGAGAATCCGTCGCCTGAACATACGCATGACAGGTATTCCAGAGACAGAGGGGTGCACCCCTGAGGCAGATGGCCGAAACTTATGCATAAAATTAGGCCATGCGGAGGATGCACCACTTCCATTCACCAAGATATGGAGGACAGCGCCACCCAAGGACCCCACCCAAAGTAAAGCCCTAGTGCTACAGTTCGCAGACGAAGTGAGCAGGAAAACCTTCATGAGAAAGAGAGTTATTCTGAGAAACCTACCAGGGGACCCCATCTGCTTTGATGATGACCTAACTTGGATGCAGAGACAACATAGGAAATCATGCATGCCACAAATTAAAGCAGCACGTGCTGAAGGGAAAAAGGCACATTACAGAGACGGCCATGTATACAGAGAGGGCAAGATGGTGGCATAGCGCCATATGGCCTATGGGACACAGGAAATTATCAAGAAGCACAAGGAGATATATGCCGCAGTTTGGAACTGCAATGGGGCTCTATGGACACATCCAGGCAGACTAGAGGAGGTTATGGAGAACCAGGACATCATGTTTCTGACAGAGACACATGAAAGCCTAGAGAGAGGCTTACCACGGGTAGCACGGTACCAGTGGGAATCAATGTATAGACAAGGGATGCGACAGGGCACTTCCAGAGGCTCAGGTGGGATCGCTATACTATTTAGATGTATCAGGGTGGTGTCGAGAGACCCAGAGGCACGCTACATGTGGATTAGCCTACAGCTCTTAGAGGTGAGAACAGTTTACTTGGCAATATGCTACTTCCTGCCGAAGGGGTCGAGATTCAACACAGGTCACATGGAGGACCATATTGGAGGAGGAGAGGAGAGAGGGGCCCTTCCTAGTGAGTCTCCATACGCCACTCTATCCGCAGATATCCTGCACTATTCGACCATGGGGGAGGTTCTCCTGATAGGGGACTTCAATGCACGCACACAAAATCGACAGTGTGAATCATTCGACTTCACAGATCCCCTCATCCTGCAGGCACTAGACGATGTAGATGCAGGGACCACGAGGATGTCAGAGGACAGTGGGCCGGACAGTACAGGTTATGGGCAACACCTTCTGGACCTGGGAGCTAGACATCATCTCGTTATTTATAACGGGATGTCACAATGGCCAGAATCGGGAAGACTCACATGTTTCCCATCATCAGGAGGTTGCTGCACTGTGGACTACATATTGGGCTTGCGGGAGAGCACAGACCTGATAGACTCTTTCACTATCCCGACATGCCCCATTGGTGCGGACCATACTTATTTGGCTTTTTCTCTTAGGAGCTCTCTTGATCTGCCACCCCCGACCACTCAGGCATCTGGTACCATCTTCCACTTTACCTGGGAGCTTGCAGACGTTTATGATTCAAAAGTACATGATGGCCTCTTTGGTATGGACCCTACAGCACCCATCGATGTATATTCACCGCCCAGCTTTCACACATACTGCACACAGCAGCTAGCCACAGCTTTCCACACCATCTCCAGACAGGGAAGCCACCTAGATCCGGGGACATGCCCCAGAATAGATGGTATGATAATGAAAGCAGAGAGCTTCATCGACATCTCCGAGCCCAAATAGTGAAAGGGGAAATAACACAGCAGCAGGCCAGTAGACAGATGCGGTCTCTTACACGCCGTAAGCGACGCACATATGAGGAGGCTCAATACTGGGACATCTACCACATGCTCATGAGCAAAGATGTAGCCACTGCTTGGCGACGACTCAGAGAGCCACGCCCCCACACCCCGATTACTGATCCTCAACGCTGTCAGAGTTATGCAGAACCAGCCACTCATCCCTCGCCCCACCGAGACTCCACCGACCTCATCGGTTTTCTTTACTACCGATATGGTATCTCGAGCTATACATAGATTCCAACATGGGAGAGCTGAGGATCACACTGGCTTACAGGGTGAGCATTTCATTTATGCAGCTGACACACTCTCTCCTTTTATTGCTTACCTCTTTGACAGGGCTCTGGTAGAAGGTTTCCCGGCTGAGTGGACGATGCACACTATTGTACCGATCCACAAAGCTGGGGACATGTTGGACCCCGGTAATTACAGGACTATCATGATTGGTCATACCTTGGTAAAACTCCATGGGGCTATCTTGGAGGCAGAATTGAGCACACGCGTTGAGAAGGAGGGGCTTCGTGCCCCTGGTCAGGCAAGTTTTCGGCGAGCCTTCTCTACTATTGATCACATTTTCACCCTAAGATGCCTGATTGACCAAACTCGGGCACGGAGACCGAGACTCTATTGCTGTTTTGTGGACTTTCGCAAAGCCTTCGACATAGTCCCGAGAGAGCACCTCTTCCACAGCTGGGCATACCCCCCGACATGATGTGGGGGATTTACAGATTATATGAGCAAGTGTTTGGACAAGTTAGATGCCCAGGGGGACTCAGATATGATTGCCAGCACCATTGGTGTGAAGCAGGTCTGCCCTCTCTCCCCGACACTCTTTGGCTTATACATCGACGAGGTAGCAGACTACATCATACACGGAGGAGGCTCTGGAATTGACATCTCAGGTACAACTGTACACATTCTATTATATGCTGATGATATCATTCTTGTGTCGGATACTCGGACAGGGCTACAAAGGCATCTACAGGGCCTGGATACTTTCTGTGCGGAGCGAGGACTCACAGTGAACCTTGGGAAAACCAAGGTTATGGTCTTTCATACATCAGCAGCAGTCAGATGCCAGACTATCCTTACACTAGCCCAGGGACAGGTAGAGGTGGTGGGCTCATATGTATACCTTGGGGTCACATTTACCAGCTCATCAGGGAGATTCTCTATGGCACAGGCAGCCAGAGAGACAGAGTGACACGAGGGTACGCAGCACTAGCAATTTTGGAACGCCAGTGTCACCAGGCACACTTTCAGGAGCCCCGTACTAAGGGGTGGCTATTTGATACACTAGTTACTCCAGCATTGATGTATGCAGCAGCAGTATGGGCACCAGGTTTGGCTACATCCTCATGGACACAGATAAAGCGCCCTCAGATTTTGATGCTCTCACGGATGATCCGCAGCAAACCTTCGGTACCACATGATATCCTTCGAGCGGAGTTTGCTGTACCACCCATGTTAGTACAGGCCATGTTCCAAACTATATCTTTTATACATAGGATGCGGGAGCTCCCACTAAGTCGGATGTCTCGGGCGTGGATATCATCACACAGGATTGATATTGACACATTACCACCCTTACAGTATGACCTAGCTGCACCACACAGACGCCTCTCTCAGACAGAGAGGAACAGAGTCATGAAACATGACATTTGGTAGGGCCACATATAGTAGACTTGGCTATCTCCCAGTCAGCCACTCTCGACGAAGATGCTCTACTACAGAGACCACTTCTTGAGCACCTCCACAGACGGCTTCATCCAGCGACCACGATACTTGGAGGTCCACTTATCACATGGAGCCAGAGTAGCCATTGGGCGACTAAGGGTCTCATCACACCAACTAGAGATCGACTGGGAGAGCAGCACACATCCCTCGAGCAGAGCGCATTTGCAGATTATGCTAGACGGGGGTAGAGATAGAGGAGCATTTTGTTTGCCAGTGTGGTGCTTTGCAAGAGATCAAGGCATGCACATCACTTAGACAGATCTGGGAGACATCGGACCAGAGACAGCTAGGCAGACTACTACTAGCACTACAGAGGCACAGGGAGATCGTACTTCAGACACCCGCACATCATAGCGGAGGAAGACACTCCCAGTTGACTGACTTCTTCCAGAGATTGGCACCAGTAGCCCAGCCACACACATTGGGAGTGACATCTCAGCGAGCGGAGGAGATTCGAGCTAGGCAACGACCCAGACTAGCCGGCTACCAGACACTACGGCTACACCACAGAGAGATCGCGGCCATCCGGTCTCGACACCAGCAGGAGGTCCAGGAGCAGCTAGCACATTTTCGCTCTGATCCAGGACGCATGTTCCAGACATTTACGGCATCCTCAGATCGGATGTATGACATATTGTACCCAGACTATGGGACTGGATGGAGTTAGGAGTAGATAACATATCATACTTGTATCACCCCTTCAGCATATAGAGATGCATTAGTAGCCCTAGTACTCCATCCACACCCTCTCGTTTGTACACCACCATTGAGTCCCCTATGGTCGTGTTGTCATACTTGTATATTTTATTCTCACTCCACATTTTCCTCTTGACTGGAGGAACATCATTGTACTACTTGTTTGTCTCATAGGCCAATTTTGGCCTTTTGCAGACGTTAATATCTCTCTCTCTCTCTCTCTCTCTCTCTAATAAAGGCATACTCAAAGATCTCAGAGAGGGACGGATGAGGGATGGAGGCATATGGAGAGACCGCTGATTATGATGATTGCCCACATGATTCGGGGCAAATCATCGGTACCACATGAGATTGTCCAGATTGAGTTGGGTGCCGCACTAGTAGTGACCAAGGCCCTATTCTAGCAAGTTATCTTTTTACAGCGGCTATGGGAGCTCCCTCAGCAGAGGTTCTCCGGATTGGCATTGACCTCATCCATAAAGTTGGCAGAGGATGGAGATACTCATTGCTAGTATGCTCAGATGAGGTCCTCATCCAAATAAATCTTTTCCCCCTTAAGGGCCATCCTTTTGGAGAGGAAGACCTTCTTCTTCTCCAAGTCACCAAACCTGATGATCAATATCTTCGCCCTGGTTTCATCTTTGCCTACTCGCCATGCTTCGATAATGGGTACATCAGTGGCTCCAATTTTTGTTGCAAGAGCTTTTGCATCCTCTTGGGGATTTCCCTTATGTTCCCACCCACTACACGTACATGTAAGGCACGTGCCTGTCTCTTGGCTTCCTCTTCCAATATAGCATTCATCACCTCTACTTTTTGGACTGGTGTATCCTTCTGTTTTTTTACTACTTTAATCCATGGGTTGACTTCCTCAATTTGTTTCTTTGTGGCACTGGCAATTTCAGCCCATGAATGCATTTCCTTCTCACCTGCAGCCACTTTTGCCCTACATGATTCCAAAGTGTTTTGTATTTCTGTGATGTCTTTTTCGCGGTCAGCCATACATGTCTTCAAAGTGCCTTCGTACGATGCAACTGTTGTGCCAATCTCTCGGAGCATGTCATCCTTCCATTTCTGCATCTCTTTTTTCACTTCCGTGTGCATCAAGGCTTGGGCTAATTCCATCTCAACCCATACTTGGGCTTGCATTTCTCCCTTCAATTGGACATATATCTCTTCCTTCACCGTTTCGTATATCACTTTCCTTTGGGCATGCATCTGCTCGGTCCATTCCTTTTCAAGCTCCTGTCGCATGGTGTTCATCTCTGTCCTTATGTGAAGCTGTAGCTCCTCATAAAGGGCCTCATCTCGTTGGGCCATCTTCATAATCCTTCGTGAGCCAGAGGACATGATTCCTTCCCTCAGTCTTCTGCGGTAGGCATTTGGTGCCTTCGTGGGGGTGTGAAAGGTTGTCTCACCATCTTGTTCCCCATGTAGGGGTTGAGACATGTTTTCCCCTACTAGTTGCTGCCTTGGGGGCCTGAGCAAGGGTGGGTGGTAAAAGCATGCACAGCTGAGAACTGGCAATGCACCTTACTGTACCTTCTGCCTGACTGTACCTCCTGCACCTTACCGTTTGCACCTGCACAGCCTGCCAATAGTCCTCCAGCCGTCTGCAGTTCTACCCGACAGTATGCAGAAGAGAGAGAGCATTAAATGCTTCAGCCCGTCGGTGAGAGAAAAGGGAGTCCAGCGCTTCAGCCCGTCGGTTACAGGAGAATCATATCTGGAAGCAGGGAGAGCAACAGCAGGTTATGTGGAGAAGGGGGAGGTTACAGGAGAGTAGGAACCTTTTGATTGTGAAAGCTAGTTGAATTAAGGAGTTGTCCTTATTTTGATTGATTAGCAGAAGGTTTTATCAAGCACATGCCACCTATCTGGCAGTGATCCATACCCTCACAAAGATGTCAGTAGCCATTTTGTTTAAGTTGACCCTGTCCAACGTGTCCAAACCAAGATGCCAGGCTTCTAAGCTTGTCAAACATGACACCTGCTTATAAGGTGTCTTCCATATGTGAGCTGCGTTCTAATAAAGGACCTTCCATGTGTGAGCTACGTGGAATGCAAGTACAATTGTTGAGGGTGGAGCATTAAATTAACATAGCCCTTGTGATACTCATATTAAATTGCTCAATTGAACTTGGTTTAGGATAGCATAGTTCTTAGGGGTTGTCTTCTCTTGTCTATGGATCTCATATGTTAGTTTTACAAAAAAAGATTCATGGATGAGTCGGAATTAAAATTATTGAAATTAAAAAATAGCACTTCAGGTATTTTTCTTTATATGATTGAGTCTATAATGACAGGTTCCATAGATCCTTTGAAATGCACTTATACCATGAGTATAAATGAGAGAGTACTGGTAGGAACATATGGAGTTTTTACCATTCAAGCAAAAGATTCTTATGGAAACAATCGCACATCTGGAGGAGAGGGTTTTAAGGTCTCCTTGATCAACTCAAAAACATCAGATCTATACTTTGGGACTCCATTTGATAATAGCAATGGAAAATACATGTTTCCTTTTCAGTTGGACAATGCTGGAACTTACAAAATAAACATAACATACAAAGGAATCCACGTTTTTGGACAAGAACAGATAGTTGTTTTGAAAGGTATGCAAAAAAAATTAATGACCTTTCGTTTCTTCAAATTTGATTTCATCAAAATTCAAAATTAAGTGAAAACATGTGTGTTTCAACATGGGGGTGTGCTTACACACGCTCATGGGCGTGGTGGTGTACAAGGTATAGAGGTGAAAGTCCATTGAAGGAAGGGGGGACTCCCTTCTAGGATATACCGGCTCTCACAGGAAGGTTGCATATAGGGGTGTGGGGGGAAGAGCCTTTGGGTTCCACAGGAGTTCCATTTACTTGCTTCCCATTGCAGTTGCGCCATGAAACACCTCTTCCATAAAGTCTGCTGCTGCCCCAGAAGAGATGGATCGATCCTCAACCTCTGTTTCTTAATCTCTGCAATGAGGGTCACTACATGTGTTCCCAAGTAATTGGCATTGAATGAAGCCATTGTGTGTCAATTGCATGCAGTTGTCATGATACATGTTCAGTCTAGATGGAGAAATGAAATGATATATTAACGTCTCTAAGAGGCCATGATGGCCTATGAGACCAAAACTGAGAGTACATCTGGTGTCACATCAAAGAGAACAACCAAGTGAAACTGAAAAGTACAATAAACTGACTATCTTACAGTTATAAGAACTCTAGGTAAGACTCCTAGATGATACTGAGTAGAAAATACTGGAAAATGTATATCAAGTAGATCCATTTATGCTGATCAGTTGAAGTGCTGCCCTCTCCTCAGATCAAATATCACCAAGAAGGTACAATGTATATACATTATGTAATAGGAGATTCATAGAGCATTTCCAAGAGCTATAACAACAAGAAAAGAGCAGAAATTCACTAAAACTAGTTGCTAAAATCTCTACAAATCCTAATTTCGAAAATCAAGATCAAGAAGACCAAGAAATCAAAACAGTGAATTGGATTAGGCTTCTGAAAATAGTGATTAATACAAATTCAAAAATGATTAACAGAATTTTCATTACTAATCTTGTCAAAACAAAAAATTAGCGAATCTGAAAAATTGTGTAAAAATTAATTTAAAAATTGATTAACATTAATCAAGATTAAGAAAATACATTTCAGAAAACCAGAATAACAGTAATCCGAAAATGATTATCATTAATCAAGATCAAGAAAATGCATTCTGAAAATTGAGGGTAGGCCAATGTAATAGAGCACATGTGTTGATAGTCCAAGGAAGCTGAAGCACTAGTGGGCGCTTGCAATGTGTGGCTTTGCTAGGGCTGCAAGAGCACTCTTTGTCAGGACAATGGGTTTACAGAGGTTTCTGATAACTTCAGGGATGAGGCGGTGGGCCCTCCATGTGTCCAAGGAAGATGTGCATAACCTCCCTCCGCAGTGTGTGTGTTCTCCTCTCTGTGGTGGATGCAGTCTGCAGGTCCTTGAAATGTCTTGGGGCATCTAGATACAGCTGTCTTGAGGTCGTGCAGAGGTCTCCTTGGGGTTATGGTCTCTCAAGGTGTGCTCTAGTTGGGTATTTTTGGGTCTCCAACTCATTCCCTGAGTCTTTAGCTTAGTGTTGCGTCCAACATTCCGTGAGGAGTGTTTGGCCATAGCCCTTGTGCCTTCTTTGGCCCCTCATGAGTTTGCTTCTGATTCTCTCATGCAAGAAAACTGTCACACATTTCTGGTCCACATACTCAATGACTTGATAGAGGACCAAAACTTTCTCTACTACGTGCACCGGTGTGAGAGAAATCCAGAGCCCAATCCAGACATGATGTTAAGGCAAATGTAATGTACATATGACAATGTATAGTGGATCCTAGATGGCAAAAGCAACATGTGGCAACCAAGTGGAAATGCGCTGACATGAAGGGAAAAGAAAGGTCCAATAGAAGTGTCCACCCCAACCACAGGAACTGAATAAACTGATGGATATGTATGGAACCTTAAGGTAGAAGGGGTCGTTGCATGGCACCTGCAACAACCAGTGAGCCAGCTGTTGCCAGCTGCACTTAAGTGATAAATGAGCTGCTGCATGGGTAGTATGGTTGCAGGGTAGTTGATGGGGAGGCGCAATAGGTGCATGGGAGCAATAGGAGTAGGAACAGAGGAGAAATTGTGGGAGAGAGGAGAGAGTTGAGAGAGCCAAGGGATCCTGTTGTTGGGTAGCAGCTCTAAAGAAGTTTGTTGGGATTTGTATCGTTTGGAGACAACGTGGGTTTGGATTGAGAAAGCTTGGGTTTAGCCAGAGCAGAGGAGGTGGGTGATAGAGGATCTGTAGGAGGTTGGTGCCCTAGGACCTCTGAAGCTGCATCTCTGTTAGAACTTGGTCCAGCCCAAGGCTTTGCTCAGTTTGTTCTCCGCTGAGTTTGATGGTGGAAGCTTGGAGAGGGTAGCTGCAGTGTTCAGAGATACATTTTTTTTTTGTGGAATTGAAGGAAAAGGCTTGAAGAACGCTTGTTGAGGCAATCCTTTGTGGTGGATCCCTCTTGTTCTTTTTGTTTTCTCTCTTTTTTGTTGATACCCGAGGTTTGAGGGTTGTTGAGACAGGCTGAATTATCATCTATATGCATTCACGCACTGTATGCTCTTTCAAGTGGTTCATGCCCATGGGATGATGGTCTTTCTCCCACCTTCTTTACTCTTTTTTGGGATCATATTATAGATGCTATCACTGTTGCCCTTCAGGAAATGTGGTTGTCGGGTATGATGCCGCCATACCTCACAGAGGGGCTGATTCACCTTATCCCCAAGAGTGGGGACAAGATTGACATCAAGCAATGGAGGCCCATCACCCTCCTTGGATCTGCATATAAAATCTTAGCTAAAGCCTTGAGTATAAGGTTGCAGGCCATTCTCCAAAGGACTATCCAGGCTAGAGCCTAGACTCTAGAGGCTTGGAAGTTGGAAGACTCAAGAGGCTTGAAAGTTGAGGGAGAGGTGAGAGAGAGAGAGAGAGAGGGGCCTAGAGGCTTGGAAGTTGGAAGACTCAAGACTCAAGAGGCTTGAGGGAGAGGTGAGAGAGAGAGCGAGAGTCTAGATTCTAGAATCTAGATAGTAGGGCAGCGGCCAGCGGGCCTTGTGTGAGAGCCTAGAGGCTTGGAACTTGGAAGTTGGAAGCTAGAAGAAGCCTTGAGAGTTGTGTGTGCTTGTAGCCTAGAGGCTTGTTCTTATATAGATAGGCAAGAGAGAGAGAGGAAAGCCTCAAGGGCAAGAGAGAGAGAGAGGGCCAAGCCTCAAAGGCTCAAGGCTCAAGGCCCAAGGCCCAAGGCCAAGCCAACAGCCATAAACGGCTAGAAACGGCAAGCACAACGGCAAAAAACGGCCGGCAACGGCTCTCTGCCGTCCCCTCAGAGAGCCGTCCCCCTGCGGCGTCCCCGTCCCTGTCCCCGTCCCCTCTGAGTGACGCGTCGTGGGGAACGTCCGTCCGTCCCCGTCGCTGTTCCGTCCCGATTCATCGTCCCCGCATTCCAAGCAGCCGTCCCCTCCGTCCCCTGTGACTATGCTTCGGTAGCCTTAGAGGAGTGGCTTCGGAAGCCTTTGGTTTGCAACCCCTGATCCGCTTACCCAGTGGCCACATGTTGGAGGCCCGACCGCATGTATCATGGGGTGCCTTGAGCATAGGACCAGCCAGGTCTCTTGGAGATTGGATCGCACACAGGCAGTTACCCCCAGAGGTGCAAGAGAGAGACCTAACAAGGGTACAAGGTAGAGACATGCTCAGCATTGACATCGACTGAGCTATCCCTCGGGAGTGGCTGACTCCTATCCTAGACCCGATCCCCCGAGTGTGGCTAGGTGTGTTTACCAGACACGATATTCTCATGGCGGTCCATGGAGCAGATGAGGGCAGTGGTCTGCTCACTCTCTTATGGATCCCAAGGCAGACTAGAGAGATCCAAGCTTCCCTTAGAGGACTTCAGGGGCTGCACCTTGCAGAGAGTGAGGGTGATTAGCTTTCAGGCACGGGAGTGGCACATAGACCCACTGCCGGCCAAGGTGGCCAGGGAGAGATTCTGGTGACTATGGATATTGGAGTGCCGACCTCTCATGCACCTATAGTGGGACCCAGGAGAGTGGACTTGGCATGACCCCACTGATCGGGAGGAGACTCTGGATGCACCCTTCTTTGCATATACTACGCGGCTAGGCCGCAGGATCCAGATGGCACCTCGGCAACAGCACATTGGTAGTCATAGGGCCTTTCACAGCGTTTCCTTTCAGATTTTTGGAAGAGGATATGGGAGAGTTTCCGGCCTAGAAAGATCACCCTCTTTCTTTGGCTGATGGCAAACAGGAGCTTGGCGGTTGGCACTTGGCTGGCAGTTAGAGGTAGGTCAGCAGCTTGCCCGTGGTGCGACGAGTCAGAGTGACATTGTCTTTGGGATTGCCCAAAGGCTCAGTGGATCTGGCAGCGGATTCTCTGCATCTTCACTATGCATGGGGCCTCGACCCGGATCATTACATGGGGCACTATCACTTGGGCCACAGAGGCTGAGGTGGTCAAGGCTTATGAGGAGGATAGGGGAGGGCTAGCCCTTCAAGTCTCTCACCATAATATTTCGGCAATACTAGTCCCAGCCCCACCTACAAATCATTGGCGACCAGGCTCATGCCAGAGATGGGAGATTTGCAGCAACATTGCAGCCTGGCATATTTGGCGAGCTGGATACAATGAGGCCATTGAGGGTACCCATAGTCTGCCTACTATGTCCATCAGGAGCATTTGGCTTGACATTATTCATACCCTTCGCATTCACAGGGAGGTTTTGACCGCATGCAGAAGCAACGGGAAGCTTCCTTAAGGCTCTAGAGGCCTGCCCCTTTTCTCACAGATAGAGGTGGTGACCCCACTTGGCACTACAGACCACCTGTGTGGTTCTTTCCACACCCCACCACCCAACCCCCCCCCCCCTCCCTCCCCCCCTCCCCTCCTCTTATGAGATAGCCTTCTCCTCACAGAGCGGCCAGCCGGAGGAGAAGTGTCTTCCTGGTATGATCATGTGATTCCCGCCCGTACATGAGGCGAGTTTGTCTCTAGCCCTTCGTGGTTGTATCTAGCCCTTTGTGGCTGTTTTTTCATTAACTAATAGAAGGATCTTTTTCCCGGAAAAAAATTTATGGCCGCAAATGGTCCAGATGCTTTCTAGGGAAGAACCTGCAGGGATTTGAACTTGGGACTTTCCCCTTCCCGGTGACACACCCACACTGCTAGGCTACACACCCATTGGCAACAAAGAAAATAATCAAATTGAGCTTTTCCTTATTGGATTATTTTATTTGGCAACATTTTATACGTATTTACAAACACTTTAATTTTAAAAGGTCATCATTTTGCATAGGTTAGAATGACTGCTGGGGAAGAAAATAAGAAATTTATTAAGACCAATGCATTGTTTGATTGATGTTACAGGTAGCACTGAAGCTGTTTTAATAAGCCATGTCATGCCAACTATTGTACCAACAAAAAACTACACAACTCTCACCTTGTTTGGAGACAATTTGATGCAAATCATTTCATTCTCTTGTAACTTTGGTGACATTGAGAAACGTCCAGGAAGGTTCAACATAACCGAAGAGACACTACAGTGCGACACCCCATATATTGAAGATGCTATGGACATTCGACTTGCAGTTCAATTGACATTGTATCAAGGAAAATCAACCTTCAATTTTGATGTTGACTTCTATGGTAACAACTTACTTCTCTTACATTGTGCTATTTCTCATCTCACATTTATCACAATTTTTTTTACTTTTGGAGTACATAGGCACACATAGAGAAAAGGTAACTTAAAAGAACTTTTATGTATATTTCTTTTTTATTTTCCCGAGAAAGAGATTCATCTATTAGTTACCGAGCAAAACAACCATAGTGGCTAAGTACAAACTCAGCTCTATAGAGGGGAGCAAGAGTCAAAAAAAGGGAAGGATGCTCTTCTCCTCCGACTAGCCACTCTGGGAGGAGAAGGCTATCTTATACAATGGAGGGGAGGGGGGAATAACCACACAGGTGGTCTATAATGCCAAGTGGGCTCACCACCAGTGAGTGAGAAAGGGACCTTGACGCCAAATCCTTAGGAAGGCCTCATGGCGCTTGCACATTCGGTACCCTAAATATTCCCCCACTATCCATGGAGGGTATGAATGATATAAAGCCATATGCTTGAGATGGACTCCGCTGGCGGGGTGAGGGTGCCTTCGATGGCCTCCCTACAACGAGCTCTCCAAATGTGCCATGCAGCAATACTGCTGCAAATCTCCCATCTCTGGTTGTAACCTGATTAGGGGATGGAGCTGGAACTGGCACTGCAAAAATACAGAAATGAGAGACCTGCGCTCCATCCATTGGCATTGCAGAAATACAAAGATGAGAGACCTGCAGAGGAAGTCCCCTACCTGCCTCATATGCCATGGCGGCCTCGGCCTCAATGGCCTGTGCGGGAGGGGGCCCGGTCCATAGTGAAAATGCGGGGAATCCGCTGCCTAACCTGTTGAGCCTTTGAGAAATCTGAAAGGCAATGACTTTGGGACTCCTCGAGGTGTCCACACCTCAAACAGACTGCTAGCCTACCTCCTATGGCCAGCCAAGTGCCAACCACCAAGCTCCCATGTGCCAGCTGCCACAGAAAGAGAGTGATCTTTCGCGGCTGAAAAGTGTCCCACAGTCTCTTTCAAAAATTTGAGAGAAACTGAGGAGGGAGGCCCTAAGACTACGAGTGCCCTGCTGCTGCTAGAGTGCCCTTGATCTCTAACATCTGAATCCTAGCTTTGTGATGTTAGCAAAGAAAGGCCCAGTTCCCAATGGATTCATGTGAGAGGTTGACCCTCCCAAATTCATAACCGCCAAAATCTCTATGGCTACCTTGGTTGGTGGAGGGTCTATGTTTGCCACTCATGCATATGGAAACCAATCACCTTCACCCTTTGTTGCAAGGTATATCCATGAAATCCTGCAAAAAGGGGGCTCTACTTCCTCAAGTCTGCCATGCGGTTCAATAGAGAAGGTGAATAAGGCGGAGCTCTCATCAGTGCCATGGATGGGCAAAGGTATGTCATTCCTAGTGAACACTCCCAACCACTGCACGGGGGGGCGGGGGGTCTGGGATCATGCTAGCCACTCTTTTTTTTTTCCGAGAAAAGATCCTTTCATTAGTTATAAAAAAACGCCCACTGGACTACAAAACCCTCTCCTGCTCATAAGAAGGCAGAGCAGAGATCCAATCAAGGCAGCTAGGGAGACTCTCCCTAGGTGCAAAAAACTACAAATAAAAGTACAAATAACTGAGAGGCTATATCATACAATGGGAGGGGGGAAAATCCAAACAGGTGGCCTGTAGTGCAAGCGGGGGCTCTCCAAGTGAACCATATGGTGAGGCTGCTGAGGAGCTCCCATCGTAAATCCCTCTCCTGTGTCCAGCCGGCGGACGAGAAATCCGGTGAAGGAACAAGGCGAGGCTGGCCCCTAATGAATCTGATGGCCTGGCTGTCCTGCTCCGTCTCGTATCCCAGAGCAAGCCCTGACGAAGTCGACCAAGTAGCGGCTCCCCACGTATACATGCCCTGTGGAGAGAGGAGGGCCAAAATGCGCAGCATCCTCAGCCAAATCTGCTGCGCCTGTGGACAGTCCCATAGGCAATGTCTCTGTGTCTCCAATGGGTGGCCACATCGGACACAGGCCGACGGAAGGCCACTGTAGACAAGCCAGGTGCCAACTGTAGAGCCCTTGTGGGCAACCAGCCACTGGAAAGTCGAGATCCTGCGTGCCTGTCGGCTAGCCCAGAGCCTGGTCCAAAAATCCTCCAGGAACTCCTGTGAGAGTCCCTGTAGCCGCCAATGCTCCGATGCAGTTGGAGAGACCATCCTCCTCGCAGTCAAAATGCCTCCCCAACCGAATAGTGTACTGGAAAAAGGTGATCTCTGTGGCCTCGGGGGACGCATAAGGATCATGCCAGTCGTACTCGCCAGGGTCCCACTGGAGCCGGGCCAAGGGGCGCGCAGCATATGCGCCAATCAGAGTCCACATCTGCAAGGTCTGGATCAATATGCCACCTCCGAGAAGCGGCGGCCACTACCCGTATCCTCTGAAAGATGCACTCTACAACCAAAGGCGTCTACGCCTCCACTCTCTGAAGTCTGCCCTCATCCTGTATCTCATAGTAGAGGCATCTACCATCCTCAGTGCAAGCTCTGACAGCAATCAGGATCTCCAATTGTGTAAAGGCTCCCATCCACCGTGGGGCCGCTGGCTCGAAAGGCGTGAACCACTCCTCAGTGAGTGCCTCCTGAATGTCATCCCTCATAATCAACCCCCCTCTGAAGTGACTCAGCCTCTCCGCCTGGATCTCCTCCGGGAGACTGCAATCTCCAATACTGCGTGCTGGGCCTGCCGCCAATGGTCCCTAGGCTAGACGAGGCCGAGAACCCAGCATATGAGCCTGCTCTGTGCGTACCGCGGGGCTCCAAATGAGCGGCTATCTGGCCCGCTCCTCATCACAAGTGGGAGGTCTCTAAGAAAGCCCCGGTCTCAGCAGCTCCCAAGCTCGCAGGATGCTCAAGGCAAATCTTTCCTCCTCATCTCTATGAAGATCCACCGTATCTCTGGTGCCCAAGTGCCCCTTGCTGGGGGAGCTCTAGCTTGCAGCCGCTGAAAAAGAAGCTCCTTCCAAGGCTCCTTCCAAGGCTCAGCGCCTGGGGGAGCTCTAGCTTGCAGCCGCTGAAAAAGAAGCTCCTTCCAAGGCTCAGCGCCTGGAAGCAGCCCCCGAACAATAAGCTTCCCCAACAAGGCTCTACTCTGATCAGCTGGATCTATAATGCCCAAGCCCCCCGGGCCAACGGAAGAGTAATAACTGCCCAAGCAACCTTAGCCAGGGCTAGCCACTCTGGGGGGATGGAAGAGTCGATGTCCAGACTTAGCTTGTCCCTACCCCGTATCTTACTCAAGCTCCTCTCCTAGGCCTCCGGGGGAAACTTTCTGAAAGTAAGCAAATCTCCGAGTGACTGAGCAGGACCCATACTCAAAGCTCCCCATGATACGTGTGGGCGAGCCCCCAACATGTGACGATTGGGCAAACGGACATGGGGGTTCAAAATTAAAGGTTGATGGAGGCACTCCTCAGATGCATCTGGAGTGGACTGCCTAAAGGCCAACTTGAGGTGATTCCAAGCACGCAAGAGGCTGGCTGCAAAGCTGTCCTCAAATGTAGTGCTAAAGCCACGAGCCCGTATCTCTGTGAAAATCCATCTCGTACTTTGGGGCCAAGGACCTCCCAAAACCGGGTGCAGGTGAAGATCCTAGCCAAGAAGAAGTCCTTCTAGGGCTTGCCACCTAGAAGAAGGCCACGAATTATCAACTTGCTGAAAAGGGCGCAGCTCTGAATAGCGGGGTTGATGATGCCTAGTGCATAGTTACCAAGGAACGGGAATGGGGGAACATTTTGACCTCTAAAAACGGGAATGTTTTGGGAGATGGGGGGATGGGAGAATGAGGAAATGACACGCCATGTCATATCACTCTTCAGACCACTTTGGCCTAAGCAAGCCTCCGTCACTACCAGCCCAAAGAAAGTTGTGAATCAACTGTTGAACCTGACCAATGCAAGCCTGGGAGAAGGCCCAACAAGTGGTGATGTACCACATGGTGGCGAGGAAGAAGCTGGTTCGCCACGATGACCGAGCCAACTATAGTATAGCAACTGCTTCCGAATGCTCAAAAGAGGAGGGACTAGCTACTGCTCCAGAATGCCAACCTAGCATCCAACATAACGAACTGGAGTGCCACTCGAGATCCACTAACAAGCCTCAACTAGCCTCCAAGTTTGGCCTCGCAGATGAGCCAACCCAGAATCCACACGACTTGTACCAATTGATATGTGCTCCAGATGCAAGGGAGAAGATCTCTATTGACTCGACAAATCTCTGGAGATTTCCCTCATCTCCAGATAGGTATGGTGTTGTGTCCTCGGCAAACACTAAATCAAGCAACTCCTCTTGCGCATGGATGGGAAGACGCAGCCCTTGGAGCCCTCTCCTGAGCAGAGAGAAAGTTTCTCGTGGCCTCTGCAACAAACAAAAATAGATAAGGTGTCAATCTCGACAACCTTGCCAGACCGAGCGAGCAAGCAAAAATCTGTCACACCTCACTCCCTGAATGAGAATGTGGTTGTGTGAAGCCGAATAAATCCCAGTAACACCTCGGACCCACTCCCTGTAAAATCCCATCCGGCACATCGTCTCTTCCAGAAAGCCCATGTCTACCCTATCATAGGCTTTCTCAAAATCCATAAGGAGAACTATAAGATCCTGTTGCCTCAACTTGGCCGAAGTAGTTGCCTCCCAAAAAGTGAAGATGTTGTCGAGAATGCTCCAATCCTAGATGAAACCTCTATATGTGCGATGAATCAAATCGGGCGGTGGGGAAAAAAGGCTAAAAAAGGCACATCGTCTCTTCCAGAAACCCCATGTCTACCGTATCATAGGCTTTCTCAAAATCCATAAGGAGAACTATAAGATCCTGTTGCCTCAACCTGGCCGAAGTAGTTGCCTTCTAAAAAGTGAAGATGTTGTCGAGAATGCTCCGATCCTGGATGAAACCTCTGTATGTGCCATGAATCAAATCGGGCGACGGGGAAAAAAGGCTATCAAATTGGGAAGAGCGGGGGGGGGGGGGACGAACTCTCTCATGTGCTGCTAGACCTGCTCACGCGCATCTAGCACGTGACAGGATAGGGGGGCACCCATGAGAAGAGATTAGAAGAAATTTGTGGCAATGGCTTGCACCTAGGGGGGATCCAACGTCTGCAACTATGGATCCATCTTGGCTTTGCAACTTGTGGATATTGTCCCTCCGCCTCTGTGGGCCTGAAATCTCAAAGAAATCTCTGGCAACCCTGTCGTCCACCTAGGTGCAAAAGGAGGCTCTAGCATGGTATTTGTACCCCACCCTTGACTCCTTGATGGAACTAAGCTCTGTACGGGCTGCACCCAACTGGGCCTCAATCCGCGGGCTGTCCAAGGTACTGTCGTGAAGCCGTTGCAAGGAGGCTAGGCTCCGACGGCTCTCCGAAGCTAGCCAGTCTGCTTTGTGCAGCCTCCTATAATGAAGTGTTGATCTCTCCAAGGCCTGCATCCAAAGCTCTTGCAGTAGCTGAACCAATGTGAAAATCTAGACTCTCCCAAATCTTCTCTATCCTGCTGTAAATCTTGGAATCCTAAATGAGGCTGTCTGCAATCCGGGTGCTCAAATGTTTGTCCTCTAGGGATAGAATGACGGGTGCATGATTAGAGAAAGTAGTGCCTGCCAGAATACCAATCATGCCACCTCGTCCACAAGCCCACTCATCCACTTAAAACCGGTCTAATCTAGAAAGATACGGGCGTGTACTCCTCTTGTCGGATCTGGAGAAGCACAAACCTCCGATCCTGGATGAAACCTCTATATGTGCCATGAATCAAATCGGGCGACGGGGAAAAAAGGCTATCAAATTGGGAAGAGCGGGGGGGGACGTACTCTCTCATGTGCTGCTAGACCTGCTCACGCGCATCTAGCACGTGACAGGATAGGGGGGCACCCATGAGAAGAGATTAGAAGAAATTTGTGGCAATGGCTTGCACCTAGGGGGGATCCAACGTCTGCAACTATGGATCCATCTTGGCTTTGCAACTTGTGGATATTGTCCCTCCGCCTCTGTGGGCTTGAAATCTCAAAGAAATCTCTGGCGACCCTGTCGTCCACCTAGGTGCAAAAGGAGGCTCTAGCATGGTATTTGTACCCCACCCTTGACTCCTTGATGGAACTAAGCTCTGTACGGGCTGCACCCAACTGGGCCTCAATCCGTGGGCTGTCCAAGGTACTGTCGTGAAGCCGTTGCAAGGAGGCTAGGCTCCGACGGCTCTCCGAAGCTAGCCAGTCTGCTTTGTGCGGCCTCCTATAATGAAGTGTTGATCTCTCCAAGGCCTGCATCCAAAGCTCTTGCAGCAGCTGAACCAATGTGAAAATCTAGACTCTCCCAAATCTTCTCTATCCTGCTGTAAATCTTGGAATCCTAAATGAGGCTGTCTGCAATCCGGGTGCTCAAATGTTTGTCCTCTAGGGATAGAATGACGGGTGCATGATTAGAGAAAGTAGTGCCTGCCAGAATACCAATCATGCCACCTCGTCCACAAGCCCACTCATCCACTTAAAACCGGTCTAATCTAGAAAGATACGGGCGTGTACTCCTCTTGTCGGATCTGGAGAAGCACAAACCTCCGATCCTGGATGAAACCTCTATATGTGCCATGAATCAAATCGGGCGACGGGGAAAAAAGGCTATCAAATTGGGAAGAGCGGGGGGGGACGAACTCTCTCATGTGCTGCTAGACCTGCTCACGCGCATCTAGCACGTGACAGGATAGGGGGGCACCCATGAGAAGAGATTAGAAGAAATTTGTGGCAATGGCTTGCACCTAGGGGGGATCCAACGTCTGCAACTATGGATCCATCTTGGCTTTGCAACTTGTGGATATTGTCCCTCCGCCTCTGTGGGCCTGAAATCTCAAAGAAATCTCTGGCGACCCTGTCGTCCACCTAGGTGCAAAAGGAGGCTCTAGCATGGTATTTTGTACCCCACCCTTGATTCCTTGATGGAACTAAGCTCTGTACGGGCTGCACCCAACTGGGCCTCAATCCGCGGGCTGTCCAAGGTACTGTCGTGAAGCCGTTGCAAGGAGGCTAGGCTCCGACGGCTCTCCGAAGCTAGCCAGTCTGCTTTGTGCGGCCTCCTATAATGAAGTGTTGATCTCTCCAAGGCCTGCATCCAAAGCTCTTGCAGCAGCTGAACCAATGTGAAAATCTAGACTCTCCCAAATCTTCTCTATCCTGCTGTAAATCTTGGAATCCTAAATGAGGCTGTCTGCAATCCGGGTGCTCAAATGTTTGTCCTCTAGGGATAGAATGACGGGTGCATGATTAGAGAAAGTAGTGCCTACCAGAATACCAATCATGCCACCTCGTCCACAAGCCCACTCATCCACTTAAAACCGGTCTAATCTAGAAAGATACGGGCGTGTACTCCTCTTGTCGGATCTGGAGAAGCACAAACCTCCGATCCTGGATGAAACCTCTATATGTGCCATGAATCAAATCGGGCGACGGGGAAAAAAGGCTATCAAATTGGGAAGAGCGGGGGGGGGACGAACTCTCTCATGTGCTGCTAGACCTGCTCACACGCATCTAGCACGTGACAGGATAGGGGGGCACCCATGAGAAGAGATTAGAAGAAATTTGTGGCAATGGCTTGCACCTAGGGGGGATCCAACGTCTGCAACTATGGATCCATCTTGGCTTTGCAACTTGTGGATATTGTCCCTCCGCCTCTGTGGGCCTGAAATCTCAAAGAAATCTCTGGCGACCCTGTCGTCCACCTAGGTGCAAAAGGAGGCTCTAGCATGGTATTTGTACCCCACCCTTGACTCCTTGATGGAACTAAGCTCTTTACGGGCTGCACCCAACTGGGCCTCAATCCGCGGGCTGTCCAAGGTACTGTCGTGAAGCCGTTGCAAGGAGCCTAGGCTCCGACGGCTCTCCGAAGCTAGCCAGTCTGCTTTGTGCGGCCTCCTATAATGAAGTGTTGATCTCTCCAAGGCCTGCATCCAAAGCTCTTGCAGCAGCTGAACCAATGTGAAAATCTAGACTCTCCCAAATCTTCTCTATCCTGCTGTAAATCTTGGAATCCTAAATGAGGCTGTCTGCAATCCGGGTGCTCAAATGTTTGTCCTCTAGGGATAGAATGACGGGTGCATGATTAGAGAAAGTAGTGCCTGCCAGAATACCAATCATGCCACCTCGTCCACAAGCCCACTCATCCACTTAAAACCGGTCTAATCTAGAAAGATACGGGCGTGTACTCCTCTTGTCGGATCTGGAGAAGCACAAACCTCCGATCCTGGATGAAACCTCTTTATGTGCCATGAATCAAATCGGGCGACGGGGAAAAAAGGCTATCAAATTGGGAAGAGCGGGGGGGGGACGAACTCTCTCATGTGCTGCTAGACCTGCTCACGCGCATCTAGCACGTGACAGGATAGGGGGGCACCCATGAGAAGAGATTAGAAGAAATTTGTGGCAATGGCTTGCACCTAGGGGGGATCCAACGTCTGCAACTATGGATCCATCTTGGCTTTGCAACTTGTGGATATTGTCCCTCCGCCTCTGTGGGCCTGAAATCTCAAAGAAATCTCTGGCGACCCTGTCGTCCACCTAGGTGCAAAAGGAGGCTCTAGCATGGTATTTGTACCCCACCCTTGACTCCTTGATGGAACTAAGCTCTGTACGGGCTGCACCCAACTGGGCCTCAATCCGCGGGCTGTCCAAGGTACTGTCGTGAAGCCGTTGCAAGGAGGCTAGGCTCCGACGGCTCTCCGAAGCTAGCCAGTCTGCTTTGTGCGGCCTCCTATAATGAAGTGTTGATCTCTCCAAGGCCTGCATCCAAAGCTCTTGCAGCAGCTGAACCAATGTGAAAATCTAGACTCTCCCAAATCTTCTCTATCCTGCTGTAAATCTTGGAATCCTAAATGAGGCTGTCTGCAATCCGGGTGCTCAAATGTTTGTCCTCTAGGGATAGAATGACGGGTGCATGATTAGAGAAAGTAGTGCCTACCAGAATACCAATCATGCCACCTCGTCCACAAGCCCACTCATCCACTTAAAACCGGTCTAATCTAGAAAGATACGGGCGTGTACTCCTCTTGTCGGATCTGGAGAAGCACAAACCTCCGATCCTGGATGAAACCTCTATATGTGCCATGAATCAAATCGGGCGACGGGGAAAAAAGGCTATCAAATTGGGAAGAGCGGGGGGGGACGAACTCTCTCATGTGCTGCTAGACCTGCTCACGCGCATCTAGCACGTGACAGGATAGGGGGGCACCCATGAGCAGAGATTAGAAGAAATTTGTGGCAATGGCTTGCACCTAGGGGGGATCCAACGTCTGCAACTATGGATCCATCTTGGCTTTGCAACTTGTGGATATTGTCCCTCCGCCTCTGTGGGCTTGAAATCTCAAAGAAATCTCTGGCGACCCTGTCGTCCACCTAGGTGCAAAAGGAGGCTCTAGCATGGTATTTGTACCCCACCCTTGACTCCTTGATGGAACTAAGCTCTGTACGGGCTGCACCCAACTGGGCCTCAATCCGCGGGCTGTCCAAGGTACTGTCGTGAAGCCGTTGCAAGGAGGCTAGGCTCCGACGGCTCTCCGAAGCTATCCAGTCTGCTTTGTGCGGCCTCCTATAATGAAGTGTTGATCTCTCCAAGGCCTGCATCCAAAGCTCTTGCAGCAGCTGAACCAATGTGAAAATCTAGACTCTCCCAAATCTTCTCTATCCTGCTGTAAATCTTGGAATCCTAAATGAGGCTGTCTGCAATCCGGGTGCTCAAATGTTTGTCCTCTAGGGATAGAATGACGGGTGCATGATTAGAGAAAGTAGTGCCTGCCAGAATACCAATCATGCCACCTCGTCCACAAGCCCACTCATCCACTTAAAACCGGTCTAATCTAGAAAGATACGGGCGTGTACTCCTCTTGTCGGATCTGGAGAAGCACAAACCTCCGATCCTGGATGAAACCTCTATATGTGCCATGAATCAAATCGGGCGACGGGGAAAAAAGGCTATCAAATTGGGAAGAGCGGGGGGGGACGAACTCTCTCATGTGCTGCTAGACCTGCTCACGCGCATCTAGCACGTGACAGGATAGGGGGGCACCCATGAGAAGAGATTAGAAGAAATTTGTGGCAATGGCTTGCACCTAGGGGGGATCCAACGTCTGCAACTATGGATCCATCTTGGCTTTGCAACTTGTGGATATTGTCCCTCCGCCTCTGTGGGCCTGAAATCTCAAAGAAATCTCTGGCGACCCTGTCGTCCACCTAGGTGCAAAAGGAGGCTCTAGCATGGTATTTGTACCCCACCCTTGATTCCTTGATGGAACTAAGCTCTGTACGGGCTGCACCCAACTGGGCCTCAATCCGCGGGCTGTCCAAGGTACTGTCGTGAAGCCATTGCAAGGAGGCTAGGCTCCGACGGCTCTCCGAAGCTAGCCAGTCTGCTTTGTGCGGCCTCCTATAATGAAGTGTTGATCTCTCCAAGGCCTGCATCCAAAGCTCTTGCAGCAGCTGAACCAATGTGAAAATCTAGACTCTCCCAAATCTTCTCTATCCTGCTGTAAATCTTGGAATCCTAAATGAGGCTGTCTGCAATCCGGGTGCTCAAATGTTTGTCCTCTAGGGATAGAATGACGGGTGCATGATTAGAGAAAGTAGTGCCTACCAGAATACCAATCATGCCACCTCGTCCACAAGCCCACTCATCCACTTAAAACCGGTCTAATCTAGAAAGATACGGGCGTGTACTCCTCTTGTCGGATCTGGAGAAGCACAAACCTCCGATCCTGGATGAAACCTCTATATGTGCCATGAATCAAATCGGGCGACGGGGAAAAAAGGCTATCAAATTGGGAAGAGCGGGGGGGGGACGAACTCTCTCATGTGCTGCTAGACCTGCTCACGCGCATCTAGCACGTGACAGGATAGGGGGGCACCCATGAGAAGAGATTAGAAGAAATTTGTGGCAATGGCTTGCACCTAGGGGGGATCCAACGTCTGCAACTATGGATCCATCTTGGCTTTGCAACTTGTGGATATTGTCCCTCCGCCTCTGTGGGCCTGAAATCTCAAAGAAATCTCTGGCGACCCTGTCGTCCACCTAGGTGCAAAAGGAGGCTCTAGCATGGTATTTGTACCCCACCCTTGACTCCTTGATGGAACTAAGCTCTGTACGGGCTGCACCCAACTGGGCCTCAATCCGCGGGCTGTCCAAGGTACTGTCGTGAAGCCGTTGCAAGGAGGCTAGGCTCCGACGGCTCTCCGAAGCTAGCCAGTCTGCTTTGTGCGGCCTCCTAGAATGAAGTGTTGATCTCTCCAAGGCCTGCATCCAAAGCTCTTGCAGCAGCTGAACCAATGTGAAAATCTAGACTCTCCCAAATCTTCTCTATCCTGCTGTAAATCTTGGAATCCTAAATGAGGCTGTCTGCAATCCGGGTGCCCAAATGTTTGTCCTCTAGGGATAGAATGACGGGTGCATGATTAGAGAAAGTAGTGCCTGCCAGAATACCAATCATGCCACCTCATCCACAAGCCCACTCATCCACTTAAAACCGGTCTAATCTAAGATACGGGCGTGTACTCCTCTTGTCGGATCTGGAGAAGCACAAACCTCCAGGGCTACATCCAAACTCCAGTAAATGCCAGGGTCATGTCACTTCAAAGCTGAAATCGACTCCTTCCAGATCAAGTACTCCGTGCCTGAAACTCTAACCATGAGGCACAATCACACAAATGGGAATGGGGGCCACCGTCTCCTCAAAGATGCCCGCTCCCTCGACAGGGAGGCATCAGAAGAAGATGGAGAAGGAGCTGAAGGGGGGAAGCTCGATCAGAAAGTTTCACCTACAAGGGAGGGGGTGTAACTATTTGGCCCTCCTAGCTCTATTTCACATGATGGAACACATGCCCGGACACATGGATAGGTTGATGAAAGCATGGGAATAGGGATCATGAAGTTGGCTCAGGAAAAAGCACCAGTTTTGGACAAAAAGCAAGAAAAAGCAAAAAATCAAACTAAGTTGACCGTGAGCTAAGGGCACTATTGGAAAGAGGAGACTGAGCTGGATCAGAAAGCTAAAAGGCGCTTTTTCAAAAGCAGCCAGGGCCAAAAAGCAAGGCCTTGAAGCCAAAAAAGCAAAGCATAAAAGAGTTGGTCAAAAGTTGAGCAATATTTTATTATTAAAAGAATAAAGAGGAAAGCATAGTGAAAAAGTAAAAGCAAATTGTGATAGCTTTTGGCAAAAAGGATTAGGTATAAAAGAATCATGAACCTCTCCCTTCTCCTCATTCATTGAAGCTTGGAGATTATCTTCACCTTCATCGATATCATCATCGAGTTCATGGGAGAGTGCAAGACCATCTTCGATCATCACCATCATCGTTTTCAAGCTTTTGATCGAGGGGTTTCCTCTACCACCCCTCGGCTATTTTTGTGCACCGCCCTGTTTTACTATGCGCTGCCCATCTCCGGCCATGTCTGCTTCCGCCAACGCGCCGTTGCCACTGTGCAGCAGCCAGCGTCGCCCTGTGCTGCTTTGCTCCGCCTAGCGTCACCCAGTAGCGCTGCTCGTGCTCGTAACAATTCTCTTTCAAAACCGTATCCTCATGCAACCTGTCAGACTGGCAATGCCACTCTGCTCTAGAAGTCCGATGGTGGTTCTCCCTCACACCAGCGGTGTGCCACTCTCCTGCACCAGGAATCTTAGAGGCCAGCACCTAGTGACGTGAATCGTGGGGGTTGGGATCCCCCCCGATGAGGAGCTAAGTTGGGAACCGTCTCGCTGGGGGCGGGGGTGGGGGGCGGGGGAGGGTTCTGGATGCAGCCTCCTTGACTAGCAGTGGGGACAAGCCCTAGAAAGGTGTGCAATGTGTCAGCAAATGAAGCATTGTGGCCAAGGAGGCCAAAGTACTCAAC
The DNA here is from genome assembly GCF_041138505.1 of Cibotium barometz. Taxonomy (NCBI): domain Eukaryota; kingdom Viridiplantae; phylum Streptophyta; class Polypodiopsida; order Cyatheales; family Cibotiaceae; genus Cibotium; species Cibotium barometz. Next base: position 34,895,579 of record NC_141098.1, read on the forward strand.
TCTCTACAAAATAGGAGCTTCACGGACGCAAGGAATTCGGCTACAATGTGGACACCAGTCTAGCAGTGTGTTGTGTGGACAATAATGGCCGCATCCAGCTGGCCAATTGTGAGAACATTAGCTTTAGGTTATTTGAGTGTGAACTTATCATTAGTAAAATGTTCTTTGTTTTGTGGAGTGCAATGAAGGAAAGCTATGGAGCTTCTCTACCTTGTGTGTGTTGATGAAATGAGAGTAACTATGGTTTAAGTGCGTCTCCAGTGTATCCCTTTATTCTGTTTTCATGGTATCAAAGCTTGGGTAGCTCTCATTTGGGTTTTGTTGAGTGAGTAAGAAAGAGGGAAAATTTTGGTTTTGGAGCGATTCATCATTAATATCAATAGTTATATCATCCACATGTGTGCCTAGAGTTCTTGGCCAAACATTTTGATAGAAGCCTCCGCCTGGACACTTGGTCTCTCTAGTGCATGAACCATGGCCTCCCAATACTCAATCACACTAGGCTAACGTACAAGGTGAAAGCTGCATATTAACATGCTTTCTTTCTTTTGATGATTTCATCATTTAAATAAGAAAGATGTATTGCATACCTGTACGTGGATTAGCTTTGGCTCTTTTACTCTTTGAATGGATTCGCTCTTTTGCTTTTCAAATAGATATCTTTGGCTCTAAAAAATTATTATTCATGCTTCACTGGTATCTATGTTGCATGCAGATTCTGATGATCATTAGGGACATGCAAGGGACTGACCCTCTTATTGTGTTAAACATGTCATATGATGGACTTTGCTAACTTGTATTTACTGTAGTTCTGAAAACTGGGAACACTATTACACAGATATTATGTAGGATGCGGTTTTTTGTCATGATTAGAGTGTTAATCAGTTTGTATTAAGTGGGATCCTCAATGAAGCCCAAACTACGTATTATAATATTCTGGCTGAGTATTATGTTGGGTTGTAAAACAAGGACTCCAGGTCGATGTATCAGATTAAGAAGGGCATGACCTTATGGGTTAAAACCGATTTCTATAATCTTAATTAGTCAAAACCTATATTAAATACAATTTACCCATGAGGGCGCCATCTCCATTGTTGATACTGATTGTTTAATTAGCATAACTAATAGTACTCTCGTTTGAGATTTTTGTCACACACGACCTTTGGCTTTCAATTGTGATTTTGTATTTGTTCTTTCTTACTTAATAGAAGTCTCTTTTGTGCTTCCCAAAAAAAGAAAAGAAAAAAAAAACGCACACACATGCACTACACTGTTTTAGTGGGATTTCTTGAGAAAAATAATGCTTGCACACAAGTCTAGTCAATAGCAATATAGAGCTACTTGCTTGTACACAATTCTTTTATGTGGCAATCAACCTTATCTTCTATACCTTCACATAGACTTTGAGGTATCAATTAAAAAAAGATCTCATAACTCTTTGATTTAATACAAGTTTTAACGGCATGAGAAATCGCTTGTAACTTTTTGCAAGTGGTTTGGTTTGAATCCCAAGAATTTTGATTTTCCAACAAAAGAAGTGTCCTTATCAATGGCAATTGGACAAAATTATTAACAATTTTCCATTTAAAGCTTCCTTCAATCATAATTTAATGATAGCATTCATGTTTTTGTTCTAATGTAATATTGCTTGGCCACAGTTGACACTCCACCAATTGCGTTGGAAGATAAAGTTTGGTCTTGGAGAAACAATTTTGTGTCCTTCAATCCACTTTCAAATGATCATGTAGCTTATGGTTCGCCCAACTTGCTTGGAGTTTGCAAGGTGTGCTCTCCATTTGACTTTGTATTTACTAGATCCAACATAAAAAGACACTTCATAACAAATACAAAAGAAGAAGAAAGACAAGAAATCTAGAACTAGTTGATATCAAGACATAAAATCAAAGAAAAAAAATAAGATCGATATTGAGATCAATGGCATGAGCTTGAATCTCTATAGAAACATTGGATAAATATTTCAAATTTTTTCCTGTGTATTAGCATGTGTGAATTTGACAAAATTATCTCTGGAACTTACTAGAACTAGTATTTTTAAGCAGTTTTTCTTTTTATATCACTAAAATTTTCAATGCAAAATAGTTGAGCATTTTTTTAATACCACCCTAAAATTGCCATGGACCTAAAATTAGCCTCTTTTTTCCTTGTGTATAATTCAAAAGGAGAAAGAATGCAAATTATAGCAAGTGGCTTACCTTTTATTAGTACTTTTTGAGTTCAAAAATTCTTGGGTGTCCTTGATTTTTTGGCCATGGTTCTTGTGGTTCTCTTTTTGAAATTCAAGTGCGTCCTTAGGTAAAGCTTTGGTTCTTGTGGTTCTCCCTTTGAAAATTCCAACATGTCTCTTAGGTAAAGCTTTTGGTTATTTATAACATTTTCTTGTTTTTTTGTTTGCATGGATGACAACGCACAACTCCATGTAGGTTTTTATGGTTCCATTCCTTTTTGGGCCGTGGGATCTTGTGGTTCTATAAAGGATTCTTTACCCTTCCTAGAAGAGGCAAATTTGTATCTATTTTATCCTAAAATTGAGAGGTTATTAACGATGACTTTTTTTTTCGTGGAGCTCACACAAGATTGATTTGTAGAAGAAAACTTTTCTTGGATTTGGAGATTATTGAATGGTTCACCTTTATTTATAGAAGTTGATCTTTTTTTGGATATGGAGACTCTTGAATGGTCCACCTTGTAGCTTCTAAATGAATTTCTTAACATTACTTCACCTTTGGTACTCATAGCTAAGTGTTCCCTTGGTAGTATTCTTGGGCTTGAAGAAGATTTGTTAGTACCCACCTTTGTGTGGTGTTGTGGCACGGTCTTCATGCTGCCTTGGAGCAGATGGCCTTCTGGATATATAAATATGAGATTGGGTTTTGGGTAGCCAAATCCACGAGTTGCCATTATAGAAACCTTGGCTTTACGGCAGTGATTTCTTCACCCACCATTTATTTCCTTGGTTTTCTCGTGCAAGAATGTTGAGGTTTAGGTGTGGGGATATTGAGTTTGGGTTTGGGTTCATGTAGAGGCTTAAGGTGAAGAGAATGCAGTTACATTGGCAAATTAATGGCTTTGGGAATTGAGGTTGTGTTTTTTGATGTTCAAGTTTGATTTGGAGGAGAAAGATTCAGGATAGGGGGTATTAAATGGCATTAGATGAGGAGGTAGAATCTTCCTTAGAAAGATTCATGATAGGTGGTATTTAAATGGCATTAGATGAGGAGGTAGAATCTTCATTAGTGTTCTTGGGGGATGTTTCTCTTCACATAGTAATATCATGGCTTCATCGTTAAGCAACTGCATGCAAGCACTTCAATTGTTCCAATCGATACTATGTTGGGTCTCCTTGCTCCATACTCTTTCTAATAGTACGTCGTCTTCTATGGTACTTACAAGCACTACAAATAAACTTTTGACCAAGTGATTGTTTCCATGATGTTCAAACAACCTTTTCATATGTTCTTTGGCCACTAGTACACTCGAGTTAATGTGTTCAAGTTTACAAAATAGTTTCCATGTTTCATATTCAAGCAAATTATGACAATCTTCTTTATCCACTAAGACATAGTAGTGTACCAATTTGTTAAGTGTGAGAAAACCCACACATAACATGGTTGGTTCAATTACTTTATGATCATCATTAATCTCTATAAGAGTAGCCATGTAAGCCTAAACATGTGATTCACCAAGTGTCATTTGGTTTTGGGCTTGCCTCGCCTTAGCCACCCATTGTGCAGCTCTTACTCGCTTGGCTTCTTATTGCTTGGCCATCTTTTATGATGAATGTAACTTAGCATGTTGCTACACACACACACACACACACACACACATATATATATATTTAAAAAAAACCACATAGAATAATTGGAAATAGTGATACTCTTTAAAGCTTACATTCAAACTTTGAAGCAGGCCCCCACAAATGGAGAAGTTGAAGTGGTTGGAAGCTCATTAAGGTACAATCCTAAACCAAACTTCACAGGAAGTGATAATCTCATATATACCATTAGCGACTTCAGAGATCTGGTCGCACATGGAGATGTGAGCATATTTGTGTACGCACGTGCACCACAATTTGTCTCATCACCTCAAGTGATACTAGGAATGGAAGATGAGCCGATTCCAAGCAAAGGGTAAGGTTTTAATCATATTATTATTTAAAAAAATTATTGAAAATAGATAGGCCTCATTTTGTGATTAATTAATCAAGCAATTATTAATGGTTGGTTTGCAGAGGAATACAAGGTGTGGAAATTGTTAGCCCCAACATTGCTGATAGTCTCACAGTTGAAATTCAAGCACAGCATGGGCACTTGCATTTTGCACAAGACTCGTCACATCTTTGGCAAGGCGTGCAAATCCTTTCCTATGACAATGTGGATGACTCAAATCCAAACTCCACAAAACCATCACTTAAATTCAGTGGACCTTTTACCCTAGTTAGCACAGCAGTTCAAGCACTCCGTTACCAAGGGTATGGCTTAAGGCTTTCAAACTAAAACGTACCTATCCAATTGGGAGAAATTTGTGTGTGTGTGTGTGTGTGTGTGTGTGTGTGTGTGTGTGTGAGAGAGAGAGAGAGAGAGAGAGAGAGAGAGAGAGAGAGAAAGAAAGAAAGAAAGATTTTATTAACGTCTTCCAAAAGACCGAACTCGGCCTATGAGACAAATCGGTGTACCTGTATGGGGTATCCTCTGTCATCCCAACAAAATGAAAAAGTACTAAACTAAAAAGCTGAATCTGGGTGTGCAATAAGTACAATGAGTGGGGGAGGGGATGGAGCTCTACTACTAGGAGAATGCAAAGCTATATGCATGGAGTATACAATCATGATATGCAACCTAGCTAGCCCCATCCTGTACCATACTGGGGGTATAAAATGGTATACATCAATGAAGGGGGTGTCCACATCTCCCTGAAGAACATGCTTGGGTCTGCTGTGAAGCGAGCCAGTCGCTCCGCACCCTCACTGTGGAACTCAGCTCTGATCTCTGTCATCTCTCTCTGGTATAGGCGTGGTGCCCGAAAGCCAGGTGTCCTCTGTCTCCTGGCTGCGGGCTCTGAGTGTCTCTGCTCTCTGGAGAGTAATTCCCTGCCGTGTAGGGGCTGGGAGTGGGATGGATCTCTGAAAAATGTAGTAATCTGTGTCAGTCGTCCCCCCTCTGGAGCTGTCTGAGCCTGTAATGATGTCTCTCTATGACACTGTATGTCTAGAATGAATCTCCCCAGTATGCGCTGGTCTGCTGCCTCAAAGATCTGGCATAGGGAATGTGGCTCTCTGAACAAAATAGGATATCTCTCTCTGATGGCTATATATGCTCTGCATCTGCATACATAATGCTCCTCACTCTCCACCTCCTCTCTGCACAATCTGCATACCCTCTCCCCTCGGGGGATCCTGTGCTGTTCTGCCAGTCTCGATCTCCAATCGATGTGATGAAACTCTAAGCTGACCAATAGCCACTCGGGAGCCGTGTGGTAAAAAGCCCTCCATGTATCTAGGCCTCTCAATAAATCCATCATCAGTGATACTCATCATGAAGTGATCTCTGTAGTATAGCATCTTCGGTGGAAGAGGCTGTGTAGGCAATATCCATGTCTCTCGTATATAGAGCTGCCATAGGTCCTGTCTCAATACTCTATTCCTCTCACTATGAGAGAGATGGATATGTGGTGCATCCCTGTCATACTGGAATGGTGGTAGATGATCCATGTCTAGGCCATGCTATGAGAACCAATGTGTGACCTGTGCATACCATGATCCTTTGTCTCCTGCCTCAGCCAGCTGTCTAGATGCCTCAAAAGCTTTGTATGACAATCTGTCCTGTGGCATCTCTCTGAATCTGTCTAGCAGGCATATAGTCTGGAATATGGCCTCTACCATCATAGGAGGCATAGCAAACTGTGCTCGGATAATGTGTGTGTTTGAGTAAGAGAGAGAGAGAGAGAGAGAGAGAGAGAGAGAGAGGGGGGGGTAAGGCTTAGACTTACAAACTAAAATGTACCTATTAAATTGGGTGAAGTGTGTGTGTGTGTGTGTGTGTGTGTGTGTGTGTGTGTGTGTGTGTGTGTGTGTGTTATAAGGATGTGGAAAAAGAAACTAGAGGCATGTGGAGGTGACTTAAAGGTTAGGGTCAAGGAAAGGACCAATGTAGGATGAAGAGTAGGATTGGGAGGAGGGGGTGAGAGGAGGAGGAGGAGAGCGAGTAGCGAGGGGTGCAAGTAAGAAATGTGTGCAAGTGGGGATGCAACTAATGGAAAAGGGAGGGGGGATGATAATGCAACAAAGGGAGTGGGATCATGAAGAGTAAGGAGGGCATTAATTGGATAGGAGGAGAGACAATGGAGCTAGGTAGGTGTTATGGATAGAGGGGTAAGGAGAGTAGGGTTGGGAAGGTTTTTTAATAGTGGTTTAGAGGGGAGGTCAACTCAAAATTTTAATGAGGATGAGAGAGGCTCCATAGTCATGTATAACAAGCCTCACGTGTAAGATGGAGATTCATAAACTTTAGAAACAATTATATACTAGCCTCACACATTTGAATCAATTTACACCTCTAGGCGTTTTTTGATAGAAGTATCATTCTAGCGTGGTTTGAACCACCATTGACTCATCAAAGTTTCAAAATCAAACCTTTTATTGTTTCATCTTTAATCAACTTTCAAAAGTTTTAAATTCACCACACTTCTTTACAACTTACAAGAAATTGATATGCTAGTTTTTATGTGTTCATAGGTTAAGCCTTGTGCCTTGTATGCTTACCTTTATTAAATACATCTTTTTTATTTATAGGGAAGCATACTTTAATGGAAATGATTTCATCAAGTTTGATATCTACAATAGGAGATTGGAGGGTGCTTCCAAAAACATACTAGTGATGTTGCAAGCTAAGAATGATCCTCCATTCATAAATGCGTCTACTCTTCTTTTTCTAAATGCTAGTTATTGGAAGACACATAATGAAATTCCTATAGAAGGATTGAGCATAGGCGACCCGGATCAAAAAGACACTCAAGGTACTTATGTCAAAAGTTTACATATATGAACTAAAAATGGTGCACATGCAAATGCACACATACACAAAGAGTTTGCATGTGTGTTAATTTGTATGAAGATATCAGTAAATTAAACCCTAAATAGCCCCTACATTTCAAGAGGCACTAGAAAACCCTGATTGCTTTCATAGTATGATTTTGAATGCATCCTTTATTACAAATCAAATGTAATAAAATGTTTGAAGGAGTTTTGAATTGATTCACTTTAATCTTTCAAGAGCTCTTTCAACATGTCAAGATAGTTGTAACTTGCAAAAATAAACACCATTTAGTAAACTTCTCATATATTCTTAGGTATCCACATAAATTTTAGCTTGTTTGTTGAACTCTTCAGCCACATTCTTAGGTAAATATCCCATGGTAAACATCCACATAAATTTTAGCTTATTTGTTGAACTCTTTAGCCATATTAGAAACTCCTCAAGCCTGTAAGGCTTTCTTCCTTTCTCTTTCTCAAATACAACTTATGTGCATTTAAGGATTATTTTTTAAGCCCTTATTTTTTGTGAGTTTTTATATTTTTAAATACTCCATATTTGTCAGTTTGGATATTTTTAAACCCCTTATTTGTGAGGTTTGATATATTTAAAACACTTCTTCTATAAATTTGAAAGGTGGTAAAATGACATCTTAGACCAAGTTTGTCTTTTTTCACTTTTTGCATTAAAAATCCCCTCATGCATGAAATTGATTTAGAAAGTCCATGAGACTCACAATTACTACCTTAAATATTCCTACTTGAACCCTATGAAAAGACTGCCTTTGCCCTAATGAGAATAAGTACTTGTTTATTACATAATATTTTCCTTGAATGAGCTTTCTTAAGTCTCAAAGTGTGGATGATATCTATCCATATATGTATTGAGATGGTTTCCCCGGAAGGGGTAACAATGTCCTTAATTGTCTCCTTATAAGAGACCCTCTCCAAATGTCCCATTTAGTAAAGCTGGTAAACTACATTGAGACTTTAAGGGAATAGAAGAGTTTTAAGGATCCTAAGTGGCAAAATATACCTCTATGGCGGTATTACAAGTGTAGTGTTGTATCCCTTATGATATACATAATATCACCAATGTGCCCTCTATTGAAGCCATACTCCACAAAATAGCCCATTTTTATACTCATATTTCTCTGTGTTATTTTATCTCATCACCTTGCATCCTCTCCCTTGATTTTTTTATATTGTATGCTTTAAATAATTTTCACATTAATAGCTCAAATATTATACATTATACATCTTAACCTACACCTCCCTCTTTACCCCTAAACCATTTCATTTCTCTTTACAACATTTAATTAATCAAGATTTTTTTTCTCTGACCTCTAATACAAAGTGCATCTTCTCTTAGTATACTAATGATGCTTGAACTTTCTAGGTAACACATTTGGTGTAATTTTATATTGTTCACTAAAGATACAACAATATGAAATGGATTGAATCTTCAGAGCCTCATTTTTATGTCTTAAATTTTCCTTGGTGACTTACAAATATACTATTAGGTTAGAAGTCTCCTCAATTTAAGAAATTTGGCATTACCAACAATACCATAAAAACATTTAATTAAATGATTTCAAAAATACCTAAAAAACACTTTGATTAAATGAGAGAGGTGGGGCAGCAAGCCATTCTTCTACGACATGAGATAGCTCCAATGCAAACCTTTTAGCACAAGAATAGCTTTCCTCCAAGCTTAAGATTTTGAATGGACCCCCCAACCACTATTCTTTCTTTCCATTATTGGCCATGGTAAGGAAAACCTTTCTACTACTGTCCTCTGATAGCACAAGATTGTCATTTCTAGATCCATGAGTAGAAGACCACATCAAATAGTGACCAACACAAATGACATGACCATGTATAGAAGACCATCAATGCAAAGAGTGAGTAACTCAAAATATGTGTCATGGGTAGAAGGCCATTAATGCAAAGAATACTAAAAGATTAGGTAAAGTGAACCTTTAGATGATGAAATGACCCTTGACTACTCACCCACTCCAAAACTCAAAAAGGCATTTTACTCATCATATTCCACATGAATCGTTACCATGGATGAGAAAGGGGTTGACATATGGTAGAAGAAGGGAACCCCTCTTATATTTTTTTCTTAGTATATGTATATAGATATAAATATAATATATTCATATATTGAAAGTTTAATAATACTATGAAAACATTGCAATTGAAGATAGAAATATGTCTTAGATATAAATATAATACATTCATATTGAAAAATAATAATAATATGATAACATAGCAATTGAAGGTAGAAAAATGTCTTAGAAAAATGGATTTCCATTAAAAATAATACCTTGACTCAAATAAATGGAATCCAAATTATAATAACAAGTTTTTAAGATAAGAAAACATATTTCACATCTCATCTACACACACACACACACACATGCATGCATGCATGCACACACACATGTACTCACACACACACACACACACACACACACACACAATGTGAAGGGGTAGTTAACTTTTGTCCAACCATTTTCCTTAATATATTTTTTGTAGGTACTACTAAAACATTACAATTAAAAGTACTATTAGAAGTCAATATGAGGAGCCTACAAATATCCTTAAACTCAACTGCTATCTCTAGCTTAATTTCACAAGGTGAAGATTCAAATATTTGGATTAGTCCGAGTGTTGGTGACATTGAACAGGAAAACCTTATTATCAGTGGACAAAAAATTCAATTTCAAGACACCATTGAATCATGCAATGATGCCCTCAAGTCACTCAAACTCATACGAGGAAAGCCAAAAGTAAGATGTGTTTCAAACCTAGGTGTTTCATGTTGGTTTATTAAACACATCTCTAAAAATGTTACTTGATAGAATCTTATGAGACCCTATAAGCCCAACTTCAATTTGTGTTATGATGTTGGTTTAAGGAAAAATTAGACATGCAAATTTTTGAAGAAACGTCTTTATAAACAAAGCTTTAGGGAAAAGTGTACTCCTTGGAGAAGTTGAGACGATAAAACTCATATTTTCTTGAAGAGTTTTAATGTAGTGGAATAATATATCTCATTTAAGCTAGAAAAATATCATTCAAAATGGTAACATAAGCGTAAGGATTATCACCATTGCAATAATCTTGTGTGACAAATTTTGTGGTTATGTATCTAAAAGATGAGGATGGCTTAAGAAAATATCTTCAAAATTTATTAGATGTATTATTTTAAACATGTACTAATCTATAACAAAGTATCTGTGGCAAACTAGTATGCTTTAAAAAAATATGCCTACCACAGATATAGCTTTTGATAACTACTACATGACTTGTATTTGGGTTTTTTTTTATGACCCTTCTCTAAAGATAAGGGCCCCCTTAATAAGATTGCCTCTGTTTTTCATTTATATTGAAACATTCAATCTACACATATTGGACATTCTACTTATATAGTCTAAGATGTTTTTTTTTATATTCCAAACAAAGTCTTGATGTTATAACTGTAGGAGGATACAACATGCTTGTTATACATGTAACACTCACAAAATTTTCATAGCATAAACTTTAACAAATGGAGAATAATGTTTTATAATTTTCATGATATAATAGATGGCTAAGGGCCACTTTCATGTGCTAATGATATAATAGATGGCTAAGGCCTACACTAGTGTGCTATTATGAAGAGAGATGGCTAAGGCCCACATTGGGGTACTATTATGAAGATAGCTTTGATGGACGCAATAGATGGCTAACGCCCACACTGGTGTGCTATTAAGAAGGGACTTGTGATGAAATCAAGTAATAAATAATTGCCAAGAAGGTTGTATGATAAAATTTTATAGGGTGTAATAGACATTAAGATAAATCACTAGTGAGAGGATATGCTGCAATGTGTGAATTTTGTTTGAATGGTGGTAGTATGAAGTAGGTGCAAAGTAGCTTGATATGGTTGTTGTTCTATGTTCAACAATAGTTACAAATACGATTTGATATAATTGTTTTATGCCCACACCAACTAGTAATGCCAGTAACAAATGCATTTTAAAGCCCATTTAGAGTCATATAAGCACCCATTCAAGGCCCCACAACCTTTGCATAGTGTGTCCAAGAGTAAACTCTATCAAGTCCATGTGTGTGGACCATTCTAGAGATAATGGTCCACTTTAGCATGTAGCCTATTTAGAAATGTGACAAATCTATCTAGCATATCTTCACACTATTTGGCCTCTAGGGCATTGATTTCTATAACACGCTCCTCAATGTCTATCTGAAGCTGAACTGCCTCTATGGTTTGATGCCAAGCCTCTTCATCATATGGTCCCCTCTAAGAGGTATTGTGAAGATGTATACACAATTCTCTATTACTAGGTAGTAGAATATCTTGGCCCCTTTTAATATGAAGTGCTTTCATATGAAGTGATCTAGTCAATCTTAATGTGTTTGGTGCAAGCATGAAACCCAAGGTTTTGAGAAATGGGCATGCAACTTTGGTAGTCACATTGCAATGTTATGATTTTCTTCTACACTACTCTACTACCTTGTATTATAGAATTCTTCTCATTCATTAATCCTCAAATCATGTTAAAAAAATAGCTTTACTTCGATAAGAGTGTAACTATGGGGCCTACTTCTTGGTGACCTAAAAAATATATCTCAAACCTAGAGAAAATTAGTATCATGTTATTGAAGGCTTAGTGTCCAAGTCACATGTCCAATTGGGCCATAAAGGCCACCAAGGAACTTGCTTATAGTATTAGGTTTAGTTGATATTACATCTTAGATATATCTCAACGTTCCCATACCTACTCTCATATGGTTCTCGGGCTTATTACTGAACCCCTTCAAAACACCAACAACAAAACTAATATCTATCCTAAGATTACGTAAGAAGATTAGTCTCCCATTCATCTTCTTATATAGCATCTTATCTATGAGGTGTGAAGTATATTTGACAAACAACTTCAAATCGAATGAGGTGTGAAGTATATTTTGACAAACAACTTCAAATCAACCTCTATTAACATCTTTTTATACAACATCTTATCTATGAGGTTTTGACGAATGGCTTCAAATGAGCCTCCATTACCTTGTAATATTTAGACATGTTAGTTACCTTAGCGCCCCCTACATATTTGTATTAAGAGATGAAAATGCTACATGTTAATTGTCCAATTTCCCCTATATAGTTGTCTTCAGAGATGAAAATGTTACCTACTAGGCCTTATTCGTCAAACAAAAATGCATAATCCTAAGATTAATCATCTCTCAAACTCAAAGCTAATCATCTCCTGTGTTTGTGGGGTCCTTTAGTGATCCCATGTGGTGATACCAAAAGGAAAGAACGTGAGTAATTCACACTAACATAGCTACATGAGCACACCTAAGTGTGATGAATAAGCAACCCTCTCCAATACTTTCTAGTTGAGGAAACAAAAGTTACATGAAGAGCCACTCCGCCAATATGAGTGAACATCCTTCACAATTATTTAAGGAACCTCATCAAAGCAAAACCCTCATCTCAAAGAAAAGTTGTTCACCTAGATATCCATGGTGTGACCAATATCATTGATCAATGTTTCCTAAAGCTTAAGGAATTGGATTGCATGTAATTATATTATTGCACAATCACCACAAATAAATTTGAAACATGGGAAAAGCATGGTGCAAGCCATAGATGGGAATCCAATATATGGATTGATGGATACCATGGTTGCTTGGTACGCATATTGCATCATGAACTTTCCTTTAATATGGAGGAGGTTTCCTTAGTATGATTTGAGCCTACAACCTCCCATTTGGGAGCTTTGAGCTCTAAACACTAGAATTATGCCTTGGTTATGTAGAAGAGAATTAAAATGCTACATAATTGACTATTCAATGCAAAAGGGAATGAGCATGAATGCTTCCTTACTATGATTTGAGCCTACAACCTTCCATTTGTGAACTTTGAGCTTTGAACACTTGAATTATGCTAACCATTAATCCTATAAAAGAAGAGGATTATGGTATGAAGATACTAACAATCTCCTACTAATTACCATTTTAAATCAATAATAAAAACCTTAGAATATTTTGCATCCTTGTGAAAAGGGATGTAATACTTTTACATTAAAAGATGTTGCAAGAAAAAAAGTAATCATTTAAGCTAAGATTCATTTTGTATATTCATATGTAAATTGTACTTCTCCACAGGGATTAAGGACTATATTGCTCACAATCCTAGTCAATGACTTAGGTAATTTTGGATGTTATGGAGATTGCACAACAAATGCTACTATTCCTCTTCAAGACATTGCTCGTGTGTCTATTGTATTTGAGTTTGTGCCTCCGGGTGAGTTAATTCATGATATAGATGATTTTTTTGCACATTATTATCATTAATAACTCAAAGAAATTATAGAAAGGGTGTAACTAACTTCTGTGTTGTGTATTTTAAAGATAAAAGGGAAAAGCTCACGATTTTGCATTTTAAAGATAGAAGGAAAAAGCTCACAATAATACATTGTGGTCCTTATAGTATGATATCATAGAAGGCTTACATATTATGTTTTAGAAAACCTCAAAGAAATAAGATGAAGGGTGTAATTTACTTTTGTGTTGTGCATTTTATAGATATAAAGGCAAAGCTCGCAATAAGCTTGACATGTTCTTTGGTTTTCATTATATACATTGTGGTCCTTATAATTCGATATTGTAGAAGGCTTGCATATGGTTTCGATGATGAAAGGTTGAATGAAGAGGATATGATAAAAAAGACAAGGGTAAAAGCTCTCACATGGTCCTTGACTAGAAGCTAAATAATATGCAAGCACTGAATGCAAACTTAGATTTATATGCTTATTCACATACACATCACACCTTCTTTTCACAGTTTCTTCTCACATCTAAAAATTGTTTGTTAAAGCAGTGATAAAGGTTTGAGAATGTAGAGGGGTAGGTTGTCCAGTGGTATGCACATGTGAAAGACGAGGTGTGTGTGTTATCCCACATGAAGGGCCTATGGGCTTTTTGTATAAAAGGGGGTTTGGAGGCAAGGAATTAATTCTGATAGCTTCTTTACTTCGTTCATCATTTGTTGAGTCGTGGGCATTAAGTTTAGCTACATGTCAGCTAAACTTAATGGTGGGGAGGGATGAGTTTTCTTTTTTTTTAGTTAAAACAGCGGAGTATATTAAAAAAGGGAAAGGTTACAAGTTCCCATGAGGAAGGTCCATGGGTAGACACCGTGAACTGTTAAACCCTGCAGGTAAAGGGATTAACTCTAAACCTTCTATGACATATGCAACAAAATTGAAACAGTAGACCAAAACAGAATTTGATGAGCCGGTTCGAGAAACAAGACTTGATGAACAGCCTGATGAACTCGGCTGCGGCCAACAAGGCCCAGATGAAGCTAGACTGGCTTATATTCAGTGAGAGGGGCTGATCAAACATCATGTACAGAAGACTGAGCCCAGGAGGGTTTAAGGAACCCCTCGAAAGCTTTCCGATGCCTGGATGTAGTAATCAGAGTGCTGAAGCCTTCTTTGACATTCGTGAGCCAGTCCTTGAAGCATGATTTCCTTTCTTTTGCAATGAGCGAAGCCGTGAAACTTCCTCCATTTGCTCCATGGTAGGTCCTACCAACGATCAACCTCCTTAGGAACACCACTAGGCTGAAGCTGGTGTATTAGCTTGAGTACACTGTTCAGAAAGAGATAAAAGTGATGATTAGTTTTAATTTCAAAAAGAGCTTCATTCCGTTGATTCCAAACATGCCATAGAAGAAGAATTCTGACGGACTGCCACGTAAAGGGGTCCAGTGTGTGACATTCTCCTAGGAGGACTTCTTTCCAACTGAGAGGGGTGTTCCTAATTTTCATAAAAGCCTTGTTCAGAACACTCAAGAATTGACTCGTGTCTGGGCGGGAGAAAAATAGATGGGGGACAGTTTCAAGCTTGGTTTTGCAGCGGGGACAAAGACCATTGCCATGAGCTATCTTCATAGCCTTCTCAAGGGTCCAGGTAGCTTTATGAATGACCAGCCAGGCCAAAATGGCGTGTTTTCTTTCTTGAGCGAAGGCCCAGATTAACTTGAAGCGGAAGGCCCATTGATGTTTGTTCCAGGACAAGGACCATCTATTGTTAAGTTTGAGAACAAGGTTGCCTGCATGAAATCCATTAGGCAGCTTGCCAAGGTTACTGGAGCACCCCCACAAAATGGCTTTAGAAAAGTTTTTGCAGTCACAAATCAGCCCCGGGGGAATGGAAACCTTGAGAGAATTACACCTTTGCATTACAAGCTCAATTCCACCCCGAGGCAAGATGAATTTATTACTGATTTGTTCACTGTTTAACATTCCAGATGAGTCACATAAGTCACCCCACACCTTGATACCAGCTTTGAAACAAAATAGGTTGATCTGGACCTGATCATTGGAAATCGGAACTACAAGGTGACCAAACCAGACCGAATTTGCAGCATAAGCATACCTCCCTCTCTTAGTATAAGTTTGAAAGCAAAAGAGCTTTTTATAGTTCATCCAAGACTCCCACATCCTGCAGCATAGTTTGCTACCTATTGGGGAGAGATAGGCCTTTGAGAACAGCACTTCATTGAGCGAGAACCCCTTCCAAGATCTTTTTCCTTTGAGCCAAAATTTACCAACATCCCTTTTGAGCAGGTCAGCCCAAACATCATTTGAAAAGATGGCCCTTTGCACCCATTTAGCTGCGAGCTTCTCAGCCAGCAAACCAATATTGATAATGCCAAGACCCCCCTGCTCTTTATCTAAGCAACATACCTGAAAAGCAACTTTGCTGATCCTCTTCCTGTCAAGTGACCCCCCCCACAGATAATTACCCATGATAGAGTTAAGGGATTGGAGTTGGGTCTCGGAGGGCCTCCAACAGGCCAGGAAGTAAACAACGGAGGGGATGATGAAGTGATTGAGGACAAAGGCTCGGGAGGCAACCCCGGTGTTAATGTGGCTCCATTTCTTGACCTGAATCTTAAGTTTATTAAGCACATAGTCCCACCTTTGTTTAGCAGAGATGTTAAAGCCCATGGGGATACCAAGCAGCCTGAAAACAACACCCTCAGGGATAATCTTACAACCTGCGGAAAGAATCGATGGAGGGGGCACTCCTTCGAACACTCTAAAGCTGGTCTTGGAGTGGTTTATTTGAGAGCCACTGGCTAGGCAGAAGGTTTCAAGGTAGGTCATGAAGTGGGCTGCAGTCTGCACTTCATTCCGAAGCAGCACATTAGTGTCATCAGCAAAGAGTTGAAGGCATAAAGGATCAGTCCTGTTGGGAACCTCAATACCCTTGATATTGTTGTTGGCTAGTTCCTTGTTAACCAGCCAACCCAGGGCATCCGCAACTATAGCAAATAGAAGGGGGGAGAGGGGACAGCCTTGCCTTATAGATTTCCTAAGAGGAAAGGCTTCAGTGAGAGACCCATTAACTGCCACCTTGAAAGACGCATTCCCCAGTAAGGTTTGAACATACTTTATGAACTTCCTGTTTGAGGCCAATATCTTGAAGGGATTGGAAGAGGAAGGATCAATCAATTCTATCATAGGCTTTATCAAAATCTATTTTGAGGAAGATGTAGTTCTGCCCAGAGTTTTTAGCATGCTCCATACCCTCCCAAAGGCTAATGATAGCATCAAGAATGTACCTACCCTTAATGAAGCCCTTTTGTTCTTTGAGGATCCACTCATCCATATAGGGGTTGATTCTACTAGTAAGGATATGAGCAAAAACTTTGTAGAGGGAAGAGAGACATGTTATGGGTCTCCAGTTTCCAAGATCTTCTTTCTCATATTTTTTGTGAATCAGTTTGATGACCCCCATATTGGTCCTTTCAGCCAAACCCCCCTTCCTCATGGCTTCCCTCCAGATGTTTAGGATGTGAGGGGTCAGATCATCTTTAAAAGCAAGAAAGAATTCATTTGGAATCCCATCTTCACCCGGAGATTTCCTCTTTTTGAGATGAGAGATAGCCTCCTTGACCTCCTTTTCAGAGAAGGGGGCGTCTAGCTTGAGAGCTAAAGCGGGGTTAACAACCTTTTTCCTAATGAGATCAATCTTGGCCCTAGCAGCAGTAACTTCCTGAGAGGGAGGCAGGGCTGTGGAGAACAAGTTAGAAAAGTGATCCTTGATAACTTGCAAGTTTTCCACATCATCGGCAGCTGAATGACCATTGGGCTTCTTGACCATAGGAATAAGATCCCTAACTTTTTTCCTTTTGAGGAGAGCAAACATCTTAGGGTGAGGTGTGTCAATTTTCCCAGCCCACACCTCTCTGTACCACAATCTTGTGGCCTTAGCTGCCAACAACTCCTCAAGTCTGAGTTGATTCTTTAGCTCAATCAAAGATTGGTCTAACACCCCATTTTTAGAAAGATAGATGTCCTAGATCTGGTTCCTGATCTGGACTCTTCGATTCAGTCGAATCGTAGAAACTTTCAGCTTATGCTCCTTGCAGATAGAATGAACCTTATTGACAAGACATTCCCATCCCTTGGAGGGGGAGGAGAAATGACTGAAGGCCTCAGTGATGGAGACTTTAATCATCTGTTGGATACACGGGAGACGGAAGAGGGAGGGGTCAAGATGGGGCCATCCAGCCCTTCCTTTGGCCTGGCCTAAAGACAGCTTGCAGATCAGAGGGAGGTGATCAGAGATGGTCAGGGAGGAATCAGTGGTACAATTGATCTTTAAGCACATATCAATCAGGCTACCCGAGGCATAAAGTCTGTCCAATCTAGCAGCTCTGTGATAGGAACCTTTTTTATTATTAGACCAGGAGAATCCAGTTTTCATAGAAAGGTCAGAGAGATCCTTATTGACCTTTAGCAAATCCCATTGAACCTTTTCATGACCACTGATGGTTCTACCCAGAAATCTATTTCTGTCCCCCTGGGACTCAACCATGCTAAAATCACCCACAAGCAATATGGGACCCACAATCTTAATGATAGACTGCCAGGTTGAAGCTCTCAAGCTGGCCAAGCAGGGGGCATAAACAGAAACCAAAGTGAAGTTGAAAGGGTTGCCCAGCCTCACCGCAGTCCAACAGTGATTAACATTAGACCAAGCATCTAAAATTGCATGTTCCCACTTCATGTGAATGCCAATAGCTACCCCACCTTTCCCTGAGTGGTGGTTGGTAAAAAACCATCGAGCATTTTTGGAGATTCTTTGGAGGTTCATATGCAGCTGAGGACCCCCGATTTTGAGCTCTTGCAAACTAAGAAGGTCAAAATCAAAAGCTAAGTCCCTTAACCACCTATTGATGGCTACAGCCCTTTCCGGGTTCGTGAGCCCCTTACAGTTGAAGGAGAGCAGTTTCCTAGACATCATTTTTTACTGGTTTTGGAAGGTTTACCCGCGGACACAGAGGTTCTTAGGGCTTCTTGACTTTTATCCTTTTTCCTCTTCATTTTTGAACCCAAAAGAAGGGGAGAGAGAAGTCACCCTCCTCGTGATGTTTCATAGGTGAGAGGGACATCCTCTTCATCATAGCAGCATCTTCTTCATCTAGTTGGGCTTTGAAAGCTTCATCTATACGTTGAGTTTTGTCAATAAAATCCTCATCTGATTCCATAGGGGAATCGAGATCTTGACTGAAAATCACTCGGTCCTTGTTAGGGACCCTTCTCGGGGAGGGTTGATCAGCACCTATAAGGGCTGAATTAGGGGCCTCTTTGACCTGAAACTGATTGCCTAGACCATCTTGCACCTCTGCTAGGAGGGGGGCAAATCTGTTGGCTGGGATATGCCAATTAGCTTTGTTGTTTTTAAACTTGGACACATGTTTTAAAACTTGGACACATGTTTTTTCTGGGGCAGAACAAAGGTCTCATCTTTGGCAGGGGTTTTATCACTAACGACTGGCTGCTGCTGGAGCTCA
This sequence comes from Cibotium barometz, assembly GCF_041138505.1. Lineage (NCBI taxonomy): Eukaryota > Viridiplantae > Streptophyta > Polypodiopsida > Cyatheales > Cibotiaceae > Cibotium > Cibotium barometz. Next base: position 34,914,517 of record NC_141098.1, read on the forward strand.
GGGCAGTCCCTGATCAAATGCCCTTGCTTATTACAGTTAAAACAAGCGTTCGGAAGGTTCTTATAGGTCAGGGTTTGTTCATAAATAATCTGGCCCTCTGTTTTTCAAGGGGACGTTCTCTTTAAGGGGTTTGGCGGTGTCTACTTCAATTAGCATTTGATGCGCCCATTGGGGATTGACGACTTGAAATGGTTTTTGCCCTAGAACTTTTCCTACAGAGCCCCCAATCCTCTTGGCCCATATGGAATACTTAGTGGGCATATCTGTTAATTCCACCCAGACAGGGATTTTGGTGGGTTTGGGGCCTTTGGGATCAAAGGAGTCATACCATCTGAAGAACGAAAGGGGGGTGTTTCTAATTATCCACTGGCCGCTGTTGATAACAGAAGAAGCACTTACCGGATCTTCAAAGTGGAACATATAGTAAGCATTTGGAAGATGCTGAACAGAAGCTACCTTAATCCCCTTCTGTTCCCAGTTAGATTTAATCCACAATTTCAGAGTATCAACCGGGGGTCTCGCCCCATGACAAAGCCCTATCAAAGCGTGGGATGACAGGTGGTCCTGCCATGCCGCCAACTCCTCATCATCACATATTACAGCGCCATCAGAATCCACATCAAACTCACCAGTTTTTTCTTCAAATGTCGGGTTCTGCGAGACAGATTAATCAGAGGATCAAACCTGGGGGGGAGCGATGATTGACCATGACCTAAGAACGTCCGTGCGGCTGTAGGGAGTTGGACAGCTTCAGCGAAAGATGCCGGGTGACCAGTGATAGCAGGACCAAGATGCCCCTGAGGGGTGTCATCGAGATGCGACCCACGAGCTCCTTCAAATTCACGACGGCCTCCAGAACCGTTTTGCTGACGGAGGAGAGGAGCAGACGACTTGTTTGTGGAGAGTGAACCACCGAGAAGCCTCGTAGGCGCTTGATGGAGGACCAGGGACGAGGGACCAGCACCTTCGCGTATGGCGTGAGGGGACGAAGAAGATCCGGCGAGGACGATGTCGTGAAGAGACATCACAGCACAGAGTTTCCCCCTCTCGGGGGGAGGGGGTAAAGCGAAGAACGGCTCAGCAGGAAAACCAGAGATGGTTAACGGAGCAGGGGAGATGGAAGCTCTGCATGTAGAGGGGGGGTGCATGAACGACACCTGTTTGCTAGCAGCCCTTACGCGTCGCTCATGCAACGGACATTTCCGAAGGGAGGGGTGAGTTTTCATCACACTGCCCCTTCCCAGATTCCTATGTGCTTAGATCCCTACATCCCAGATTCCCATGTGTTTGTGCTTAGATCCCTACATCCTAGAATCCTATGTGTTTGTGCTTAGATCCCTACTCCCAAGATTCCTATGGGTTTGTGCTTATTAGATCCCTACTCCCCATGTCCTCACCCCTTCACACCTTGTGTGGCCGTTGATACCCGCCCATCCACACTGCCTGTCCAGCACGCCCCCCTTACTAGTTATGGGCGGCGCCCAATTTACACCTTATAATCCACTTGATGTACCCCTCGTACGCACGGACTTATCATCTCGTTACTCTCGCCCACCTATCACCGCCACCCTGCACGTATCACCCGTCTCACGAACTTATCATCTTCCTCTCCACGTATCTTCCTCTTCACGTATCGTTCTCTTACGCCGTTACCCGCTCGCCCACCTATCACCCTGCACATATCATCCTGATATTATAATGTCACTTATCTCCCATTTAATTAACTCTAAAATATCCATAGTGGTTGATATAATAATGTGACTTATCTCCTATTTAATTAACTCTAAAATATCCATGTATGTCTCTGTAACTCCATCTACACCATTAGAGCACAAAATGTGCATGCAAATCACGCTAAATTAGTGTAAAAGGCATATGAGAAAAGGTTTGGAAAAGGGCCAAGACGAGGCCATGGATGAGGGTGGAAAAAGTTCAAGGAATCTAGGAGGACAAAGGGAAAAAATAATGAGAAAAGGGGATTGAAAAACCTTCACTCATGCAATTGGTGCCCTAGTGAGAATAAGCCGCTCACTATAAGAGCAACTTTGACACATATTTAGGGGGTTCTTCTCTCTTTTCTCTTGTGCCCGAGTGGATCAACATGAGAGAGGAGCCCGAGCAAGAGAGAGGTCATGTGCATAGTTTATTAGAGAGTGATAATCCATAAATAAGTGTATAGTTATTTAGGCATCCACCAAACAGTTCACCAAGGCTTCCCTTTGAATTGTTATGCCAACTCAATAAGGTTGATATGGATGCAAGGTTGCTTTTTGATAGACGTGATACCCATTTTGGGCATTTTGGCTATTAAATATAACCAATTATTTAGATTGTTCTATTTTGAGGGACCAGCAAAAAAATAAGTTAAAGTGCGAAATGTAGGCAATTCTTCTACTAAGCTTATCGTTTTGAAGCATAATCCAACCCATAAAAAAAATCATCCTTGTATGGATGTACTAATGCTGACTCAAAATTGGAACGTCTCTACCACACCAATGAGAGAGAATGGTATGCATCTTCTAGCTCAACATAGGGATGGTGATACCCATTGATAGGTTGGTACATGGCAAAGGACTGTACGTCAGCTCAATCATTGGTAGGTTCAAATGTGGCAAAGAGCTATATGCCAACTCAATCATTGATAGGTTGGTACATGACCAAATGAATCATTAATAGGTTGGTACGTGGCCAAATGAATCATTGATAGGTTAGTACCCATTAATAGGTTGGTGGTACTCATTGGTAGTTTGATACCATCTAGGTTGGTGCATCTAGGTTGGTGGTACGAGTCATTGGTAGTTTGATACCCATTGATAGGTTGGTATGTGGAAAATGATTGTATGCCACAATCATAAATAGGTTAGTACCATTAATAGGTTGGTGGTACTCATTGGTAGTTTGATACCCATTGATAGGTTGGTATGTGGCAAACGATTGTATGCCAACTCAATCATTTATTGGAGTGGTACATCATATGCATGCAAATCAGTATGTCACTCAATTTCCATTTCCCACAATTGGTGCAAACATATGAATTATCCAAATTGGTACATCCATATGCATCCAAGAATTGGTACAAGGTGTTCATGCACTTGATCTATTGTTGGTTTCTTCAAAATGGAATAATACATCCCTAAGGTAAATACGATCAAAAGTGTACATTTCTTCAAGTTAGATTGGTACATCTTATTCCCAAGATTGATACAAATGTGTATGCCTTCACACATTTGCACAAATGTACCAATCTTCCAAATGGGTACTACACTTGGCTCCTTATGCCTTGTCTATTGATTAGAATGGTATGTCTTTAAGATCGACACATGCTTAGGGAATGTTATATTAATGCATTAATGCACCCCTAGATCAACATGTCTCATCATCTCAGTACACTTATGGAATTAATATGGTGAGGATTTGTTGGGAGAGGCACCACATGTGTGTTGAAAAAAATACACCAAAATACCATGTGACATTGGGGATTTGGGCATTCGGTCATTAGGTCTATAGCCAATTTGGTGTGAACAACCTCTTAGTTAGGGTCAAAAGATAGTGTTTGATGCCTATAAAAGGGTATTATACTTGGTGGTTCGATCATCTCATTCATAATACAATCACCTTGTGTTGTGCCCAATTTTCTCTCTCTTATGCTCAAGCTTCCTCTTCTCTCACTTCTTCTCACTCCACAACCATGGAGAGATTTTATCCTCCATATCTCCATGGTTGATCATCCTTCCTGTGATTTGCCAACATGGTATTAGAACAATGATTCTCAATGTTTATGCTTAATCTCTGCTCATAATCTACCTCGAGGGGTTTACCTAAAAATATGTAAGTATACCATGTTAGTTCAAATGAAGGGAGTTTTTAATTCAAAAATTTAAGGTAAATTTATAAAAATACATTTACAAAAGGGATTTTTTTAATCCATTTTGAAAAAAACCCCGTAAGTCCATAAAGAAAAAGGGGTCACTTATTCATGAAAGTTTATAGAGGTAAGGGGTTTTTTAAATACCCCTTGAACGCACGTGATACATAGGGTTTCTTAGTAGTGTACCCCCGAGTCATCTACTCTCTTTCAACATCATTAGATTCATCTCACCACATACCCTAATCATGATTAGTAGTTAATCACTTATTTATCATTTTCCTCCATTTAGTTTATCTTCCTCACTACCCACAAGCATTGGAGTGATGAATGCTCTCCATACACCCAACCATTTAGTTTATCTTCCTCACTACCCACAAGCATTGGAGTGATGAATGCTCTCCATACACCCAACCATTGAGCAAGCCATCACTTAGGACCTCTTGATGACAGCTCATAGGCGCACCCTCTAACCACCTTAATCGGCCGGATTCACATGCACCATCACCAGCACAGCAGCCGATTAAAAGAGGCTTGTGTTTTTTTGAAGAAAGTGATCCAGCACTTCCATCGCTACAACAAATTGGTGCAAATCCATCGTACTCTGGAGGGTTTTGGCACATGGTGAATCCTTCTACAATATCAACTTCATGAATAAATGTCTATAAAAACTGCCTCTAGCCCATGGACACTCAAAGAGAAGCGCTTTATGTATGAGTTTAAAACTCATCAGTGGGAGATGTTATTACTAGGTTTGTGGTTACTTTACAAAAGCCCCATCATTTGGTGCTTTGGTGGTTTGGTTTTACACTCCAAGTTGCCCCTTCTTCTACACTATAAATAGTCAATTTTCTCTACTAATTAATGTGATTAATCAGCACTAATCCTAATATTTTTAGACCATTGAGAGTTCAAGCTTACCATTGGAGACTTGCCTCTACTAATCAGTGATTAACCAACACTAATCCTAATATTTTTAAACCATTGAGGGTAAAATCTTACCATTGGTACATGGCGAATCCTTCTACAGCATCAACTTCGTGAATAAACATCTATGGAAACCGCCTCTAGCCCATGGACACTCAAAGAGAAGTGCTTTTGGTATGAGTTTAAAACTCATCTCAGTGGGAGCTGCTATTACTAGGTTTGTGCTTATTTTGCAAAAGCCCCATCATTTGGTGCTTCAATTTCACACTCCAAGTTGCCCCTTCTTCTGCACTACAAACAGTCAATTGCCTCTACTAATTAGTGATTAATCAACTCTAATCCCAATATTTTTAGACCATTGAGGGTTCAAGCCTACCATTGGAGACTTTCTATAGCTTTCTAAAGGTTCATATTGAAAAAGCCCCTTAATTTGCCCCTCCGACGCGGTGCTCTCCAAATCAGGGCATTTTTTGCTCAATTAATAAAAAATTACTTTTACTAATACCTTGATTAGTGCTAATCATTTGAGTTTTTTAGGGCGATTAATGGTTCATACCTCACATTCAAGTGTTTCTAAACCTCTATAAAGCATCAAATCAGATTTACTCATTGATTTGAGTGGTCAATTTGTTAATCCAAAATCGCGTATAAATCTGTATTAGCATTGTTTGGGATAATGGAATTTTTTAGCTTGAATACTTCATGTAACTCATCCATCATGCTCATAAATCTATTATACAAGGGAAATATATTATCATCTGAAAGGGACATGCATCGGCATCATGTCAGGCTTCATGAACACATTGAAAATATGATCCATCTTTGCCTACATGGATTTCATTACACAGTGAAATCAAGGATAAAGAATACAAAGGGCTATATCAACATCAAGATTTACATCGACATAAAGGAGATCAAGAGCTACATTGACATTATGAGCTACATTAAGAAGATCTTCATCACAGCATATTGGTCATCAAGGAGGGATTTATTTTATGTTGAGTCAAGAGTTCTCTGTCCGACTCATCCCCCAAAATCTCACTCTTTTGGAATTCTTTGGTTTGTTGAAAAGACTTGATGTTATAAAAGGCATAGGTGGCTTCCTAGACTAGCCAGGGATAGGCCACCTGTGTCACCCTCTATCCTAAGTGAAATGTAATCATAACTAGATGTCTAGCATCTATCATCATTGACTTGCATTGTAAACCACCATGAGTAAGACCTACAAGCACTTGGATGGTCATCTTCATAAACAACATTATAAATAGTAACTAGAGCTAGCATTGACATCATAGAGCTTCCATGGATGTTTGTTTGAGACAGGGTGTTAAAATAATATAGCAAAATACCATGTGACATTGGTAAAGAGGATGTTTGTTTGAGACAGGGTGTTAAAATAATATAACAAAATACCATGTGACATTGGTAAAGAGGATGCGGGGAAAAGGGTGAGCTTGAGTTCCTTGAAAGCAAAACACACACACAAGAGAGTCCAAGACACAAGAGAGATGGATGGATTGATTTTCTTATATCTTCTTCTCTTCTCTACAACCATATAACTAAAAGATAAGAGTACATACATAAAGGGAAAGTACTCTCCTACAATAACATACAATGGTCGGTCCATAGTGTGAATCTAACTATATGAGCTGGCGTTATAACTATGCCATAACTCTATTACTCCAAAGTGACTCACATAGCCTATCATCCACCACTGGTGATATATCAAACCATAGTCTCACCAACCATGCCAGTGGTATAAGTGCGGAAGCTATCACCCAGGTTGGTAATCAATATCCGCACTAGTTGAGCTCAATATCTCAACACTCCTCCTCAAGCTCAACTCTACACACTACTCTCTAAGTAAGCTCCTAAACCTGTGGAGATTCTTTGTTCCCAATGCCTTCGTGAAGATGTTAGGCACATGATCTTGCTAGCATGTACTAGATCTACATTACCTGCAGAATCTTCTCCCTCACAAAGTGATAATACACCTCAATGTGCTTCATTCTAGCATGGTATATTGGGTTACTAGCCAACTATATACTACTCATGTTGTCACAATAAATGACAACTACCCTATCCATGGGCTCACCCATAACACCAAGTAGCTTCTAAAACCAAGTAGCTTCTAAAACCAAGCTGCCATAGCAGCACCCCTGCACTCTACCTTTGTACTCAATAAGGTAACTGTTGGCTACTTCTTACTAATCCAACTCATAGAAACACTCCCAAATGAAAACATAAAACCACTGGTCGATCTCTTGTCTATGACACTACCAGCCCAATCAACATCTCTGTACCCACATAGTTGTATCTTTGTACCAGCCTCATAGAAAAGTCTATAATCAATTATGGACTTTATATACCTGAGAATATGTCTAGCCACATCCAAGTGTGGCTTCCTAGGGGCCTACATAAACTGACTCACAAGTCCAGCCATAGCTTAAGTCTAGCCTAGAAATGGTTATATAGATCAAGCTACCCACTATGCCCCTGTACGTAGTGGGGTCCTCCAAAAGGTCACCTGTATCTGTGGAAAGCTTTGTGTTATGCTCTAATGGCACTCAAATAGGCTTACATATTCTGTCATACCATACTTGGACAATATGTCCAAGCCAATATTGCCTCTGTTAAACAAAATGCCATGAGGTGATCTCACCACCTCTATGCCCAAGAAATATTGAAGCTCAAGTCTTCATCTTAAAACTTATGCTTCAAAGGCCTCCTAGCATCATGTATGTCAACATCACTATCACCAGTGTGATAATCAAGTCATTCACATAGATGACCAATAGCATGATCCCTCTATCTATCTTTTAAACATAAAGTGAAAAATCTACATTGGATATCTGAAATCCAATGGTAACAGGATACTCCTTGATCTTGTTTGACCATGCTCTAGGTGCTTGCTTCAAGCCATACAAGGCTTTACATAACTTGCACACAAAATTTGGGCGTGCATCACTCTCATAACAACCTAGTGGCTGCATCATTTATACTTCTTCTTGCAAATCACCATGCAAGAAGACATTGTTTACATCCATTTGATGTAAAGACCAACCCGGTTGTTACAGCCATAGCAATGATAGCTCTCAGGTTGCCATTCTTGCAACCGAGCTGAATGTCTCCTCATAGCCAATGCCATAAGTCTACGTATAGCCCTTGGTAACCAATCTTGCCTTATACTTTCTCACTGAACTATCAATGTTATTATTGACCTTATACACCCACTTACATCCACTTGCCTTCTTTTCCTTAGGCAAAGGCACTAACTCCCATGTTGCATTTGCATCCATGATGCCATCTCCTCATTCATGGCATCTTTCCATTTCTTATTTTCAAGTGCCCGCTCAAAACAAACGGCTCCAAACTCCTGTATTACTTTAACCATGTAAGTATAATGATGGGCTGTATATTTATCATATCTCAACCTGTTAGGGTATCTAACCCTCGTTGAGCTGCGTACACCTAGATCACTGTCAGGTATCCTCAAAGTCGTCGTGGTTCTCCTTACACCCGGAGTAACCATAGACGGAATACCAAGCTCCTCATCAAGGCTCTGCTCGAAGCGCACCTCTAGAGTCACCATCCACATATGAGTTACATGCGGGCATAAAAGCTTGATCTACTTTTTCCTTCACTTTGTGTAAGATACATGTGTACCTACATCTATCCTCAACCTGCCTGACCATGGACTAACATTGGATCCAGTGCTAGAGGACTCTTTAGGTCCACTAAGCACCTGTGATTCTTGCTCTACATGTGGTGCAACATTAGAACTTCTTACATCTGCATCTTCTCTTGCCTTCATTGTTGATGCATACCAGCTACTCATCTCGTCAAAGATAACATCTTTGCTTACTTGCATCTCACGAGTAGTAGGGTTATAACATCATAACCTTTCTACTCCAAAGCATAACCAATAAAGATGCATTTTTCTACCTTTGGATCGAACTTTATTCTTACTTCATCAGGAACAAGCACATATGCAATACACCCACACTTTTAAGTGAGACACATATCCAGTTTTATGCCTGTAAACTTTAGTTCAGGCGTCATATCATAAACAGCTCTGTAGTGGGTGTCATGTTCATAATGTACACAATAGTTGCTATTGCTTTCTATCCAAAAATAATGTGGCATGTTTTTTTCAACCATCAAGGCACATCAAGGCACATGCCACTTTTGCAATGTGCCTATTTTTTCAGCCCATCAAGGCACATGCCACTTTTGCAATGTGCCTATTTTTTCTTTTTGCAATACCATTCTATTGCGGAGTGTACTTACATGTAAATTGTCTTTTAATTCCCGACCTTCTCAAGAAATCATTGAACTCATTAGAGAAATACTCTCCCCCACTATCTGATCTCAAGCTTTTTATTTTCATGTCTTTTTACTTCTCAACCAAGACTTTAAGTCTCTGAAAGTGAGTGAACACCTCACTTTTCTCCAAGTAAACCCACACTTTCCTAGTGTGGTCATAAATGAATGTAACATAATCAACCTGTAATTGTTTGCAGTCTTGGTCGGTTCCCATGCATCTAAATGTATAACATCTAATGGCATTGCATTGACATGCTTTTCATGTGGGAAAGCATGTCTTCCACAAAACATCCTTGATGAGGGGCTCACAAGCATGAAGAAAAAGAAGAGAGAAAGTCAAGAATAATATGTGAATATACAAGCTTCCTTGGGTTTGTAAATCAAGAACATGATCATGATGATGCATGACTTGATGGTAGGTGTTGGACCCATTGTTGGGAATATTCATGGTCACGAAATTATGTAATTGGTTAATAAATAATCAAGCTAGGTGGTTGTGTAAACCATCACTTACTTTTGTGTGAACTAGGGCTTAAATAAAGTGGTTTTGGTGTGTGTGAAAATAGCCCTTGCTAGTGTGTGGGAACAACCTCTTAGAATGATCTTCTATAATCAATAATGTGTCAAGGTGATACCTCATATGCCTTGACATATGAGGTAAGTGGTTTTGGTGTGTGTGAAAATAGCCCCACTACTAGTGTGTGGGAACAACCTCTTAGAATAATTTTATGTAAGCAATGACGTGTAAAGGTGATACCTCATGTGTGGTGACAGCATATGCACACACCTTTGTAAAGGGGGACTTTTCCAATATAAAGGAGTAAATATCATAATACAAATATGCTTCCAATGACTCTTGTGTCTCTCTCCTTAATCCCTTTACTGTTGTTAATGTGATGATTATCTTGCTAGTCATCAACATCACTCTCTCTCCCCACTCAATGATCTTTCTCACTCACAACTGTTGTTAATGTGATGATTATCTTGCTCACTCATCACATCACACTCTCTCCCATTCAGTCATGATCTTTTTGAATCACAATTGATGGACTAGCTTTTGCCCACTCTCAAACTAGGAACCAACAGTGGTATCAAAGCTAGCGCCTCTAGTTGTTGCCAGTTCTGTTGCCACATAAATCCAATTATAGACACCTATCATTATTTTAAAGCCAACCAACATTATTGCCCATCTAGAGCTAGCTATCATTATTTTAAAGCCAATTATAGACACCTATCATTATTTTAAAGCCAACCAACATTATTGCCCATCTAGAGCTAGCTATCATTATTTTAAAGCCAATTATAGACACCTATCATTATTTTAAAGCCAATTATAGACACCTATCATTATTTTAAAGCCAACCAACATTATTTCCCATCTAGAGCTAGCTGGTTACCCATTTCCACCACCATTCTAGGTAGAGCTAGTGGATAGCACAACACCACCTGACCAGCCACAACGGCAATGGAACCATCTAGAGCTAGCTGGTTACCCATTTCCACCACCATTTTGGGTAGAGCTAGTGGATAACACACCACCACTTGACCAGCCACAACAGCAGTGGCACCACCCAGCTCCTCAATAGCACTAATGCAGAACTCTTCATTATTACCTAGCTACCTGGCTATTTATCTGTGTCTGCTCGCCCACCAACTACCCATTGCTCTAAGATCATCACTATACCGACCAATCATCTCCAATGTAGGTGTTTCAACATGTGTCAGAGCTTCTTGGGGTTCTTGTGATAGCCACCATCAAGTATGGGATTAGAGGCATTTTTAGCCAGCAGAGTATCTTACATACAGTGGTACATAAATCTTTGCATTTTTTACAAAGAGAGCTTTGTACATAATTTTTTTTGGATTCTTAAATACATTAGTTTTGGGAAAAAATCAAAGCCTTTTGTGCAAAAATTTGGGGATTCTCATAAGGGGAAGATTTGTGAAGTGGGAGCATCCTAGGCACTCTTGTGCTTTGTGCAATCATAGTGCTATAAAGCACACATCCCGATGCTAGTAACGCACACATTCCAGAGAAGCTAGGTACTCATTTTCTAGAGCAATAAAGCTCATTCAAGTGTACATCTAGACCTTGGTGCACTTCGGCTCGCAACATTCTAAATACATTGTATTCTTGATGCAATTAGCATATTCCTCGTGTACCACCTCACACTTTGTCATCAACGCTATTAAACACATTCCAAGGGTTGTGGAATTTGCTTCCATATTAACTTATCTACATTCGTCGATGCTATTAACACATTCCAAGTGTTGAGTTTGCTTCCATATTTTCTTATCTACATTCAGTATCATTTTGTGGGTGTCAAAAGCTCTCAACTCAAGGGGTTTCTTTTGCTAGAGCACCAAGTAATTGCAATTTAAGAGATTTTGTGTTTTTGAAACAATGGCACATTTGATATAAGGTGTCTTTAGTTGTATGCTCCCAAGGTCAAAGCAATCACCATCAACTATGAAGCACATTTTTAGGTGTCTTCCTCCTTTATCCCATCATTAATCCCCCGTTAATGCGATGATTATCTTGATTGTCATCAACATCACTCTCTCTACCCACCCCTCAATCACGCCCTTGCTTGCTCACAATTGAGGGACCTCCTTTATCACAATTGAGGGCCCTTGCTTGCTCACAATTGAGGGACCTCCTTTATCACAATTGAGGGACCTCCTTTATCACATTAATCCCTCGTTAATGTGATGATTAATCCCCCCATTAATGTGATGATTATCTTGCTGGTCATCAACATCATTCTCTCTCCCAACCACTCAGTCACGCTCTTGCTTGCTCACAATTGAGGGACCTCCTTTATCACATTAATCCCTCGTTAATGTGATGATTATCTTGTTGGTCATCAACATCACTCTCTCTCCCCACCACTCAATCACGCTCTTGCTTGCTCACAATTAAGGGACCAACTCTTATCCACTCTCAGCTACTCAGGGGACCAACACCCATGAGGATAAAAAGGCATCTTGATGCATACCTAACTTAATGATTTGTGTTAGTCCTCTATGGGAGTGTTGCAAAAGGACAATGTCCCTAGTGATAATTCTCTATAAGAGAGTGATCACAAAGGAAATGTCATGTAAGATGAACCTAGGAATGAAAAGGATGAGCCTATCAAGGCGCTATCACTGTTTAAAGGTCTATGGCAATGCATGTCAACCTGATCTAGAGTGTGATACAGAAAAAAGTTGGTCGCTCGCAAGCAATAACCTTGTGTATAAAGATGCACTCTACACTAGATCAAAAGCTAAGGGCAAAAGAGGCAAAAGAGGCTAAGGGAATAGAGCACACAGTGCAATTTCCATTGCATAGGAAAATCTATGGGATATATGGGTCAATAAGAAAATAGAAGAATATGTTACACAACTGGGTTGGCACATTGAGATGTACAAGAAGTACAAACTACCCTCACAAAGGGGCACACTATAGCAAGTAGAGAAATTGTAAATGAGCTATTGGGACTACTCATCACTGTACACCTACAATCACTCCACAAAAGAAGACAATGAGAGAACTTAGTGGGCTACTCTCTAGTAAGTATACCCATCAAGGATGATCCATAGTACACATAGGTCTTAGGTTTGTTGAGCCTCCTACTCTATCCTCTCTCTATACCCTAACCACATAGGAATCTCATATGCCTCGATTACTGAACACCATTAACCACTTATCTTCTCACTCCACTTAACCATATGAAATTCACAAGAGAACAAGGCACATCATAGATAAATGCACAGCCAGAATACATTTGCATCAACCACACGACAATTCACATTCTTACAATTGTATAAAATTACATGCTACTCACACACAACCAACTTCTAGTGCCTCTCTCTCTCTCTTAGGTGGCCATTGTAGGTGTGCTAGAACTCTCTCTCTCTCTCTCTCTCTCTCTCTCTCTCTCTCTCTCTCTCTCTCTCTCTCTCTCTCTCTCTCTTTCTCTCTCTACTTTCTCTCTAATTAAAAAACTAATGGTAATAAACAATAAAATAGTGACTAATCACTTTAGGTAACAAAATATTAAAGAGGCTAATATTACATATGCATTCGCTTTGACCCTAGCCCTACGTTTGTCTCTCATACAATAATGTTGAAAATCAAGAATCAAGGAGGTTCAATATAATCATTAAATCTATGGGAAACACTAATCACAATAATATTAAAATCAAGAATTAGGGAGACTCAATTAATTATAATCTATGAGAAATACTAATCACAATGATAAGCTTGATGGACAAGATAATCTTGACTTATAAATGCAATGTCATTATTAAATCCCTCATTCAAATGACAAAAAGAATAACCACCTTATAGATCCAAGTACCTCACAAGAAAGTGGTCCAAGATCAAACCAAACAAGTGGCCCAAAAATGTCCAATGACACTCACAACTCTTTTCTCATCTAAAAATTTCTTCACCTCAAACCAACTTTGAAACAATGAACTATGCTCCCATATTTCTCTCAAAATAAAAGGGGGAAGATCTCTAAGTGGGAATGGGTCCTTTTGTTGATGTTTAGGAAAAAGTGGGTTGGCCTCATCTAATCAAATGAGTGGGGAACACATCTTTTTATATAATTGCACTAAAGCAAGTGGGAAGCCCTTGCACCATAGCAAGAGTGCAAGAAGACCAATATCATGGGGCTTTGCCCAACTACACTCGAGAGCTTAAAACAACTCAACCGAAAAGCCAATATGACATGAACTAGCTCACAATTACATGGGCAAGGTGTGTCATCACCTGTGATTACTTGTGCTTGGATTCGCGTAGGAGATGATGTTGCCACGCAGCCACACTCCAAAGCTCCACTCTACTGTCGCACTCCAAATAAAGCTCGACCCTCCTCTCACTCAATCTCTCTCACACACATACACAATGAGCATGTAATAACTCTAATTGGCAAGCAACACACAAGAGAGAAATGTTGGTAAATCAAACTCAAGAGGACTAAAATGTATAGGGGTGATAGCATCAGTTCACATGGTGAACATAGGAATAGAGGTGTGCTTAAGAGTGTGCTAGTGTGAGTGATCTAATCTATGATGTAAGGCAGTATGCCCATGTGTGTGTAGGCTAGAATCTAGGAGAGTACAAGTGTGGTGTGGAAAAAATCGTGGAGTAATCAGGGGAGAGATTATAGGATCTGGATTCCATCTCATGGATCATCAATGATGTCAATTGTAAAAATCTCTAGCCTATATATTCAGGCTCTCTCATGAATAAAGTATGTTTTTGAGTGCCTACTACTGCTTACGTTGCCTCTATTGTAACATGGTATTGGAGCCATAATGGCCTCCCTAAGCTCAAACCCTTTCAGCCAGAGAGAGCCTTCATCAGGGCGACTTCAAAACGCAGCTGGGCAACTTCACAACAGCTGGGCGAGCTGGGCGACTTCAAAACGCAGCTGGGCGACTTCACAACAGCTGGGCGACATCTAGGAGCAGCTGGGCGACTTCAAAACGAAGGCATTCAGCACGTATGAACTTCAAAAGCTGAGCATTCAGCCTGCAAATGGAGAAAAACGAGTCGTAATGCTGTTTTTTCCTGCTTCAAGACACCCAGGCTGCTTCAAATCGACATTATTCAAAGTGTTTGTTGTTCCTGCTTCTTCCCTCCAGCAGGGCGACCTCATTTGCTGCCCATCCATGCCCTTGAAGTCAAACAGTGGACTGATCTTCAAAAGAGAGAAGTAATGCTGTTCTTGAGTATGTTATTGCATTTGGAAAATATTTAATTACTGTTGTATCAAGTTATTTTCAAATGACAAGCTCCTGCTGTTCATCTAATGAGGCATATGTAAAGAAGACCAAGTCAAAAAGGCGAGCCAAGTATCAAGTCAAGAAGACACCAGCCAAAAGACTCTGGGAGTATCAGACAAAGGAAAAAAACCCATTCGGATATCACTATGCCAAAAGTCTTGGTTTCTCAGAGTTCCTTGCTATGAACATGCATTTGTATGAGGATGGTGATTTCTTCTGCCCCCAAGAAGACTAGTTCTTTTCGTTAATTCTTGGGTGTTTGTTAGGAGCTTTAGACATTGTTTTCTTGTTTTTTTTCTGGTCACGATGCCTTCAAAGGATAATGATTTAAGCTTCAAGTTCTCTTGAACTTCATTTCATACATGGCAAACTAGGATCAAGTTGGTCCTCATGAAGAAAAGTTTATGGAATATTGCAAATGGAAAGGAGAAGAAACCTCGGGATCCTGCTCAAGCCAATGCATGGGAAGTTCGCGACGACAAAGCACAAGCCATAATCAAGCTAGAATTGGATGACACTTACATCCATCATGTGGATGAATGCAATAATGCCAAGGACACCTGGGATGTTTTGAATACACTCTTTGGATCCAAGTCAAAGAGTTCTAAGTTTGGACTTCTGGTTGAATTTTTCCGTCTTGAAATGAAGCCTCAAACCTGCCTTGCTTCTCATTTAAATTACATGAAAAGTCTCCTGAATCAACTTGCGGGTATTGATTTACGCATTGATGAGGATGTCTCCATTGGTGTATTGCTCAAATCTCTTCCTAGTCCTGAATATGACAATGTTGTAACAACCCTCACCAATATGCCGGATCCGAAACTAGTAGAAATTGAAGCTTCTTTGCTTGAGGAGGAGAAGAAGAATAAGTTCAAGCAAGAATCTCCAAAATCATCTGTGTACGAGAAGATGTACTGTACCTCAACAAGGGATTCTCTGGCAAAGGGAAATACAAATATAATGACACTATCATTTGTGACTTCTGCCACACAAGCCAGGCCACAAAGAGAAGGACTTTTTCTCAAGGAAGAAAGCTCAAAGGGCCTATCTCATGTGCATCACCGACAATGAAGAACATGCTGAAGAAGAACAAGAGCATCAAGAGGAAGTACACCAGAATCTCAGCATGGAAGTGAAGAAGAAGGGGGTCTCCAACACTCCTTCAACTTCTTTTGATGACCGTCTATTTTGAATAAAGATGTAACCCCTGCACATTAACCTCATCTTGATATTGTATACCAATCCCAAAGGTAAACTCTTTGTATGTCATGGGTGGCTAAACCTCTGACCCAAGTCTCCTACACCTTCCACACCTCTGAAAAACCACGTCCCTGCATTGATGGATGACCAAGTCATGTCATGCCTAAACTATTGTACATTCTGAGTTTGAGAGGGGGTGTTGGTAAATCAAACTCAAGAGGACTAAAATGTATAGGGGTGGTGATAGCATCAGTTGACATGGTGAACATAGGAATAGAGGTGTGCTAGTGTGAGTGATCTAATCTATGATGTAAGGCAGTATGCCCATGTGTGTGTAGGCTAGAATCTAGGAGAGTACAAGTGTGGTGTGGAGAGAATCGTGGAGTAATCAGGGGAGAGATTATAGGATCTGGATTCCATCTCATGGATCATCAATGATGTCAGTTGTAAAAATCTCTAGCCTATATATTCAGGCTCTCTCATGAATAAAGTACGTTTTTGTGTGCCTACTACTGCTTACGTTGCCTCTATTGTAACAAGAAAGAGAGTAGAGAAGATTACTACCATTAAAGAGAGCAAGAGAGTAGAGAAGATTACTACTATTAAAGAAACCGACAGTAGAGAAGATTACTACCATTAAAGAAACCGACAGTTTTAACTCCATCAAGAGTCTCAACACTCATAGTACCTTACAGAGTAACTTCACAAACCCTAATTAAAGAAACGACAGCTTTAACTCCATCAAGAGTCTCAACACTTATAGTACCTTACAGAGTAACTTCACAAACCCTAAATGATCCTTTCCTAGTATATTTAAGCTTTTTCATTTCACTACGGACCCCATACATGAGTACAAAATCTCCTACCTCAATCTCCTTGTCCTTGAGATTTTGGTCAGACCACCTCTTTCTTCTGTCCTTTTCTATCAGCATGTTTTTCACTGCAATTTGTCTTTCCTCCATAAGTTGTTCTAAAACAAACAGCCAATCAACCAATTCATTACCATCAAGATTTTCACTTACAACTACCCTTAAGCAGCTCGGGATCACGAACTCCCAAGGCATTACTACCTCAAGTCCATATACCATCTTAAATGGTGTGCAACCAATTGCAACTTTGTATGATGTGCGATAGGCCCATAAAGTTGTTTGTGAGCTTAGACTCCCAGTTAATGCATCGAGTCTCAACATTCTTTATTAATATCAAAATAAGAACCTTGTTGATGCTCTCTTCTTGGCCATTTTCCTGTGGGTAATATGGTGTTGACTTACAATGTGCGATCATGAACGTGTTAGTGAGATTTTTTATTACATCATTGATGAACTGCTTACCTTGATCATTCACTTGCTTAAATGGAAATCTAAAGTGGGTAATGATATTTTCATAGAGAAACTAAGCAGGCGCCATAGCATCTGCTTTCATGAAGCTCTTGCTTCAACCCATTTGGTTACATAATATGTGGCAACAATGATGAAGCGTACTTGTGTGCCACGTGCAGTGGGACTAATAGGGCCAATGAAATCTATGCCCCATTTTTCAAAAGGTTGGTTAACTCTCACAATATGTAGTGGCATCATGTCCTTCTTCTGTGGCTTTGCGCAACGTTAGCACTCATCATCACATCCTTTGGCAAATAATGCACAATCTTTGAAGAGCGTGGACCACCAATACCTAAATTGGAGTATTTTTCTTATCACATAGCATCGCATGCGAAGTATCCACCACAGCTACCCCTTGGTGTGCTTGCTTGATGATGTATAAGTATTCATTCTCCCTATGGCAGCGTCTTAATATGTCATCCTTACCATGTCTATAAAGGATTCCAGCAATCAATTGGTAAGATTATACTTCTTTAAGCATTTTTTGGGCTAGATCTTTGCTTATGTTTTTTGCCTTTGGAAAACCATTAGCTAGAAAGTTAACGATTCTCTCACTCCATTCTGGAATAGCCTCATCATGAAATATTGTAGCATCTGGTAACTCATCATCAACTCCAATTGGTACTTCACCATTGAAATGCGAGATAGATGACATGTTTTTTTTGCTAGGCCTCAAAATTACTATAAAATCAAACTCGAGAAGAATCAACCACCACCTTGTGATCCTTCCTGTGAAGCATGGTTTGTCTACCAGATACAATAATACTTGATCAACATAGAAAACAAATTTGTTAGCAGGAAGGTAATACCAAAATTTCTTTATAGCATAAACCATTGCTAACCCTTCATGCTCAATGTGGTGGTGTAATTGATTTCAACCTCATCTATATGCCGACTTGCAAAACTAATATGACATAGTGGAAATCCCATTTTTGGACACTAATGCGCCCAAGAATAACTACGTGTTTCACCCAAAATTTTCATTTGTAAGGGTTTAAGGATATGCGATAAAATTGACACCTTTCAAACACCCTTTTTAGACACGTTAGGTGCTCTTTCCAAGATGAATGAATGCACAAGTCATCCAAGAAAGCTTCGAGAAAATTTCTTAATAAGTCCTTAAAAGCAGTATTCATAAGTCTTTGGAATGTAGCTGGTGCATTGGTTAGACCAAATGGCATAACTCTGTAAGCATTAAAAAAATGCTCAGTGACAAAAGTTGTTTTGGCTTGGTCCTCAGGTGCAATCAAAATTTTATTATAGCATGAATATCCATCCAAAAAGCTATAAGCCTCTATGCCCACAACTTGTTCGAGCACATGTTCTAAGGGGTAGTGATCCGTTTGCGTGGCAGCATTCACTTTCTTGAGATCAACACACACTCTAAGTTTTCCATTCTTCTTGGGCACAACCACAATGGGTGAGACCCATTCTGAGTGTTCAATCTCATAGATGAATCCACACTTAATGAGTTTATCGATCTCTTCCTTAACAGTGCTTGCATATTCAAGATTCATTGGATAGAGTTG